>NC_092806.1:81820942-82144008 GCF_040954645.1 Diabrotica undecimpunctata | reverse complement strand
AATAACGATAAATGTTACAAATAAAGGTTAAAACATGCTTTTCAATTCGCGGTAAAAGATTTAATAGGGTTCAGCACACAACATAAATTCGTAACAAAATTCATATACCAGTAAACTGTACTCGAGACAGCAGCAAAGTAATTTTGGCAACAAATATGTAGGTTGTACTTTACACCATTGGAAACATAGCACCCGCTATGGAAAATGGTGTCTTCTTTGACATCCAGCAACCACAAATGTGAAATTAGGAAAGATTAATGTGAAATTAGAAAAATTCAATGAACCGTTGATCAAATATTCACTATTATATACTTAATTAAAAATGTTGGGAATAAGAAAAACATTAAGCTAGTTTGCAATGCTTGAGAGCATTGCCCGGAAAGCAAATACAGAAAATCTCACAGTTTAATAATTAAGGTCCTCATATTATAGGGACTTTTGACGATGAGTTTAACATAGTAGTGAGTATAATTATTAGTGAGAAAAAAACATTAATACATTCAATAGAAAAAATCGCAAAAAAGGGTCATCCAAATCAACGATAATAAAAAAATATATGGCTATCATAAGAAGACTATCATAAGAAACAGAATAGGACATAATATTTCAATAGACCAGTATAACTTTGAAATGTTTCATCGGTCTAAATATTTGGGATTTAAGAGCACTTTTAACAAAAACACTGCAAAAGAGAATAACAACAGAATACAAGCTGGCAATTGCTACGTTTTAAGCAAAAAATTAAATCCAAAAATACATCCCGCAGTAAGAAAAATAATATTCTACGTATGTAAGTAAAACACGAACAATGAAAAAATAAAATAAGAGCCGATTGAGCATCGCAGAAAGAAGAATTCTTAGAGAAATATATAATTCTATTATGAATCAGATCACAAATCAATACGAAGTGCAAAACAATAACTTTATCGTTGAGATTTAGTTTCTTGTACAACGGTGCAATTTTTATATACCTGTTTGATCTTAGCATTAGTTTCCGGTCGTAAAACACTTCTGACTGAGGGCAATCTTTCTAGCAATCCTGATGTAATTAATACCTGAGTTTTACTTACATTGTCTTATATATATATATATATATATATATATATATATATATATATATATATATATATATATATATATATATATATATCCTGATTTTAGTAGTATGTATTACACTTCTGGATTTAAAAGTGTTATGAGGTTATACATATATCAGTTTGCTACCTGAATTTTCCCTTTTGTCTCTTATGTGACAACGTTATCTGCGATATCTAAAACGCTCAAATTTTTTAAAATTATATGGGTCTATTGTTACGTTATATGCCCTATTTTACATCGTCTCTTTTGTCTGTTAATGAACATTTATTTGGTTTTCTCGTTACTATTATACCGTTTTTTTGCTGGTAATAGCATTATTCTATAGTATTCTAATATTTAATCTATGGAATAAATCAGGATAGCGGATAGATATTCTTTACTTTCTCGGAGAAATTATATTGTAACACACAAAAACCCTATTAAATTGCCAAAAACTTCCTTGCATATTCTACTTACTTATAAGGGGCAGCAGCAATATCAGTACCATAATAATGCATATATTCCTGGACTGGCTAATCGTTGGATAATAGGAAGTATGAATGTAGCAGTTTTAATGGTTTGGTGACTGCTTGCTAAAATCGGGGAGCAGAGATATCAGTACCAAGTTAATGTCTATAGGAGTTGCGGATACATTTTCTGATAACTTTTCTGAGTTACTCCCTTTTTTAACATATACTATAGTTAGTAGTACATATACATTAGTTTTCCATTACTTGCCTTATGATAAAAATTGCATCCGTTGTTGATTTGCCTTGCGTGAATTTAAACTGATTTTATAATATTTTTATTGGTTGGTAAGTTGGCTTTCTCTCTTCTAAAAGCATTTACTAACAGTGGCCATACCTAGTGCTACTGCTAATTCCAGTATATTATCTGCTGCGTTATTTCTAGTTCCAATGCCGTATCCTCCATCTATATGTTCATTTCCTCTGTCTAATTAGCCTATATTAGGGTTGAAGTTACCTTCTATTATGAGTCATTTCTTAGTTGGAATATTTCTAAGTCTACCACCTAACTGATCATAGAAAGCTTTTCTTTTATCGTCACCTATTTACACATAGCGACATGGATTATGCCTGGAGGAACAACCGCTAACCAAATTGATCATGTCTTGATAGACAAACGGGCCGCAACAAGCATACAAGATGTGAAAAGCCGAAGAGGAGCATGCTGCGGATCTGACCATCTCCTAGTACAGATAAAATACAAATGCAGAATTCAGAGAAACAGGAAAGAAAGACAGGAACAAAGAACAGAACAGCTAGATATACAAAAATTTAAACAACAAGATGTCACACAGAACTATGAAAGAGAAATAACACAAATACTGACAGCACTAGGTACCGAAGAACATTGGGAAGAAATCAAAACAAAAGTTATTGACGCAGCAAGAAAAATCATAGGCAAGAATAAGAAAAATAAAAAAAAGGAATGGTTTAATGACTAGTGTAATAAGGCCATACAGAAAAGAAATGAAGAACACAAGACATATATGGAAAGAAGAACCAGAGAAAGAAGGGCAAGTTAACAAGATTCAAGACGGAGGGCAGATAAAATATGCCGAACAAAGAAAAGAAAATACGAAAACGGAATATACAAAAAATGGAAGAAAATGTTCAGAGCAACAAGATAAGACAGGCGTACAGATATCTACGCAATTTAAGAGAAGGATATAAACCCCGAACAAATCTTTGCAGAAATCAAGAAAGGCAAATAACCAGTGGTCCAAAAGAAATAAAATCAGTCTGGAAAACCTATTTCCAAACTCTTTTAGGGACACAAGAAAATGAAAATCATATTGACATGCATCACAATGAGGGAGACACCGAAAATATAGAACCCCCAACGATGGAAGAGGTAAAACAGGCAATACGAGCACGAAAGATCAATAAGGCTCCAGGTATTGACAACGTCCCACCTGAGCTATATAAATTAGGTGGCGATCACCTAGTAGGACAAATGCATGTGCTCATGAACAAGATTTGGAATGATAAAAAGATCCCTAATGATTGGAAAACCAGGATTATATGCCCAATTTATAAAAAAGGGGATAAACTAAAATGCGAAAATTATCGCGGCATAACCCTCTTGTGCACGGCGTACAAAATTTTTACTTACATACTAAACAAACGACCGGTTTCTGAGAAGGAAGATCTACAACTGACCAACTATTCACAGTGAAACAAATCTTAAACAAAACGTGGGAATACGACATTGACGTCCACAACATATTCATAGATTTCAAACAAGCCTACTACTTAATTAATAGAAACAAGTTATATCAAATATTGCAGAGCTTTAATATCCCCCAAAAATACATCCAACTGGTAAAAACAACAATGGATTCACCAATAGCAACTGTCAGAGTCAAAAATTAGCTCACTGAAAATTTTACGATAGCCCAAGGATTAAAGCAAGGAGACGGGCTTGCACCAACACTATTCAACCTGACCTTGGAATATGTGATAAGACAGCTGATTATTGGAAGAGGTAATCTCCTAACAAATAAATCAATACAGATTGCCCTATGCCGATGATATCAGCATCATGTCTTGCAGAACAGAAGAGGCGGCAGAAATATATTCACAATTAAAATCAAAGGCAAAAGAGACCGGACTAGAAATAAATATTCAAAAGACAAAAAAGTTAACACAGGCAAGAGCTAGGGGAAACAGACGCACAGTTGAATTAGAGAACGATATTGAAACGGTAGAAAGTTTCATATATTTAGGAGTGACATTAAACACGGATGGAACAGAATAGCCAGAAATCCAAAGAAGAATAGTAAAGGGAAACAAAGCTTATTTTTCACTCGATCATGTGTTTCGCTCCAACAACACACACTGGAGATCGAAAATCAGGGTCTACAAAACTATTATCAGACCAATAGTATGTTATGGATGCGAGACATGGGTGATGACAGAAGAGACAAAAAGAAAACTGGAAGTCTTCGAAAGAAAATTCCTAAGAAAGATATTTGGACCTATTAACGCAAACGGAATATGAAGATCCAGGTATAACCATGAACTCTACCAACTGTTCAAAGAGACACCGATCTCAGAATCCGTTAAACTTCAGAGACTTCCCTGGGCTGGTCATGTAGTAAGAATGGAGACAGAAAGATTGCCGAAAAGAGCCCTTGATAGTAAAATGCAGGGCGCAAGACCAAAAGGAAGGCCACGGAGAAGATGGGAGGATGAAGTGGCAGCGGACGCGCAAAATTTGCTAGACGTGAGAACCTGGAGAAGATCGGCGCGAGACCGACAAGGTTGGAGGCATAGTTTGGAGGAGACCAAGGCCCATTTTGGGCTGTAGCGCTATTGGAGAGAGAGATGTAGATGGTGGATCCAAGCTCAACATCGTTGAAAAGTTCTCTCAGCTGACTGGTTTTTTCCTCTCTCACTTTGAGTTTTTCTTTGCTTCTTTGCCGGCAATGATAAGACTTTTCTATTTATCACATGGTTTTATCTGCACTAGAAATACACACTTGTGTTAGACACATGTCTTACCTATGAGTTTTAGTGAAGTAAAGTTTCTTTATCTCTAGATATGCCCTCAATTTTTATAAACATAATTAGAATAGGTTGTCCTAAAAGGTTCGATTTGACAAAATCATATTGAACGGGTGATTGAATAATTGGCTGATTAATTAGTTAATCATTACCCAGGGTACGTCTTATTGCAATGGTCTCATTAGTACTTTAATCTGCGTGAAGCCTCCTTCTTTTGGCCCCTTAAGTAATGGCTCATCATTTACTTTTCATTAAAAATTTAATTTTTATATACAGACTATTACTATTCGACGATATTTCGAATCAGATTTGTGTACTAATAACTGTAGGTATTAAAGAGTCTTTTTATGCAGAGTAAATAAGTTTGTAATTTCAGTCACAAGTCGTTTATATGGATAATAAACAGTTAAAATAGGTGTTCAAAATTTTAACTACCTATATCGGCGCTATTGATCTTGACAATGGCTACTTAGACATAGTATTTTTTAGTATATAATATATTCTGGATCATATTACATACGTGTTAATATGCTGTACTAATACTGTTGAGCGATATTGATATATTTAATGTATGGAGGATATATTGTTCCCATTCCTATTTACTATGCACGTGTTTAAAAATAATATTTGAAAAAAATATATTGAAGAGAAGTACTTTTACCTATGGTAGCGACAATCAAATTTATTTCTTACACTTTAACGTTTCGTGGTAAAAATGATTTTGTGTGAAAATAATGGTAATTAAATAGGTGCTTTGGAATATTTATTGAGTTCAATCTAACTGCAAGATTGGTATCATAAATTATTTATCCCTACTTTATGTGATGAATTTATTTCTATTGTATTGAAATATCTGCAACTCATAAGAGTGAACAAATTACAGAAAGCGAAATTTTACTCTCTAATTATTGATTCAACACCTGATATAGATCAGCGTACCGTCATTCTTCACTATGTTCTTTTAAGTGGTATAAAAGAGGGATTTTTGAGATTTGAGACTCATCAAACTGATGGTTCGGTAGTCACTACATCTTTTTGCATTTGCTTTTTTAGGTATCATTACAAAAATCGACAGCCACCAATCCATTGGTATATAGCCAGTTTCATAAATTTTATTAAACAGATGAAGGAGAGATATTTTACCTGAACTTTGGAAGCACTTTATTATTTCACTCGGTATTTCATCTGGTCCCGTCGCTTTTCGGGTCTTTGCTAATCGTATTGCTTGTTCAATTTCGTCCATAGTTATGTCAGGTCCTGTAACTACTTCGTTAATTTTAAGCTCGGGCCTTTCATCACTAAACAGTTCCTCAATATACTCTTTCCATCTGTCTATTTTATGCGAATTAGTGATAGTCAGTTTTCCGTCTCTGTCAACGTTGTTATTTGCCTGTTTTTTGTTCTGACCTGTCAGTTGTTTTATTTTTGTTTTCGAAGTATGTTTGTTTTGCAGATTTTATTTTAGTCCTTATATCTTTATTAATTACTTTATACATTTCTACGTTTTGGTTCTTAAAATTGCGTCTTTTTTCGACCAAATTCAAAATCTCATCGTTCATCCACCGTTGCTTTTTTTGACTGCTCTCTTTTAAGTTTGGAGTTGAGTTGCTTATAATCGTTTTGATTTGATTCCAATGATCCTCGATGGATTCTTGTTGTTCATAATTATCAAAATTGCTCTCTAAATTGTTTGCAATCATCTGGCTATTGTTTCTAATAAAATCCATATACAGTTTGTTATAGGATCGTTGTTGCTTTATCCGTTTAAGTTTTAATTTTATTTCTGCTAATAACAGATTGTGATCAGATGGAACATCGGCACCAGGAAGAGTTTTTACAGACTTTACTGCATTTCTGTAACGCTCACTGATAGTTATGTAGTCAATTTGATTTCTGACGATATTACGGGGAGTGTTTGCTGTAGATTTCCATGTAAATAATCTCCGTTTAGGTAGTTTGAAAAAGGTGTTCTTTATACATAGGTTATGTTCTTTGCAGAGCACAGAGCCACCTTCTCTGTCGCTCACGTGGGTAACTCCAATCTGGCGCGTCCATGTCGCGGGGATTGGCATCTATCCTTTCAGTAGGCCGGAGTAATTACATGGCCAAGTCCAAATCGGGACCCAGTTCTGTGGGGTATAACACTGACCCCTACCTAGGGATACAGGTGAGGACCACAACGGTAGGCACGGCGGAGAAAAAGATCTTCGGTGCGACGTGGATGGCGGAAGTGGCATCCCTGGATTTTAGGGATGGTATAAAATCAAACCGATAGCGTCTGACCCATATTGGGCGGTTGTCAATAGCGTCTGTACCCATAATGGGCGGCTGAACTAAAAACTCGTCAACACGCAAAGCAAGCGTGACGTTTTAATTGCTATTACCCCTTTATTATGTCAGATACAAATTCAAAAATGGATTTACCCCAGGTGAGTAGAAAGAAAAATTCAGAATCTCACACTGATAGACTATCAGTCAGTCCCACGGATTCTGGGGGGGACAAAATTTATATTTTACATATTTAGAAAACCATCTAACAGATATATATTTCTAAAAATTGCAACTTTCAATGCAAGAACCCTGCTACCAGAAGAAAAATTCATAGAAATGGAATCTGAACTTAATGAAATCAATTGGGACATTGTTGGAGTCGCTGAGGTCAGAAGGAAATGAGAAAGCCTAACCACTTTAAAATCCGGTCACACTTTCTATCATGTCGGAGAAAACGATGGGAATTGAGGTATTGGGCTCTTTATTAATAAAAAACTAGCTGAGAATATCATATCAGTAAAAGCAGTTTCCACAAGAGTTATACTTGCAAAATTACAACTAAACACCCGTTACTCCATAAAGATCATTCAAGTCTATGCACCAACATCGAGTCACGCTGACGAAGAAATAGAGCAGTTCTATGATGACTTGTACACAGCTGTTTCAGAAGACCAAGAACATTTTACGGTAATATGTGGCGACTTTAATGCCAAAATAGGAATAAGCACTGATTGAGCTGAAAATGCCCTCGGAAATTTTGGCACACCAGATAGAAACGAAAGGAGCAAAATACTCTTAAATTTCCTATTAGAAAACAATCTATATTTAATGAATAGCTTCTTCTATAAGGAAATCCATAGAAGATGGACTTGGAAGAGCCCCGATAGTAAGACAAAAAATGAGATCGACTTCATCATCACTGATAAAAAACATATAGTCAAAGATTTTACAGTCTTAAATCAATTTAGAGATTTCTCAATACAACAAGAGAAGACGTAAATAACCTAAACGAAGAAATAGTAGATACATTAACACAAGCTCAGGAAAAATCTGGCCCTAAACATGGAAAAGAACAAAAAATTAGTAAAGAAACGAAACAAAAAATGGAAGACCGTAGAATGCTCAGAAGTCAAGGAAATGTTGACTCACAAGATATAAACAGCATTTATAAAGAAATCTCTAAAGCCATCAGACGGAATATTAGAAAATACAACAACAAGAAAATTATAAAAACTATAGAAGACAACAAAAGCATGAAAGCATTGAGGAGAAAAATGGAAAATGGCAAAAAAGAAATCTTCCAACTTAAAGACAAAAATTGAAATATTATCTCAGATAGACCAAGCATATTACATATATGTAGTAGAAAGTTTCTATGAAACATTATATAAAAGTCAAGTTATTCCAGAGCTCATCGAACAACCAATACAAAAGGTACATAATGTAGGATCGGAGGATATACCACATATATCACGAGAGGAAATTCAACATGCCCTCAAAAATATGAAAAATAATAGAGCTCCGGGGGAAGATGGTGTAGTCATTGAGACAATTAAACTAGGAGGTCCACTTTTGATGTTCCGAATCCAAACACTTTTTAATCTATGTCTGCATAGTGAAAACATTCCAAGTACATGGAAGAATTTGGTTACAATCCTCCTCCACAAAAAAGGGGATAAATCAGATCTCAAAAACTATAGGCCAATTAGTTTGCTTAACCACCTATACAAGCTCTTTACTCGAACACTGACAAACAGATTAGAAGCAAAACTCGATTTCTATCAATCAGAAGAACAGGCAGGATTTCGAGCGGGACACGGAACAAACGACCATTTGCAATGCCTTAAAACTCTAGTTGAAAAGTCTATCGAATATAACAGACCCCTTGCTCTTATCTTTGTCGACTTCCACAAAGGATTTGACACAGTCGAAACAGTTGCTATCTTAAAAGCACTATCAGAATGCAGAATAGATCACAGGTATGCAAATATTATTCGAAATATATACGAAAATGCTACAACAACCGTTAACCTCCACTGCATAACTGAGAAGATAAAAATTGGCAGAGGGGTACGGCAGGTAGATACCATGTCGCCAAAACTATTTATAGCAGTTGTGGAGTACGCATTTTAACGGCTAGAGTGGGAATCAAAGGGTATTAGCATCGATGGAAAGATATTCAATCATCTCAGATATGCCGATGATATTGTTCTCATAACAGACAACTTAGGAGAAGCCAGAGTTATGCTACAATAACTACAGCAAGTAACCCAGAAAGTCGATTTAAAAATAAACTATGGAAAAACAAAAATGATGACCAATCTCGTGTCCAATGAGCTAATAGAAATCGAAAAGTCGCCCATAGAACTTGTGGAAAAATATGTGTATTTGGGCACGAAATAAGGTTAACGCGAGATAACCAAACATGCGAGCTACTTAGAAGAATAAGTCTGGGTTGGGCTGCATTCGGAAAAATGAGAGACGTATTTAAAACAAATATACCGATCCATTTAAAAAGAAAAGCTTTTAACCAGTGCGTTCTACCAGTCCTCACATACGGAGCAGAAACCTTAACTCTCACAAAAATATCAGCCGAAAAATTGAGAAGGACACAACGAAAGATGGAGAGATCAATGCTTGGAATAAGCTTAAGAAATAGAATAAGAAACGAGGAAGTTCGTAGACGAACCGGAGTGGAAGACATTATCGAACATATTACAAGCCAAAAATGGAGATGTGCAGGACATGTTGCAAGAATGAAAGACGACACTTGGACAAAAAAATTGCTTGAGTGAAGACCATGGACTGACAAGCGAAGCCGAGAAAGACCACCAACGCGATGGACCGACGACCTCAAAAGAATCGTGACCAATTGGATAGCAGAGGTGCAGAACAGAAGCAGATGGAAAAGTCTAGAGGAGGCCTATGTTAAACAATGGACAACTCAGGGCTGATTGATGATGATGATGATGTTCTTTGCAAAATCTGAGAAATAATGTCCTCTTTCATTTCTATCGCCTAGTCCATAACATCCAATAATGTTACTTTGTCTGCCTTTTCCTATCTTAGCATTAAGGTCACCCATCAGAATAGTAAGATCTCTAGTCTTGAGTTGGTCAGTGACGGTCTTTACATCGGCGTAGAACTTTTCAAGTTCTTCCAGTTCACTTTCCGCTGTCGGTGCATACACTTGTAATTTATATTTCTGGGTTTCACGTTCAACTGAATCATTATGACCCGTTCAGATACCTGGCATATCGCCCTGTCACATTTGCTAACATCCTTTGTGACTATGAATCCTACACCATTACGATGATAATTACTGTCTTCTCCTGCATAATACACTTCATGATCATCCACATGGCATTGGCCAGATCGGGGCCATCGCATTTCACTAATACCCAGAATTGACATTTGCAGTCTTCTTATCTCATTTATGGCATTCTGTGTTTTTCCGGGTTCATATAAACTCCGCACATTTCATGTGCCTATTCTACAGCTTTTTTCGATATCAAATTTGGCCAAGCCGGACCCATTCTTCGCACCTCTACCTTATTTAAGAGGCGCCCGTACTCGGGGCCATCGTTTAATTCCTCAGCTATATTGATAAACCTGGGAAAAATAGTGTAGTAGTCATTCCCTTGGATTTCTAAACCGCTGTGTACATGCTGTTTAAGTGGTTACCACCGCACCGGGTACTGTTATGTTTTGACCGTTCTGGCCTACATGACTTCCGCTTAATACAAATACTGAAAGACCAGCTACCGCTTTCCAGGTTTGATTTTATATAAACCCTAAAACCATTGGGCTGCCACCTCCGCCCTCCAGACCGTTGTAAAGACCTTCTTCTCCGCCCTGGATGCCGTTGTGGTCTTCATCCATAACCCCTGGAGAAGGGACTCTTAACAGGTACTAGTTTCCCGGGCCAGGAAACATCTGGAATCTGCGGAAGGCAGGGATTGATTCACTTTCCCTGATAGGACTGTCCAAAAAGTAATTCCTACCCGCTATCCGCGAATCTCTATATACAGCAGTTTTAATATATTAAAATGAGTAAGTTTATTATCTAAGGGGATGTCATATAGTTTTTAGAGAAATTCCCTTTAATTTAAGGTGTCGTAAGCGGTATTTAGATTTACAAATACCACCCCTGATGCCTGATATCTTTCGTACTCGTTGTTACTTTTTGTACTCACGATGACCTCTATTAACATAAGTGACCAATTTAAAAAGTGATTTATAAATTATTGTAATTTAAATTTTATTAATTTATGAAACAAATATTGCACGTCATAAACTGTAGCAATCAGAAAGTTACTAAGATCTCCCCGCTGTACAGAGTTTTCTATAATTTTATGTGGTAACAAATATTAGAGTACTACTACTTTCTTAAACTGTTACACGAAAACTCCACTCGATATACGTACATTTATATGATAAATGTTTCAGTCCGATGCATTAAAAGAAAATACTAATGCATAAAAATGGAAACTTTCCAAGTTTATAATAGACGCTTACTTAAGTTTAAAAATAATTAAAGCAAGTAATATAAATTACTACCTTGCCTAATAAACATAAAAGTAATATAAATTTATATGTCGGTTAACAATTTATATTATAAAAATTTTAACTACGTTAGCCAAGTATCTATGAAATTCCTCGATGCCTCAATTGATGAATATTAATATAAATTTCAAGTCTCACAATATACCTGCTGTAAAATTTCAAAATCTACGACTAATAAAATTATTGGCAACATTGCAGGAGCTTAGTTTTGTACCAGACTATACGTATATATATATATATATATATATATATATATATATATATATACACATATATATATATATATATATATATATATATATATATATATATATATATATATATATATATTGATACGATTAGGGTTTATAGAAAATAATTTATAAGTTATATACTACATAATATTAGATATTTGGTTGTTTTAAATAAGTTATATACTAGAGAATTTTATAAAAAATATTTATGTGAGGGCATTTTAAGAAATTAGCATATAATAATTGTAAAAAGTTGTATTTTAGTAGTTATGATTTGGTAGATACATTTAAGTGAGCCATGTGACTAGGCAACCAACTATACAAACTCTGTCTCCAATTTGACATTTTAGGAAATAATTGGGAATATAAAGTGGGGTTATTATAATAATATTGTTTGAAATGTGTATTTGATTAAATTAGAGTGTTAGTTACTAATTTGAATGTTTATTCTGATCTGAAAAGCCTAAATGTCAACAAAATTATTAATAGAAAAGAATGGAATTCTCTGGATCTCCGGAGATGGCCATGTTTGCGAAATGGTTTGTTCCAGAAAATTCAGACATGTATTAAATAGAACTGAATAGAACATGATATCTTACGAGATGGTTCTAGAAATCCAAAAACATATAAATACCCGTGATTTGGATTCAAGATGGCAGTTTTTAGAAGTTTTTAGTCAGAAGTTAAGCAGTTTATTATGAAAGTTAGTTAGAGTCAGTGAATCAAGTACAAATAGTCCAATAGTTTAATATAGTGAGTTAAATGAAGATTAAAAATTATGCATATAATTTAATGCACATTTATAATTATACACAAATAATTATTGAAGATAAAAAAAGGTATATTGGAAGAAATTAAATTATATTATGGTTGGAGATTAGTATAAATCAACTTATAATAATTGGATATTGGTATATTGAAAAGAAGAATAAATATAAATGCTGTTTGCTGGTTTGGTTGGTGGTGTATAAATGCTGGTGAAGAAAACTATATCTTAAATTGGTAGAAGCTGATAATTGAAAAAAGTAATTTCACAAAAAACAAGGATAACCGAAGTACGAAGACTTTCAGTGGTGATTAGAATATATATAGTGGAAAACAGTTCATTTAGGCATTCAGTGAAAGAAAGGTACAAAATTTTGTTAATATAATTTAGTTAGTGTCATAACAATTTCAATTTTGAAGATAGTTTTGTTTAAATTTTAGATTGTCTATAGAATTTAATTAGTTTTATAAGAATATCAATTTAAAGATAGTTTATTTTAAATTTACATTGACTAGGTTAGATATATATGTGTGTTTCATAATAGTTATAATAAAGATAATTTAAAAAAGTACTTACAAGCTAATTCTTTGAGAACCGCGATAAAAACCCTATATATTATATTATTAAAAATACTCATTGCTCATCATTCAAACAAAAAACACATCATAACAATATATATATATATATATATATATATATATATATATATATATATATATATATATATATATATATATATATATATATATATATATAGATCTAGCGGTTAATGTGGGCTCCGTACTAAAAAAACGATGTTATACGAACTCTAGGAGAATATACACCGAGTATATTATTATCTAAGTAGCGCTTTATGTAGACTCCGACCAACGCATAGGATCAAGTAGGCTCCGTAATACGTTAAAACATTTTTGGGATCCGTATACACCTTGTCTGGTACAAAACTAAGCTCCTGCAATGTAGCCAATAATTTTATTAGTCGTAGATTTTGAAATTTTACAGCAGGTATATTGTGGGACTTGAAATTTATATTAATATTCCTCAATTTAGGCATCGAGGAATTTCATAGATACTTGGCTAACGTAGTTAAAATTTTTATAATATAAATTGTTAACCGACATATAAATTTATATTACTTTTATGTTTAATGGGCAAGGTAGTAATTTATATTACTTGCTTTAATTATTTTTAAACTTAAGTAAGCGTCTATTATAAACTTGGAAAGTTTCCATTTTTATGCATTTGTATTTTCTTTTAATGCATCGGAATGAAACATTTATCATATAAATGTACGTATATCGAGTGGAGTTTTCGTGTAACAGTTTAAAAAAGTAGTAGTACTCTAATATTTGTTACCACATAAAATTATAGAAAACTCTGTACAGCAAGGAGATCTTAGTAACTTTCTGATTGCTACAGTTTATGACGTGCAATATTTCTTGCATAAATTAATAAAATTTAAATTACAATAATTTATAAATCATTTTTTAAATTGGTCACTTATGTTAATAGAGGTCATCGTGAGTGCAAAAAGTAACAACGAGTACGAAAGATATCAGCCATCAGGGGTGGTATTTGTAAATCTAAATACCGCTTACGACACCTTAAATTAAAGGGAATTTCTCTAAAAACTATATGACTTTAGATAATAAACTCACTTATTTTAATATATTAAAACTGCTGTATATAGAGATTCACGGATAGCGGGTAGGAATTCCTTTTTGGACAGTCCTATCAGGGAAAGTGAATCAATTCCTGCCTTCCGCAGATTCCAGGTGTTTCCTGGCCCGGGAACCTAGTACCTGTTAAGGGTTCCTTCTCCAGGGTTATGGATGAAGACCACAACGGCATCCAGGGCGGAGAAGAAGGTCTTTACAACGGTCTGGAGGGCGGAGGTGGCAGCCCGATGGTTTTAGGGTTTATATAAAATCAAACCTGGAAAGCGGTAGCTGGTCTTTCAGTATTTGTATTAAGCGGAAGTCATGTAGGCCAGAACGGTCAAAACATAACAGTACCCGGTGTGGTGGTAACCACTTAAACAGCTTGTACACAGCGGTTTAGAAATCCAAGGGATGACTACTACACTATTTTTCCCAGGTTTATCAATATAGCTGAGGAATTAAACGATGGCCTCGAGTACGGGCGCCTCTTAAATAAGGTAGGGGTGCGAAGAATGGGTCCGGCTTGGCCAAATTTGATATCGAAAAAAGCTGTAGAATAGGCACATGGAATGTGCGGAGTTTATATGAACCCGGAAAAACACAGAATGCCATAAATGAGATGAGAAGACTGCAAATATCAATTCTGGGTATTAGTGAAATGCGATGGCCCCGATCTGGCCAATGCCATGTGGATGATCATGAAGTGTATTATGCAGCGAAGACAGTAATTATCATCTTAATGGTGTAGGATTCATAGTCACAAAGGATGTTAGCAAATGTGACAGGGCGGTATGCCAGGTATCTGAACGGGTCATAATGATTCAGTTGAACGCGAAACCCAGAAATATAAATTTAATACAAGTGTATGCACCGACAGCGGAAAGTGAACTGGAAGAACTTGAAAAGTTCTACGCCGATGTAAAGACCGTCACTGACCAACTCAAGACTAGAGATCTTACTATTCTGATGGGTGACCTTAATGCTAAGATAGGAAAAGGCAGACAAAGAAACATTATTGGATATTATGGACTGGGCGATAGAAATGAAAGAGGAGATTATTTCTCAGATTTTGCAAAGAACATCATCATCCTCATCAATCAGCCCTGAGTTGTCCATTGTTGAACATAGGCCTCCTCTAGACTTTTCCATCTGCTTCTGTTCTGCACCTCTGCTATCCAATTGGTCACGATTCTTTTGAGGTCGTCGGTCCATCGCGTTGGGGGTCGTCCTCGGCTTCGCTTGTCAGTCCGTGGTCTTCACTCAAGCAATTTTTTTGTCCAACTGTCGTCTTTCATTCTTGCAACATGTCCTGCAACTTAAAGGTTTAAACTCACGAAGGTACTTTTTAAAAAAGACCCATTATTAACTTTTACAACTATACTGCACTGCTTTATTGATTGAAAATAACTGAATTTAATTACAATACTATTTCTTTTATATAAAAATTAAATGCTGACAAAACTGTTGATTGGGTTTGCTGACCTCCGGGGTTACTGCACCGTAATTTCTCCATCCCCTTGGGAAGTTTTGTGAGGGATGAACAAAACTGAAGGTATGGATTCTGGATCGGCTGTATCTTCTTCTTCGGTTGTCTTCTTTTTCCATATCTCTCGTAATTTGTAAACCAAAATAATGATAAGGGCTGTTGCCAGGATATATATTGGTGGTGTCCATAGATGGTAATGGTCCATTGTTTTTAAAGACACGGGTTGGAGTCTTTCTTCTTCCGTTGAGAGTTTATGTAGTTCATCGAACTGGATTCTATCTAACTTTAGAGGCTTTACTGTTGGATTTTCCCCTTGAAGACTAATTTTTATTTTTGGCAGGGTAAACGGTTCTTCTTTTATTGTTGCTTTGGAGTTGATGTAAACTTCGTTGTTGGTTCTGAGCTCACATCCTGGGGGTAGTTCTATTAGAAATGTTCCTCTGAGTACTTCAATTTTGGAAGTAGAACAGTGGGTGGAGATTTTAGTAGCTTTTGAGAAAACAGCAATATAGTAAGCTTCCGATACTTTTTGGATAATTGTTGTGCTAATTGTGATCGGCACGTTTTGACATTGGGCGGCATCATTGGATAATTTTAGGATTTGATTGATGCAGTCGTCAGTTTCTGTATTTTCTTGCGGGAACTTCTCTGGACAAATGAATTTCTTTGGTTCACTCTTTCTGCATGGTAGGTCCATGTATTGAAAAAGTTCTGAGTTAGAAGCTAAATATGGTCCAGGTGGAATAATTATTGTGTTATTTATGGTTGGAAGTGAATATAGATGAAAGTATGTGAATACTTTGGAATAAAGAATGGGAAAATGTAAGATAAAGACTAGAGAGTGGTTGGAGTAGTAACCATCTACTTCTACTATCTCGTAATATCTCATCAGGTCTTCTTCTTCGAGGTATGGTAGCTGAGAAGCTGGATGATGTTCTAGCAGTTTCTGGATGGTCCATCTTATTTCGTCTGGTTTTATAAGTCCATTATGAAGAGTTTTGATTTTTGCGAATGTCATTGCTGTCTGTAGGTCATCTAATATTTGGATAATGGTTTGTAAGGCTAAATTCATCTGGTCTAAAACGTTTCGAACTTGCATGTAATGGTTGAAATCAAAGACGAATTGGTTTAAGTCTGTTCGGATTTTGTTGGTTTTTGCGGCTATTATCTCTTGATTGTGGGTTAGTAGTGTCACTGTCTCGTTATAGTTGTTCATTATTTTCTTATTAAGGCTTAATTGGTTATTAATGTTGTTAATAATATTTTGTTGATTGAGTTCAAGTGACTGAATTGCTGCATCGTATCTTTCTGCGTCTTCTTGATCTAAGTTTCCTGAGATGGATTTTATAATATTTCCTAATCCATTGATAAGACCTCTTTTATTTCTGGTTGCTGGATAAACTGAGTCGAGTTTCTCTTGGGCTGTTTTAAGAAGATACTGCAATGTTTTGTCGAAATTCTGTAGACTGTCGAAGTACGGCTGACTTAGTCCATTTTCTATAGCTGTAGTTGTAGTTTGATATTGATATGCCAATGTTTCGATTTCCTGTGCTATTGGTTCCAATTGGAAATAGTGGATGAAATCATGGGTGCTGGTTTGGATTCTGGCTTCTCCAAGCTTAACTGGGAGGATCCCTGGATTGTCTCGAAGGTCCTGGATTTTCACTTCTTGGGCTGTTACTGAGATACATCTGTAAAGTATTTTTGCGGTTAGTTTTTATTGGTGGTTGATGTTTAATATTTTTCTTATGCACCGTAGTATCTTGGGTATCAACAGTAACAGGATTGTTGTTTTGGACTATTTTAGGTGAAAATCTGGGGAGCAGTTTATTTTGTTTTACTGTTTTTCGAGTGTATATTTTCGTGCTGGGTTTATATGTTATCGAAGAGTATCGTTTTTCGTTTGTCTTTTCAATGTTTTTCTGTTTGCTCTCTTGCAATTTCTTATTTATTTCTTTATACATCTCTTTTGTTTTCAATCTGTCCTCCTGTGTGTAATTATTTATCAGTGTTCTATTAATGTCAATATCGAATGGATCTTGAGCATCTATGTGACCATTAAGGACGTTGATGGGCTTCTGTTTGGTAGCTGAGTGAATAGAATTGTTGTATGCCATAATGGCGTATAGCATCTGGTCTTTTATGTTAAGTGTTTTCTTTTTTTCTTTTAATATTCGAAGATGCTCGATGATTGTGGAGTGAAAGCGTTCGATCATTCCATTGGATTGCGGGTTATCAGGTGTTGTGTAGTGGCTTAAGATCTTGTGAGTGTCCACGAATTCTTGAACAAGTCCATTTTTAAATTCAGTTCCACTATCAGAAATTATCATATGTGGTAGTCCATGGTGGGTGATGAATAGCAGGAATGCGTTTAAGATGTTAATCGCGTTTGATCCTTCTATTGGGTACGCTTGACCGTATTTTGAAAATGCGTCGATGATGGTAAGGAATTTTTGTCCTGCTGCTTGAAATGTGTCTATGTGAACAATTTCCAGTGGTTTCGTTGGTGTTGGAGTTAACATAAACTTCGGTTTTTCTGGATTTCTGTCGTATTTGTTTGTTTGACAAGTATCGCAGAGATTAATATAATCTTCTATATCCTTTTTCAACGTTGGCTAGTAATAATGTTTTCTAATTTGAATTTCTGTTTCATTAATTCCTCTATGATTTGTCTTTCCTTGGTGATAGTCTTGTACGATGGTTTTCTGTCTTTCTGGACTGCTGATATCTTCAAGTAAATTGTTACATTTTACAAGATCAAATGCAGAATTCTTGAATGTTTCTAGAAGTATGTTGCAGACAGACTGGTAGAGTTCATCAGTTTCGAATAGGATGGCATATTTCTTTTTTGTATCGACGTAGTTCTTGAAGAAATTAAAAATATCGTTTTTCAGGTCGTTTTTATCTAGTTGGACGTGCATTCTTTTCTTTGTTAGGAAGCACTGTTCTGTTATAGGTTTTGCAAGATTGTAATTTACCAATTTGAATATGATTTGGTTGTTGTAACAGTTCAATGGTCTTTCGCTGATTGGAATTCCGAGTATTGGGTTTTCCTCTGTAGAATGTTGGGTACCATCTGTGTTGTTGTCTTGTTGGTATAGCGATTTTGTTGGCTGACTGTCAATCTTTTGGTTTTCTTCTTGTAGAAGTTCGTCTATTACTTTCATTTCTTCTGCAGTTAGGCCGGATGTTTGTTTTTCTTTGATAATTTCGTCTAAGTTAACCATAGGATCTTCTTCATCTGGATCACATACTGAGTTTGGATGGTTGATCATAGATATGTTGTCATCTTCTTTTCTGGATAATAGACTGATTATTTCTTCTACGTGTTCGTCAATGGTATTTACTTCTTTAGTGTGGATTTCGACACGGGATAATGCATCAGCGTTCGTATTGGATTTTCCTTTTTTGTATATGACTTCATAATCGAATTCTTCGAGTTTTAGTCTCCATCTAACAAGTTTCGAGTTCGAATCTTTTAAAGAGAATAGCCATTGAAGTGGTCGATGATCGGAGAGAATTTTAAACTTCCTTCCAAATAAATAAGGTCGAAAATATTTAGTAGCCCATACGATTGCAAGCATTTCCTTTTCGATGGTAGAATATTTAAGCTCGGTCTCGTTCAGTGTTCTTGATGCATATGCAATGGGTTTGTCTTGTCCTACAGGACCCTGTGACAGGATAGCGCCTATAGCAAAGTTGCTTGCATCTGTGGTGAGATTGAAAGGCTTCGTAAAATCCGGATATTGTAGAAGTGGTTCGTTGGTTAACAGGTTTTTGCAGATTTTGATACAGTTTAGGAATTGTTCTGTGTGTTCTATCTTGGCATCTTTCTTTAAACATGAGGTGAGTGGTTTTGTTATTTTTGCGAAATCCTTAATGAACTTTCTGTAATATCCAAGTAGTCCTAGAAATCCTCTAATCTGCTTGGTAGTATTTGGTATGGGATAGTCTATGATGGCTTTAATTTTGCTTGGATTTGGTTTTATTCCTTCAGGAGTTACGACGTGGCCCAAGAATTCAACTTCTTTTTTTAAAAATTCGTATTTGTTTATCTGTATCTTGAACCTAGTTTCTCGTAGTCTTTCAAAGATTTTCTTAAGGTTGACCATGTGTTCCTGAAGTGAGGTTGAGTATACGATTATGTCATCCATGTATACTAGGCAGATTTCTCCTATGAGTCCTTTAAGCACATTGTCCATTATTCTCTGGAATGTAGGGGGTGCATTCTTTAAACCAAAAGGCATTCTAAGGTATTCATAATGGCCATTTTCCACGTTAAATGCTGTTTTCTGTATATCTTCCCTTGCCATTTCTATTTGGTGAAATCCACTGGCTAGATCGAGGGTGGAAAAGTATTGACAGCGTCCGAGTTTATCAAGGATGTCCGTGATATTTGGAATGGGATATCTATCGTCTATAGTCTTCTCATTTATCTTTCTGTAATCGACTACAATTCTCCATTTAATTTTTCCAGAGGCGTCTGGTTTTTTTGGTACGACCCAAATTGGAGATGACCAGGGTGATTGACTTGGTCTGATGATGCCTTGGTCCAGCATTGATGTGATCTGTTTTTGAACCTCTTTTCGATGTACGTGTGGATATCGATATGATTTTGTGAAAACTGGGACTTCATCCGTTGTTCGTATGTGGTGTTTTATTTGATTTGTAAATGTTAAAGTATCATCAGGATTATGGAATATATCTGCAAATTTTCTGCATAAACGTCTGATGTGCATCTCTTCTTCTGGACTTGGATGATCTGTTCTAATGAGAGGATCGCTATCTATTCTTGTTTCTGTTTCCATTGGAATGATGTCCGAGGTATACAGGTGATATTCATGAAGATCTATTGGATTGCTTCTAACAGGATCGGTGAGTGCTACTTGAATAGGTTCATCAGTATTGTTGATCATTTCGGTCCAGGCTAGCTGATTGCAGGCTTCACTGAGAGTTTCTCTTAGAGTTGCCCCTTGTATTTCTTGTTTTGGTATAAGTATGGTGCCTTTTGTTTGTTTTACTGGAAGTCTTACTTGTGTGATTGTTCTGGGTTCCAATTGAATTGTATAAAATTGTGTTTTGTTGGTTTCATAATAAAAGATAGGGAGAACTGAGTGTGCTGTAGTTAGTGTGGATGCTGGGAAATTAAGATTTGCTTGTAGAAGTTTTAAGTTATCGAGGCCGATAAGACCATCAAATGTTTTATGGAATTTAAAAAGGTAGAATTTTAAATTAATATTAGAGTTAAATTCTGGAAAGATTGGAATTTCAGCACAATATTCCTGTGAATGGTTTTGAAATATTGAACTGACTACAAACGGTTCATTTTTGATAAAATTTGGATGCAATTTCGGGGTTAAGAAATGATTTGGTTGCCCCTGTATCAAGAAGAAGTTTAAGGGGAGGATTTTTAATTTCGATATATGGAAGTTCTTTTTTATCTGAATACGAATTGAGTTCGATTACGTTTCTTCGTTTTCCTCTTGGAGTTTTGGAAAATTTACATCTTCTTCTTCGAATTGGGCATTTTGATAATCTTCTACGTGGTAGTCATCTGAATATGCGTCCTGATTTGGATAGTAGTATGTCTGTTCTCCATAGTAGGCATCGGTATCGTTTTCGTCTTGTTGTTCAATATTGAATAGCTCCTCTACGGTGAACTTTGGGGTGTGTGGTTGCGGTTGCTGCGGCCTAAAGTTTCTGAAGCTTGAACCTCTGTTATGTCCCGTTTGGCGTGTACTTATAGACATCGGTGTTGGTTTGTACTGTTGTGGTGGTCTGCTTGCCCATGGGTTAGGTCTTGGAGGTTGTGTGTATGCCATGAATTGTTGCCTTGGTTGTTGGAATCGAGCGGGTTGTATTGGCCATCTTGGGGTAAATGTTGGTCGGGACGGTGCTGGATTACTTCCGAAAAATGGTTGATGTTACTGTGGCCTGGGCATGGGTTGTTGCCATTGTGGTGGTGTTGTGAACTGCGGCTGTCTCTGGGGTTGTGTGTGGGTAGAATTCTTATTTGGCAATGAAAAATTGGTTGTTTTCTGCAAATACCTAATATTGTTTTCTTCTTGGATGAATGGAAGAGCGAAAGCAAGATTTGTAGGCCTCATTGATCGTATGGTTGATCCCATTGGTTCTCGTAATCCTGCTAAGAACGTAGTTAGGGCCTGTTGTTGAAAGAATTCCTTTTTGCTCCTCTTTACATCTGCATTGTCGGTATGTAGTTCGATGTGGTTCGAAATTGTGTTTAAAAGTGACATTACTTTCTCGTGAAACTGTTGAGGAGTTTCGTTGGGTCCTTGCCTTAAGTTTACCATGTCTCTTGTAAGCGAATTTTCATTACGTTGATCGGCAAAGTTTTGAATTAGTATGGTCCTTATCGTGGGCTAATCTTTACACCCATATACGGAAATGATTTCTCGAGCTCTTCCTTTAATTTTATTCATTACACCTCGAGTTATCATGTGATTTTGGAAGTTATCGGGATTATTGTGATCCCAGAAATGATTAAGAAGCATTGTAGTAACTTCAATTAAGTTGTGAAGTTCATTAGGGTTACCATCGTAATCAGGCACGATGGAAAGATCTTTATTGACGTCGAAAACTAGAGCGGGAGCGGGTGCCATGGCCATAGTATTTAATTCACTAGCGGGAGTAATAATTATAGATGGTATATCTAAGCTATTTAAAGTATTATCTAAAGAACTAACGTTGGTTTTTAAACTAAATTGAGAAGCTGAGTTATTTTGCGAAATAGAAGCAGCACCAGGTTCGATAATCGATTCACTAATAGTTGAAAGAGAATTACTAATTTTAAAAGATGAAGCTTGTGAAGCAATTAAATTATGATTAGAAAATATTTTAAATTTAGTAATTCTCTTTCAACTATTAGTGAATCGATTATCGAACCTGGTAGGTTCTGGACTGGTAGAACGCACTGGTTAAAAGCTTTTCTTTTTAAATGGATCGGTATATTTGTTTTAAATACATCTCTCATTTTTCCGAATGCAACCCAACCCAAAATTATTCTTCTAAGTAGCTCACATGTTTGGTTATCTCGCGTTAACCTTATTTCGTGACCCAAATACACATATTTTTCCACAAGTTCTATGGGCGACTTTTCGATTTCTATTAGCTCATTGGGGACGAGATTGGTCATCATTTTTGTTTTTCCATAGTTTATTTTTAAATTGACTTTCTGGGTTACTTGCTGTAGTTATTGTAGCGTAACTTTGGCTTCTCCTAAGTTGTCTGTTATGAGAACAATATCATCGGCATATTTGAGAGGATTGAATATCTTTCCATCGATGCTAATACCCTTTGATTCCCACTCTAGCCATTTAAATGCGTACTCCACAACTGCTATAAATAGTTTTGGCGACAAGGTATCTCCCTGCCGTACACCTCTGCCAATTTTTAACTTCTCAGTTATGCAGTGGAGGTTAACGGTTGTTGTCGCATTTTCGTATATATTTCGAATAATATTTGCATACCTGTGATCTATTCTGCATTCTGATAGTGCTTTTAAGATAGCAACTGTTTCGACTGAGTCAAATCCTTTGTGGAAGTCGACAAAGATAAGAGCAAGGGGTCTGTTATATTCGATAAACTTTTCAACTAGAGTCTTAAGGCATTTCAAATGGTCGTTTGTTCCGTGTCCCGCTCGAAACTCTGCCTGTTCTTCTGATTAATAGAAATCGAGTTTTGCTTCTAATCTGTTTGTCAGTGTTCGAGTAAAGAGCTTATATAGTTGGTTAAGCAAACTAATTGGCCTATAGTTTTTGAGATCTGATTTATCCCCTTTTTTGTGGAGGAGGATTGTAACCAAATTCTTCCATGTACTTGGAATGTTTTCACTATGCAGACATAGATTAAAAAGTGTTTGGATTCGGGACATCAAAAGTGGACCTCCTAGTTTAATTGTCTCAATGACTACACCATCTTCCCCCGGAGCTCTATTATTTTTCATATTTTTGAGGGCATGTTGAATTTCCTCTCGTGATATATCTGGTATATTCTCCGATCCTACATTATGTACCTTTTGTATTGGTTGTTCGATGAGCTCTGGAATAACTTGACTTTTATATAATGTTTCATAGAAACTTTCTACTATGTGTAATATGCTTGGTCTATCTGAGATAATATTCAAATTTTTGTCTTTAAGTTGGAAGATTTCTTTTTTGCCATTTTCCATTTTTCTCCTCAATGCTTTCATGCTTTTGTTGTCTTCTATAGTTTTTATAATTTTCTTGTTGTTGTATTTTCTAATATTCCGTCTAATAGCTTTAGAGATTTTTTTATTGATGCTGTTTATATCTTGTGAGTCAACATTTCCTTGACTTCTGGGCATTCTACAGTCTTCCATTTTTTGTTTCGTTTCTTTACTAATTTTTTGTTCTTTTCCATGTTTAGGGCCAGATTTTTCCTGAGCTTGTGTTAATGTATCTACTATTTCTTCGTTTAGGTTATTTACGTCTTCTCTTGTTGTATTGAGAAATCTCTAAATTGATTTAAGACTGTAACATCTTTGACTATATGTTCTTTGTTAGTGATGATGAAGTCGATCTCATTTTTTGTCTTACCATCGGGGCTCTTCCAAGTCCATCTTCTATGGATTTCCTTATAGAAGAAGCTATTCATTAAATATAGATTGTTTTCTAATAGGAAATTTAAGAGTATTTTGCCGCTTTCGTTTCTATCTGGTGTGCCAAAATTTCCGAGGGCATTTTCAGCTCAATCAGTGCTTATTCCTATTTTGGCATTAAAGTCGCCACATATTACCGTAAAATGTTCTTGGTCTTCTGAAACAGCTGTGTACAAGTCATCATAGAACTGTTCTATTTCTTCGTCAGCGTGACTAGATGTTGGTGCATAGACTTGAATGATCTTTATGGAGTAACGGGTGTTTAGTTGTAACTTTGCAAGTATAACTCTTGTGGAAACTGCTTTTACTGATATGATATTCTCAGCTAGTTTTTTATTAATAAAGAGCCCAATACCTCAATTCCCATCGTTTTCTCCGACATGATAGAAAATGTGACCGGATTTTAAAGTGGTTAGGCTTTCTCCTTTCCTTCTGACCTCAGCGACTCCAACAATGTCCCAATTGATTTTATTAAGTTCAGATTCTATTTCTATGAATTTTTCTTCTGATAGCAGGGTTCCTGCATTGAAAGTTGCTATTTTTAGAAATATATATCTGTTAGATGGTTTTCTAAAATATGTCAGAATTTTGTCCCCCCCCCCCCAGAATCCGTGGGACTGACTGATAGTCTATCAGTGTGAGATTCTGAATTTTTCTTTCTACTCACCTGGGGTAAATCCGTTTTTGTATTTGTATCTGACATAATAAAAGGGGGTAATAGCAATTAAAACGTCACGCTTGCTTTGCGTGTTGACGAGTTTTTAGTTCAGCCGCCCATTATAGGTACAGACGCTATTGACAACCGCCCAATATGGGTCAGGCGCTATCGGTTTGATTTTATACCATCCCTAAAATCCAGGGATGCCACTTCCGCCATCCACGTCGCACCGAAGATCTTCTTCTCCGCCGTGCCTACCGTTGTGGTCTTCACCTGTATCCCTAGGTAGGGGTCAGTGTTATATCCCACAGAGCTGGGTCCCGATCTGGACTTGGCCATGTATTCACTCCGGCCTACTGAAATGATAGATGCCAATCCCAGCGACATGGACGCGCCAGATTGGAGTTACCCACGTGAGCGACAGAGAAGGTGGCTCTGTGCTCCGCAAAGAACATAACCTATGTATAAAGAACACCTTTTTCAAACTACCTAAACGGAGATAATTTACATGGAAATCTCCAGCAAACACTCCCCGTAATATCGTCAGAAATCAAATTGACTACATAACTATCAGTGAGCGTTACAGAAATGTAGTAAAGTCTGTAAAAACTCTTCCTGGTGCCAATGTTCCATCTGATCACAATCTGTTGTTAGCAGAAATAAAATTAAAACTTAAACGGATAAAGCAACAACGATCCTATAACAAACTGTATATGGATTTTATTAGAAACAATAGCCAGATGATTGCAAACAATTTGGAGAGCAATTTTGATAATTATGAACAACAAGAATCCATCGAGGATCATTGGAACCAAATCAAAACGATTATAAGCAACTCAACTCCAAACTTAAAAGAGAGCAGTCAAAAAAAGCAACAGTGGATGAACGATGAAATTTTAAATTTGATCGAAAAAAGACGCAATTTTAAGAACCAAAACGTAGAAATGTATAAAATAATTAATAAAGAGATAAGGACTAAAACAAAATCTGCAAAACAAACATACTTCGAAAACAAATGTTCAGAAATTGAAGAATTACAGGAAAAACATGATTAATTTAATATGTATAAAAAAATAAAACAACTGACAGGTCAGAACAAAAAACAGGCAAATAACAACGTTGATAGAGACGGAAAACTGACTATCACAATTCGCATAAAATAGACAGATGGAAAGAGTATATTGAGGAACTGTTTAGTGATGCCCGAGCTTAAAATTAACGAAGTAGTTACAGGACCTGATATAACTATGGACGAAATTGAACAAGCAATACGATTAGCAAAGACCCGAAAAGGTCCAGATGAAATACCGAGTGAAATAATAAAGTGCTTCCAAAGTTCAGGTAAAATATCTCTCCTTCATCTGTTTAATAAAATTTATGAAACTGGCTATATAAAAATCGGATTTACCAACGGATTGGCGGCTGTCGATTTTTGTGACGATACCTAAAAAAGCAAATGCAAAAAGATGTAGTGACTACCGAACCATCAGTTTCATGAGTCTCAAATCTCAAAAATCCCTCTTTTATACCACTTAAAAGCACATAGTGAAGAATGACGGTACGCTGATCTATATCAGGTGTTGAATCAATAATTAGAGAGTAAAATTTCGCTTTCTGTAATTTGTTCACTCTTATGAGTTGCAGATATTTCAATACAATAGAAATAAATTCATCACATATTGTAGGGATAAATAATTTATTATACCAATCTTGAAGTTTACCACCTATTTAATTACCATTATTTTCACACAAAATCATTTTTACCACGAAACGTTAAAGTGTAAGAAATAAATTTGATTGCCGCTACCATAGGTAAAAGTACTTCCCTTCCATATATATTTTTTTCAAATATTATTTTTAAACGCGTGCATAGTAAGTAGGAATGGGAACAATATATCCTCCATACATTAAATATATCAATATCGCTCAACAGTATTAGTACAGCATATTGGCACGTATGTAATATGATCCAGAATATATTACATACTAAAAAATACTATGTCTAAGTAGCCATTGTCAAGATCAATAGCGCCGATATAGGTAGTTAAAATTTTGAACACTTATTTTAACTGTTTATTATCCATATAAACAGTTCGATTGTAGCAGCGGAAGCGAATAGTTCTCTGTGGTATCGAAGTGCTAATTAATAGAGTTGTTGTTGTTTTTACCAAAAAATGGAATTAAATTCAGATGGCAGAGGAAATCCACCTGACAGAGGAAGGATTGACGATGTTGCTAGTAATATGGATTATGAAGTTAATGAAAAACAAAAGCAGTTTGAGGAAATTATAAATATTGATATTAATACACAATCAAAACAGGTACCGATAACAAATTCAAAAAACTTATTACCAGATTATCAGGTAAGCAATAAAACAAATATTAATATAGGCCAGTCCATAATGTCAGAGGTGAAAAATAAATACAGTCAAGGTGACCAAGGTCCTTATTTTGTTTTTATGCAGAATAAGGAAGGTAACATTGGCCGATTGCATCGCATAGCAACAGCACGATTAATTTTAGGTGCAGTACCTGCACTTAAAGATAATATTGTTAATATTAATATTATAGGAAAAAATAAAATTAAAATTGAATGTAACACATATAAAAGCGCTAATATTTTAGTGGAATGTAAAAAGTTAATAGAAAGAAATTACGATTTATATATTCCAAATTTTTTTACTCAAAAGAGTGGGGTAATTAAAGGGGTAGACAAAAATATTTCAGAAAACGAATTAAAAGGTATTATTGTTCCAAGATACGGCAATTTTAAAGTAATAAACGTTAAAAGAATAAAGCGAAAAGAAAATGATCAACTGGTGGAGACGGGTACGATAGTGGTGTCTTTCAGAGGCCAAATGATTCCAAAACAAGTAATCATTGAACGAATGATATACCAAGTGGAACCTTACGTTCCGAGAGTAATACAATGCCTTAATTGCATTAGATACGGACACATTACGTCACAATGTCGAGGTAAGAAAAGATGCAGCAAGTGCGGACAGGAAAATGATTCAGATGTATGCGATTTAACAGATCCCACTTGTATATTATGTTTCGGAAACCATTCAGCATTAGATCGAAACAAGTGCGCTGAGTTTGAAAAACAAAAGGGCATTAAATATATAATGGCAAATGAAAATTTACCTTTTGAAGAAGCAAAATTAAAATACAGCAGTAGCTATAGGACAGTCCTGAATTCAACAAACACAGGAAATAGGTACACAGTGACAACCAAAAGAAAATGGAGCGAAGGAGCTCAAAATAAATCAGTTTATCCTTATTCAAAAGAACACGAAAATATACTGGACACTGCAAGCGCCTCTGCTTACCCGTCGCTACCAATTATAAACAACCCATTATATCAAAATCAAACAAAAATAGTCCAACAAAACTCACTAACTAGTAAACAAATTACTGATAATATAGTAACAATATTTAAAAATTTCTTAGATAAAAACTTAATTTCAATAGCAAACAAACAAATTTTAGACGACATTAAAAGTAGTATAGAAAAAGTTTTAAATGGCCCTAGTAAATAATAAGATTTTACAATGGAATTCACGATCAATAGTGAACAATAAAGGCCATTTTAAAAAGTACATTTTCGAAAATAAATTCTTAGCTATTCTTTTAAGTGAAACTTGGTTAAAACCGAATTCAAAGATAAGCTTTTCCCAATATAACATCTTCCGTGAAGATAGATCAGATGGTTATGCAGGAGTAGCGATATTATTAAGAAAAAATATCAATTTTCAGAACAATTTAAATTTTTATAAAATAAATAATGTCATGTGCGTTGCAGTACAGATTAAAATAAATAATAAAATCTGAAATTTATATTCCATTTATGCAAAACCCAAGTTATGTGTGTCAAAAAACGAATGGGTTAAATTTTTTATTAGTTTACAAAAACCTTTTTTAATAGGGGGAGATTTCAACTGCCATAATAAAATGTGGGGCTGTGATGTCACCGACCAAGAAGGTCTTTATCTTTTTGAGGCTATGGAGGAATGTGGACTTAATTTCCTAAATGATGGGTCAGAAACATTAATTCGTAGACCTATGAATTTAAATAGATCTGCTATAGACTTAACAATTTGCTCTAGGGATATTTATTACAAATTTAATTGGCACACAGAAACTTTGAGTCTGGGTTCTGATCACTACCCAATAGTAATAGAATTTAACCATAATACTGATAATAACGTTACTAATAGTAATGGTGTCATTGAAACTAATGATATATCTAGATCTAGAATTACATGGAATATTAAAAAGGCAGACTGGGCTTTCTTTACCTATCTCTTAAACAATGAAAAGAATAATAATATATCAGATGGTTCAGAGCAAGAATATTCCACATTTTGTGACTCAATCAATTTAGCTAGTAAATGCTCTATTCCAGAGAGGAAAAGGGGGCCCAATGCAAAATTTAATAAACCATGGTGGAATGATGATTGTAGGAACGCTATAAGACAACAAAAAGAAGCTTTTTTGCAGTTTAAAAGACTATCTAATTACGATAATTATTTAAAATACCAACAAGCAGAAGCTTATAAAAAAAGAATTATTTTAGGCAGCAAAAGAGCTTCTTGGAAAAACTTTTGTAATAGTTTAAATAAAAATACACCCATTAGCAAAATATGGAAAGAAATAAGAAAATTAAAAAACGTTTATAACCCTCCCAATAATCCGATAGTTGTAAATGAGTGGACAGATATATTTTTTAATAAAATTGCTAGACCTTGGGTTATAGAAGGAGAAATTAATCACAGGAACCCTACGGATAATAGACATGAAAATGACGAAGCAAACACAGACAACATATTTCTCACACAAGCATTTAGTCTGGAAGAATTAAAGAACTGCCTAAAAAGACATAATAATTCAGCTCCAGGATTAGATGGTATACACTATAGTATGTTGTATAATTTACCCATACATAAGAAAGTTCAACTACTGAATGTAATAAACAATATCTGGATGAGTATGGATATACCACGTGCATGGAAAGAGTACATTATAGTTCCAATTCTTAAGCCACACAAATCACCAAACTGTCCGGATTCGTATAGAGGCATTTCTCTATCATCATGTGTGTTAAAACAATGGAAAGAATGATTAAATGTAGACTAGAATTCTGGTTAGAAAAAAATTCTAAAATACCTGCAACACAATTCGGCTTTAGAAAATCATGTTCTACGATGGAAAATTTAACGCACTTAATACTGGATATATATATAACTCATTTTCCGTCAACAAGTCGGTATTTGCTACATTCATAGACATAGAAAATGCATATGACAATGTGAACCTACAACTTCTATACCACAAAATGAAAGAAATCGGACTGCCAGATATACTCTGCTGGAAACTTCATCAACTTTACATCAATAGAACCCTTTATCTTCAAATTAATAACAAACTAATAGGACCGAGAGTTTCAAACATCGGGTTACCTCAAGGGAGCATCTTAAGTCCAATATTATACACTATTTACACAGCTCATATAGGTCAAAGCATAATTACTAGCAAACAAGGTAAAATATTACAATTCGCAGATGATATATGCATATATGTAGATCAATTGGAAATAGAACAAGGCAGTAGTAAAATAAATACAGTATTTAAACATCTACAAGAAGACCTAGATCAAATAACATTAAACATATCTACCAAAAAAACACAAGCTTGCATATTCTTCCGAAAACGAAACATTCCAGAAGTAGTGAAGTTGCAAAATGTCTCGTTTAAAGTTCAACCTAAAGTTAAATATTTGGGTATTATACTGGATAGGAAAATGATTTGGAAAGATCATATTGAGTACATCGTAGCAAGAGCTGACAAAGGGTACAATGCGTTACGAGCAGTAAACTATACAACCTGGGGAGCAGATCCCAACATAGCATTACTAATGTATAGATCATACATAAGATCAATATTAGATTACGGATGTTACTTTTACAATCAAGCCGCCAAAACCCATCTTCAAAAAATAGACATCCTTTCAAATAAATGCCTCAGATTATGTATAGGAGCTTTGATGAGTACTCCAATATCAAACCTAAGCGTAGAATGTAATGAACCACCACTATGGTTAAGAAGGAAAACTATGTGTGAAAAATTTATAACTAAAATGATAACTAAAGAGAGCATAATATGTAACAACTGCCACAAACTTTATATAAATGACCTAACCACTGAATACTGGAGGAAAAAGCCAACATTACTTCTTGCCGAAAGTTACAATAGAATTAGTTAAATAGAAGACAATTTAAAAATAAACTATACACATCAACTCTGCCATCCATGTTTCAGATAAATCTAAACAATATACCAAACATACAACCAACCTACATGAGAGATTACTCGAAATTTTCAGTTTACTTAAGGAATGCCATGTTTAATGTGGATATAGAAACTTTATTTCCGGAACATTACCAAATTTATACCGATGCCTCAAAAATGAATTCGAGAGTGGCCGCTGCTGTGTGGGACCCTAGGACAAGGTATAAAGAGGGTATACGACTTAATGAAAATTTTACAACATTTTCAGCAGAACTTATTGCAATACTGAGAGCAATGCAGTATATAAGCAGTATAAACAATAACGAAGAGAAATTTCTAATCCTTACAGACAGCAAAAGTGCTTTACTTAAACTGGAAAGTTTGAAGGACATATCAAACTACATATATATTGACATTATTAAAGCATATATCGCACTTAGGGCTAAGGGCAAACAAATATCATTTTGTTGGGTAAAAGCTCACTCTAATCTTAAACACAATGAAATAGTAGATACTTTAGCTAAGAAGGCCACCGAACAAGAAAATGAAAGTAAATATAAATTAACATTAAATGATGTTTACGCTAATATTACCAGCAATAAAACCAAAACCTGGCAACAATGGTATAACAACTCAACTAAAGGGCTATTCTACAAAAACATACAATTAAATATTCCAGCTAAATCATGGTTTAATCATTACCACAGCGAAAAAATCGTTGTTTCATACATATGCAGACTTAGATTTGGACACTGCCTAGTTCCAGAACACAAATTTAAAATAGGTCTTAGTGATAGTAATCTTTGTGAATGTGGTGAGTTAGGATCTGCAGAACACATGATACTAAACTGTAGACTAAAGATAATAGAAATAAATCAATTCATGAATCAAGTATATAGAGAAACCAATATTACAAGACCTTCTAATCTAAAAACAATATTATCTAGTTTAGACGAACGTGTATATGAGATCCTAATTAAACACATACTTAATATAAAATTAAAATTGTGAACTATTAATACCTGTGTTTATCCCATTTGTTTACCTATCTTTCCGTGGTCTAGTCTTGTGTTTGTGCATTGCTCTGAAAGACCCCTGAGCAGAAGTACTCCTTGTTGACATTCCTTATAATGTAATTTATTAAAAAAAAAAAAGAATAAATAAATAAATAAAAAAAAAGAAAATAATAATAAAAAACACACAATAAAGAGTAATGTTGAATAATACTAGAATACATTTTATGATATAGATATATCTATATAAATGTGTAATATTGTATGATTGTAGCTGAAGATTAAATTATCCATTTATTGTTATAGAATCTAGGTATATCTTTAAAATACAAAATCTTATTTTAATAGTAATATGTGACATAAATATCTGTAGAGCAAAAATAAGTTCTGCTAATGGATTAAGTCCACAGTCAGGAAATTCGATGACACACACACACACACATATCCATATAAACGACTTGTGACTGAAATTACAAATTTATTTACTCTGCATAAAGAGATTCTTTATTACCTACAGTTATTAGTACACAAATCTGATTCGAAATATCGTCGAATAGTAATAGTCTGTATATAAAAATTAAATTTTTCATAAAAAGTAAATGATAAGCCATTAGTTAAGGGGTCAAAAGAAGGAGGCTTCACGAAGATTAAAGTACTAATGAGACCATTGCAATTGGACGTACCCTGGAGAATGATTAACTAATTAATTGGCTAATTATTCAATCACCCGTGTAATATGATTTTGTCAAATCGAACCTTTTAGGACTACCTATTCTAATTATGTTTATAAAAGTTGAGGGCATATCTAGAGATAAAGAAACTTTACTTTACTAAATATCATAGGTAAGACATGTGTCTAACACAAATGTGACGTATTTCTAGTGCAGATAAAACCATGTGATAAATAGAAAAGTGTTATCTTTGCCGGCAAAGAAGCAAACAAAAACTAAAAGTGAGAGAGGAAAAAACCAGTCAGCTGAGAGAACTTTTCAACGATGTTGAGCTTGGATCCACCATCTACATCTCTCTCCCTCCAATAGCGCTACAGCCCAAATCGGGCCTTGGTCTGCTCCAAACTATGCCTCCAACCTTGTCGGTCTCGCGCCGATCTTCTCCAGGTTCTAACTTCTAGCAAATTTTGCGCGTCCGCTGCCACTTCATCAGAGGAGATTACCTCTTCCAATAATCAGCTGTCTTATCACATATTCCAAGGTCAGGTTGAATAGTGTCGGTGCAAGCCCGTCTCCTTGCTTTAATCCTTGGGCTATTGTAAAATTTACAGTGAGCTAATTTTGGACTCTGACAGTTGCTATTGGCGAATCCATTGTTGTTTTTACCAGTCGGATGTATTTTTGGGGGATATTAAAGCTCTGCAATATTTGACATAACTTGTTCCTATTAATTAAGTAGTAGGCTTGTTTGAAATCTATGAATATGTTGTGGACGTCAATGTCGTATTCCCACGATTTGTTTAAGATTTGTTTTACTGTGAATAGTTGGTCAGTTGTAGATCTTCCTTCTCGGAAACCGGTCGTTTGTTTAGTATGTAAGTAAAAATTTTGTACGCCGTGCACAAGAGGATTATGCCGCGATAAGTTTCGCATTTTAGTTTATCCCCTTTTTTATAAACTGGGCATATATTCCCGGTTTTCCAATCATTAGGGATCTTTTCATCATTCCAAATCTTGTTCATGAGCACATGCATTTGTCCTACTAGGTGATCGCCACCTAATTTATATAGCTCAGGTGGGACGTTGTCAATACCTGGAGGCTTATTGATCTTTCGTGCTCGTATTGCCTGTTTTACCTCTTCCATCGTTGGGGGTTCTATATTTTCGGTGTCTCCCTCATTGTGATGCATGTCAATATGATCTTCATTTTCTTGTGTCCCTAAAAGTGTTTGGAAATAGGTTTTCCAGACTGATTTTATTTCTTTTGGACCACTGGTTATTTGCCCTTCTTGATTTCTGCGTAGATTTGTTCGGGGTTTATATCCTTCTCTTAAATTGCGTATATATCTGTACGCCTGTCTTATATTGTTGCTCTGAACATTTTCTTCCATTTTTTGTATATTCCGTTTTCGTATTTTCTTTTCTTTGTTCGGCATATTTTATCTGCCCTCCGTTTTGAATCTTGGTAACTTGCCCTTCTTTCTCTGGTTCCTCTTTCCATATATTTCTTGTGTTCTTCATTTCTTTTCTGTATGGCCTTATTACACTAGTCATTGAACCATTCCCTTTTTTTATTTTTCTTATTCTTGCCTATGATTTTTCTTGCAGAGTCAATAACTTTTGTTTTGATTTCTTCCCAATGTTCTTCGGTACCTAGTACTGTCAGTGTCTGTGTTATTTCTCTTTCATAGTTCTGTGTGACATCTTGTTGTTTAAATTTTTGTATATCTAGCTGTTCTGTTCTTTGTTCCTGTCTTTCTTTCCTGTTTCTCTGAATTCTGCATTTGTATTTTATCTGTACTAGAAGATGGTCAGATCCGCAGCATGCTCCTCTTCGGCTTTTCACATCTTGTATGCTTGTTGCGGCCCGTTTGTCTATCAAGACATGATCAATTTGGTTAGCGGTTGTTCCTCCAGGCATAATCCATGTCGCTATGTGTAAATAGGTGACGATAAAAGAAAAGCTTTCTATGATCAGTTAGGTGGTAGACTTAGAAATATTCCAACTAAGAAATGACTCATAATAGAAGGTAACTTCAACGCTAATATAGGCTAATTAGACAGAGGAAATGAACATATAGATGGAGAATACGGCATTGGAACTAGAAATAACGCAGCAGATAATATACTGGAATTAGCAGTAGCACTAGGTATGGCCAATGTTAGTAAATGCTTTTAGAAGAGAGAAAGCAAACTTACCAACCAATAGAAATATTAGAAAATCAGTTTAAATTCACGCAAGGCAAATCAACAACGGATGCAATTTTTATCATAAGGCAAGTAATGGAAAACTAATGTTAGAACAGGTGAGGGTAAGACTGATAAATTTCATTTAAGAATAGTATTGCATCAGGGGTCAGTGCTAATCCCTTATCTCTTCTAATTAGTGTTGGAAAAATTAACGAAAACATGTCAAGGAGATATCCCATGGTGCCTGATGTATGCTAACGATGTGGTGTTAGTAAGAGATAAGGAGAGAGAATTCAATTAATGATTGAGACAATGAAGATGGGCGCTTGAGCAAAAAGGTACTAAGAAAGACAAAAACAGAGTATCTAAAGTGTGCATTTAAAAATTAACTTCAACTTCACTTTAAATCAGGTTGTAATGTTGACTGGTGAAATTATTGAAAAAAAATCGTTTTAGGTAGGAATCTAGATTTGATGTTACAAAGCAATGGGGAAATAGATGGAGATATAGTAGACTCAAATAAGGATGGATAAAATGGAAAGAAGCAAGTGATGTCTTGTGTGATAGAAAGGTTCTTACGAAACTGAAAGGTAAATTCCATAAAACGGATATAAAACCGAAATTGGACAGTTAAAAAAATAAGAACAATGAATGCATTTGAACGAAATGACAATGCTTAGATGGATGGGTGGCTTAAAAAGAAAATATTAAATTAAAAATTAAAATATTAGCAGAAGTCTAGGCGCAGCACCTCATCTATGCAAAAATGGGGAAGCATAGGTTACGATAATTAGGGCATGTTGATCGTCGACACGAGTCATGCAATACATAGGATTCTGGTTTTCCAGGTCCCAGAAAGTAGTAGGAGAGAAAGACCGAAAAAGAGATGACGGGAAACGAATAGGAGAAATATGTGTATGAAAGAAATTCATCTTGATATGGCGAAAGATAGAAAGATATCTCTGTATATAAGGATAAGGCGTAAAGGGATAAGGGCAAAGAGAATGATGATGAAGAATCAGTTAATATGGTGATACTTGCATATATACATAATATTTCAAAATAAATGAATCGCTTATTTTTATTAATTATTCGCTACTCGATTTATTCAAAATATTATATAACAAATTGTTCATATTTGTTAAATCAGTAATGTTAAAACTGTTTGAGAAACAGCTAGTTAAGAACCACCTTAAGTTAATGAAACCAATAATAAAAGAAAAGAGCTGATTCCAAACCGATAATTTTTATTCAGAGATAAAAAATATCCTATGATTAATTGAATATACAGAATTATCGATATAGGTAACTAAGTAAGAAACTTGTTGAGAAACACGTTTTAGAAAAAAAAATTGTGCTAGTCTTTTTTGACATAGCTTAGGCCTTGGCTAAAGTATAGCATGGGAGTTTAACCTGCAAATAGTATACCTACATGGTCATAGTTGGAAATGACACTGTCACACTCACAGTATTTGACAACAGCAAAGTAGCAACAAAAAATTATAACTGTTATTAAATAAAATTCATATGTACTTAAAATTGGAAACCTAAACTAAATGAGTCCAAATTAATGAACGTCAAGTTTATACATCTGAAAAACTAAAACATTAATTTTACAAAAAACGATGTCTAAATACCTTATGCATCTTTCACAAAATACATGGGAACTGTACTTGAGACTTCTATAGTATATGTTAAAAAAAGGGAGGAACTCAGAAAAGTTATCAGAAAATGTATCCGCAACTCCTATAGACATTAACTTGGTACTGATATCTCTGCTCCCCGATTTTAGCAAGCAGTCACCAAACCATTAAAACTGCTACATTCATACTTCCTATTATCCAACGATTAGCCAGTCCAGGAATATATGCATTATTATGGTACTGATATTATAGAATATGCAAGGAAGTTTTTGACAATTTAATAGGGTTTTTGTGTGTTACAATATAATTTCTCCGAGAAAGTAAAGAATATCTATCCGCTATCCTGATTTATTCCATAGATTAAATATTAGAATACTATAGAATAATGCTATTACCAGTAAAAAAAACGGTATAATAGTAACGAGAAAACCAAATAAATGTTCATTAACAGACAAAAGAGACGATGTAAAATAGGGCATATAACGTAACAATAGACCCATATAATTTTAAAAAATTTGAGCGTTTTAGATATCGCAGATAACGTTGTCACAAAAGAGACAAAAGGGAAAATTCAGGTAGCAAACTGATATATGTATAACCTCATAACACTTTTAAATCCAGAAGTGTAATACATACTACTAAAATCAGGATATATACACTAGAAAGATTGCCCTCAGTCAGAAGTGTTTTACGACCGGGAACTAATGCTAAGGTCAAATAGGTATATAAAAATTGCACCGTCGTACAAGAAACTAAATCTCAACGATAAAGTTATTGTTTTGCACTTTGTATTGATTTGTGGTCTGATTCATAATAGAATTATATATTTCTCTAAGAATTCTTCTTTCTGCGATGCTCAATCGGCTCTTATTTTATTTTTTCATTGTTCGTGTTTTACTTACATACGTAGAATATTATTTTTCTTACTGCGGGATGTATTTTTGGATTTAATTTTTTGCTTAAAACGTAGCAATTTCCAGCTTGTATTCTGTTGTTATTCTCTTTTGTAGTGTTTTTGTTAAAAGTGCTCTTAAATCTCAAATATTTAGACCGATGAAACATTTCAAAGTTATACTGGTCTATTGAAATATTATGTCCTATTCTGTTTCTAATGATAGTCTTCTTATGATAGCCATATATTTTTTTATTATCGTTGATTTGGAGGACCCTTTTTTGTGATTTTTTCTATTGAATGTATTAATGTTTTTTTCTCACTAATAATTATACTCACTACTATGTTAAACTCATCGTCAAAAGTCCCTATAATATGAGGACCTTAATTATTAAACTGTGAGATTTTCTGTGTTTGCTTTCCGGGCAATGCTCTCAAGCATTGCAAACTAGCTTAATGTTTTTCTTATTCCCAACATTTTTAATTAAGTATATAATAGTGAATATTTGATCAACGGTTCATTGAATTTTTCTAATTTCACATTAATCTTTCCTAATTTCACATTTGTGGTTGCTGGATGTCAAAGAAGACACCATTTTCCATAGCGGGTGCTATGATTCCAATGGTGTAAAGTACAACCTACATATTTGTTGCCAAAATTACTTTGCTGTTGTCTCGAGTACCGTTTACTGGTATATGAATTTTGTTACGAATTTATGTTGTGTGCTGAACTCTATTAAATCTTTTACCGCGAATTGAAAAGCATGTTTTAACCTTTATTTGTAACATTTATCGTTATTTGTCTTATATGTATACAATCGTCCTAATATTTCCGTTATTCATTGATATTTATGTGGCAATTAACTGTAAAGTGATTAGTCTTTTCTGTCGTATCATATTTTCTTGATTTTATTTTTGTAGACAAGCGGTTTAGTTTGTGTAATATAATATCCCCAATTCGTTTCATAATATTTAGTTTTCAAAACAGCTGTTCGCTAATTCGTTCACCTTTTTTAAAGCACTTTGGGTTATGACTATTGGATTTTACTTTTTAAATAGAGTTTGGAATGGAATCTTCCTGTTTGAAATCAATGTACATTTGAAAATAAGTCGACAGTTTTCCTTGAAGTCTGACTTTACTTGTAGATTATTCCTTGTTAAATTAATTAGTTTATTAGGTAAGCCTAGTTCTTCCATGGTATTTCATAGTTTTATTCTTATGATTATATCAGTGTTTGTTTAAAATTTATAAATAACTAGTTTAATGTTTTTTTTGTATTCCCAACATTTTTCATTAACTGCCTAATAGTGAATAATTGATCAACGATTTATTAAGTATTTCTAATTCCACACTATAACTCTGTTTTTTAACCAGGAGGAGTAAACTAAAAAGACAGATTCACACCCAAGAAAGTTACTAGAAAAGTCACCAAATACATCTTTTTTGGTTGCTTATCTCGGCCTTGCGGTAATCCAGTAATCAGTATTGGACAACCTCACATCGATTCTAACCTAATTTTGTTTGTGTATGTTTGAATAATAATTTTTTCCAATTCACTTCCAATATATATTATTTAGTTTTTCTAATTACAATAAAAAAATGTTAGACTGCTATGAAGAAGTTGAAGAATTTTTAGAGTTTATTTATCACATTGTAGAAGAAAATCGTCTGGAACGAGTCTGAAAAATGGGCAATCGTCTATATGGGATTGCCCATTTTTCAAATGTACAGTTAATAGACATTTTCATTATGCAGGCTCCATTAAATGAATTGTAGCTCTTTCTGGTCATAGAAGGGAGAATATGGATATTGTTGTTGAACTTAAAAACTTTCTCTCTTGTACACTGATTATAATACAATCATAGAAGCCACCCCCACTGGCATGTTTAGAATAAGTGTATGTATATATGTATGTATAATCACTGTATGTATATATGTATATTTTTAGGTAATGATCAAGAAAATAGATACAATAGTGCACATATAAGAACAAGAAATATTGTATTGTAGAAAAGCTATTTTGGAACCTGAAAAAGACAGTTTCCTTGTTTTCAACAAGGTCTACAATCCAAATTAAATACATCTCTTGCAATAATATGTGCTACAGCCATTACCTTACAATCTGGGTTTAAGGGAAAATAATGATAATGATGATTTTGTAGAAAATGTTGATGTGTTGGTAAATAGAAATGTTAATGATGTGGAACAATGGTTAAATTCTAGGAGACATTTTATTCAACAATTTTTTTGCATGAGAATGAGAATACTATTGAATGTCATACTAAATGTTTTTTTTTTCTATTATTTCTCAAAATGTGATCATAATCATTGGCTTGACAACCTTTTTTGTTTGGGTTTTGGTCTCTTCAGGAATACTTATTTCTCAATTCCAATCTATTTCAATGACTTATTCTAAGTATTTGTTCCTTACCTATATCTAATCTTTGGTCTTCCTCGTGTTATATGTCCATCTGACATTTGTTTATTTTGGAAAGTATTTCATCTTTCCTCATATTATGTGGTCCTATTTTGATGAATATTAATTTAACCCATTATGACCCGAGTTTTTTTGTAATGTATATATTAAAGAAACTAATATATGTTTATTAAAAATGTATAATAATAGACAAATTAACAATTTTTTAATCTAAAAATCTATTAACTAACAAAAAACATTTGTTACATAAATGTAATGCTAGGTCATTATAGTATTGTAGCTAAAATAAAATATATTCTTAAGAAATACAACGAAATTTGTATTAAAACTAGAATGTCCTCATATGAAAAATATAATTATTGCAGTCAATACACATGCGGACATCACATTTGCTACACATTGTTCGAGTACTACTGCTACACCCCTATCCTTCACAGCAACATCTTTTGTTGTTAGATATAGTTATTAAAAGGTGATTGTTTCCATTGCACCTTAGGTTGTCTGATATTCTATTAAGCTAGACACTAAATTTCAAAGAACTGGGTCTTCCACCATGCATTTGTATATTTGTTAAGATATGACTAAGCAATACATCTTCTGAAATCTAATTGGGAAATCTTGGTGTAGTAGTACTTGCAGAGTATCCATCTGTTATTAATACTTGCATCAATGAGCCATTACAGGAAATTTAATCATTACCTTTATTTTATTTTTGTACGGCTTTGCTCCAAAATGAATAGTTTTAAAGTTATAAGCAAAGAAAATACAAAAAAAAATCGAAATTCAGTAATTTTTAAATATTTTTAAAGCTCTTTATCTTCTAATTGATTCCCTAATTCAGACATAATATATTTTTTGGGTTGCATGTTTTATTTACTATATAATTGTGGCTAACCTATATTTACTTACTTAAAATTGATTTGCTTCAATAATTTATATAATAATGAACGACACATATTTGGAAGATCTGGGCGGTTGTTTACTTCACTTAAAATTTTATTTAATGTAGGCATTTCATTCTTGAAAAAGAAGCTGTGTACTCTCTGGCGTATAGATGTTTTAACTTTTTCATCGTATGTTGCAAGAATAGAAGGTCGACCGCCAATATTTTTAGAACATCTTACTGTTCCAGTCTGCTTATATTCTTTAATTGTTCGGTAAATAGTTGAATTCCCAACACCTAAAATTAGCACATTACTTTAGTAAGTCTTGATTTAACTATAACTATTCTGCAAAACTAACCTGTTGCCTGTTTTATTTTTGCTGCCGTGGCTGTTATTTTCATTCCAGAATTATCACTTTTGATTTGTTTATACATGTTTATAATGCATTGTTTCTCATTTGTAGATAAATGACCCAAATCTACTCGGCGTTTTTTTTGGTGGAAGAAAAATTAATTGAATCCATATTGTTATCTTAATAACACTAATATGTCGCTAAATAGTTCTGACAAGAACTGTTTTTATATAAATACAAACGAAAAATCTAAAAAAATGTAAGGAATAACGCAGAAAATACAAAAAATCGTCGATATAAATTTTGAAATTTAAAATTTCACAAATGTCATTAGTGTCAAAATGTCATAATTTAGTGGAGTAAACTTGCCTGCGGTTGGACCAATTAGAAACAAGAATTACGGCGCGGAAAATTTGAATTACTCCTCCTGGTTAAAAAACAGACCATAATATCCACCTATTTTATAGTTCACCTATTTACTCAATCGTTCTAGGTGTATTAGAAAAAATACTGTATATCCTAATAATTAATAGATATATAGCTTATATCGCTATAGTTTATGCAGTACATTTTATTACATATACCTTTTGTGTATGGGTATGCTTTTCAGCAAGTTGGTACTTGCTCTTACTTCTAAATTGACGGATCAGCCGTTTAACTGCCTGTACTGAACTTTCTTCTTCATTTTGCAAATATATATAAAAATTAATAAAAACCACTCTGACATACCGCTGATTGAAATGTTGGATACCCTGGCCTATACTATTCAATCAACAAAAATACTAAGATCACACGGGGAGAATATTATGGGTTATTTCTGGTTTCGTCATAATTTACACTGAAATTACTAACAAGAGAGTGCTCTCACTTCCACATGTTGAAATTGATATATAATACCAACAGATGCTAGTCATATTATACCATCAGTACTAATAAAATAGAAACTATCAAATTAATGTCAATTTCATTTAATCAAACGTACTAACCTTAGACATGGTCATTTAAGGAAACACACCTCAAAAATGTTGACAATAAATTAAAAATATCTTAAGCGTTATAAAAGTACCAGAGCAGCAAAGCTCACAGCATGAGAATATTGCCTCGTACTTTTATATAGCAATTTGTTTTCACAATTTTATAGTTTTTCGAAAAATGAACTCCGATTCGAAGATTAAACCGTCAAACAAAATGTAAAAACCTATTCATATTTTGAGATATAAAATCTTAAATTTAGATATTGAACATTCTTAATAAATGTATAATCTAATATTTAAGCCTGTTTAAGTTTTGCAGACTTGGAAAACACTGAACAGACAAATATTTATTCTTTAATGTACTAGGTTCTAAAAAAAGTGTACTCAAAACGAATAAACATTATCTACCACGTGTTTTATTCCAGTTTCATATGAAAGCACCAGATATTAGATATTATAAATTTCATAGGTACAATAGAGCATATAGTGAAATACAAATATCTTAGAACAACTGAATCGAGCGAGGATAAGGTTATTGATGAGAAAAAAAAGACCTATCGCTGAGGAAGTGAGAAAGTAATTGGCAAACGCAAAGAGCACTTTAATTATAATAAATGAAATATGCATTACAATCTATTATGATACACATATATTCGTACCGCAGAAACAAGACAATAAACACGTTAAGAGAATCTAAATAATAACCAAAATTTAACTTTTAATACACAGAAGAAATAATGATATACAGAAGATATATAAATTAAAAAACTTTATACACTTATTGTACGCAAGAGAGATACCTCTAGAAAAACTCAAAACGATCGAAAATATATAAGTAGATAGATAGTGTTCCTTCTGGAGCGGAAGTGACGTCACACGTCGATCGTCAAGCGTACGTATCCTCATGGGTCAAGGTCACGCCCCCCTCGTGACGTAGGAACGTGCCTAGGGTCTCGAGGCCACGCCCCTCGACCAATGGTGACGTAGGAACGTACCTCGTGTCTCTAGACCACGCCCCTCGGCCAATGGTGGCGTAGGAACGTCCCCCCATAACTTGCTGACCAATGGTGGACGTCCTCGTGACGTCGGAACGTGTCGTCGACCAATGGCAGCATAGCAGCGTCAGTGGTGGGAATAGCAATACCCCCAGCGACCAATGACAGCTCAGAATTTGAATAAACATAATAGAAATGGCGGTATAGCGATGAGGGACCAATGGTGACATAGTAACGCCCTCCTCGTGACGTCGGAACGTATCGTCGACCAATGACAGCATAGCAGCGTCAGTGGTGGGAATAGCAGGCCAATAGTGACATAGTAACGCCCTCCTCGTGGCGTCGGAACGTGTCGTCGACCAATGACAGCATAGCAGCGTCAGTGGTGGGAATAGCAGGCCAATGGTGACATAGAAACGTCCCCCAATGTCTTGCTGACCAATGGTGGACGTCCTCGTGACGTGGGAACGTGTCGTTGACCAATGGCAGCATAGCAGCGTCAGTGGTGGGAATAGCAACACCCCCAGCGACCAATGACAGCTTAGAAGTTGAATAAACATCATAGAAATGGCGGTATAGCGATGAGGGACCAATGGTGACATAGTAACGCCCTCCTCGTGACGTTAGAACGTTTTTCTCGACCAATGATGCCACAGAAACGTGTCCTCGACCAATGGTGGACATCCTCTTGACGTTGGAGGCCAATGGTGTGCATCAACGGCCAATGAGAAAGACGTGCATCGACTAATGGGGGAGTCGTACCACAATATTAACGAAAAGACGCCCCCAGTCCCCCCCATTCCCCCGAAAAGACGCCCCCAGTCCCCCCATTCCCCCCGAAAAGACGCCCCCCCAATAATAACGAAGCTACACGTCAACGTAACCAATGAGAACGATGTTCAATCGCTGGTCGGTGACTGCGTTCTATGAATTGACAAAGAGAAGAAGACGAATGACAGACAAAGAGAGCAATTTTTCCTCGTATTTTTTTGTAATTAAAACCTACAACCATTAGCGTAAAACTTCTAAATTTTTTCAATTTATATTTTACGAGTTACCTCGTATATATTTTATCGATTACCATAATAACAAAAATTCGTTTATTTTTCAATTTATACTTTACATGATCAGTTGAAATCTTTATAAAATAGATCTTGCTACTGAGAATAATGACATCATCGGATACGCCGGCTATTAAAAATTTCTCACGCGATCACGATATATAGCCGGAAAACACGTGCACTTTCCAATTTTAGTTAATGTAAGATAAAATATATTCGCATGGAGGCAGGAAATAGGTGCACATTCCGTTCTATTTAATAATTAAGCCCGGCATGTGATGCATAAATGAATAGTCTTACGAAATATTGCGCAACATAGTTTTAGCGTGGGAGAGGCAGTTAGATAAAGAGCAGATGCTCTACATATCATCAGTTCAATTCTGATCATCCTTCAGACAAGTTGTCTGTTTTGTGCAGCGTCAGCAATTTTACAAAGTACCGTTCGGAGAAGTTCTGTGTTTGTGAAGTGCCGGCAATTATATATACAAAAGTAAGTGTTATAATACTTAACCTTTTTTATATCATTTAGAATTCATCATTATCTTTACTAATTTCCAATTCTTAATAATTTTTCTGATTTAAACATTTTATTCAAATTACTTGGTTATATTCTCTGTTCTAAAAAAAAATCTTTGTAAATAGTGCGGTATTTGTAATTTTTTGTTTCTATGAAAGTTTTGTTAGTTAAAACTATTTCATTGTTAAATTAAAAAATATACATATTATAATAGATAGAATTTTTGTAAAATAATATTGCTAGTCAAAGATATTTCACTGTTAAATTAAGAAATTGCTAGTCAAAGATATGTTACTGTTAAATTAAGAAAATATATATTGTTGCAGATGGACCTAAAAAAGATTAATGCATCCTCTCTGCTTACAGAGAAGACAATCAAGACAATTAGAAAGCTGAACAGTCTACCCGTAGGAGTACCCCAGAAGATAATTGCGGCAAGAGAAGTCGATACGAAATTTGGGGAATCCATCCTTATTGAATTAGAAAAGGAGGTGACGTTCTTGCCGCAAAGGGTGGTTGAACTCTACAGGCCGCATTTGGAACATTTCAGCGAGGGAAAGTATAGCTTGGTGTTCCGAGGAAACGTTGCCACTGGAAAGGTGCAACCAGCCGCCACGTTTGAAATAATAGAAAATTAGAGGATTAAAAAAAATATTGGTGAGTTTTTTATTTATTGATTTATTGCTTTTTAAGCGCGTGATGTTTTGTTTCGAAATTATACACCGCGAGAAGCGAATATTTGGTTAAATCACATTAAAAGACATTTGGCTTTGTTTACTAAAGCGATTCGGTGTGGGGACTTAGAATTAGCTAAATTACGGCAACTACAGACAAACGCGGGGCATTTAAAGACAATTAAATCGGAAATTCAAAATTTCGGTCTTCGCGTGGGTGGTGGAATTACTAAACATCGTCGGGTTAAATGGGAAGATGTAAATTCCGCATTCAAGAGTAAAATTAGAACAGGCATAATTATTAATCTAGGACACAAAGATTTAATGCAATTTTTCGGGGATTGTTTTAAGTTATTTAGAATTCGAATTAAAAACATTTTAAAAAAATTAAATATGATAAAATGTAATATGACATTATGTGGAGAATTTATTAGAAAATCAAATCATGGAGGTTATATTAACCAATTTATATATATATATATATATATATATATATATATATATATATATATATATATATATTTAGGGATTCTACAGTATTCACTGGCTTCCCTCGCTCAACCGTTTCCATCTCTCTCTGTTGTTCCATTCTCCATCGTTTAGTCCTCTCTTACTCATGGCGTCGTCTACTTCGTTCCTCCAGGATTTTCGGGGTCGTCCTCTTTTACTCCTTCCTATGGGGCTCCATTCGGTTATTCTTTTTATCCATCTGCTGTCGCTAGCTCTTCTTACATGTCCATACCACTTTAGTCTTTTTTGTTCTATATATGTTAGTATGTCTGTTTCTATTGATGTTCTTTGCTTTATTTCGTCATTACTTCTCCTATCCATTCTTGTTACTCTGCAGCATCTTCGCAGGCATTCCATCTCTGTTGCTATTATCTTACTGCTGTTTTTCTTGTTTATGATCCAATTTTCGGCCCCATATGTCATAATACTTCGCACTAATGTTTTATAAATCTGCGTTTTTGTCTTCATATTTAGGTGTCTATCCCACCATACTGAGTTAAGTTGTCCGATTGCTGTTCTTGGTTGTCCTAATCTTTGTGTAATTTCTTCCTCTGTTGTTGCCTTTTTCGTGATTATAAACCCCAGGTATTTGAATTTATCCTTTCCTTTGATTGTTACGTTGTCATCAATCTGTAGATCTTCTATGTCTTCTTCACTTGTAGATAGGTACTCTGTTTTCGCGAGGTTAATATCTAGGCCAGCCTTGTTATATTCTTCTTGTAGTTTCTTCATCATGTAGCTGAGGTCGTCTTGGTCTTGTGCAATCACTACTTGATCGTCTGCAAAACTTAACGTATATAGGTATTCGTTCCGTACCGGTACTCCCATGCCTTCGCATTTTCTTTTCCATGTAGTTAAGGCTTTCTCTAAGTATATTTTGAATAGGGTTGGAGATGTGGAACAACCCTGCAGGAGCCCTTTTGTTGTGGTGAAGTCTCCTATGATTCTTGTTCCCATTTTAATGGACACTTTATTTTCTTTATACAGAGCTTTTGTAGCTTCTATGAGTTCCGTCTGTATTTCTAATTTGTACATTGCCTCCCATAGTTCTGACCTTGGTACAGAGTCATACGTCTTTCTCAGATCCACAAATGCCAAGTGTATATCTCTATTTTTTGCTTTTTTCTTTTCCAACAGTTGTTCCAGTGTGTATATGTGGTCTATGCATGATCTTCCTGCCGTGAAGCCTGCCTGATCCTCTCCGATTATGCCTTTTATCGCTTGCTCTATCTTTTCTCGCAGTATCTTCCCATATAATCTTCCTATTGATGATATTACGCTTATTCCTCTGTAGTTCGCATCGTTTTCTATCTCCTTTCTTAAATATAGATGTCATATATGCCGCCGTCCATTCCTTTGGGAGCTGTTCTCCATTTATGGCTCTCTGAAATATCCATTGTATCATCCGGTGTAATTTTTTTGATCCGTATTTTATACGGATCCAATTTAAATATTTTAATACCAAAAACGAAGCCATAGACGCAGGAACGGACTTGGTTTTATGGTTTCACACAAACATAGTCGATAAATTAATGTCTAAGCTATCGGAATTTGAAGAAACGGGATCAGGGTGGGCTTTGAAAAAAATAGTTTCTTTAGAAGTCAATATAAATAAATATGAAGTGGGAAATGGAGCTTCGTCGTTCATTAGACTACCAGAACCAATCCAAAAGAAGCACGCATTTATTAATATCAAAAACGATGATGAAGCATGCTTTTTTTGGAGCATAGTTTCAGCGATTTATCCAGCTAAATGCAGTTCAGATCGTACATCTTCATATCCACATTATGCGACTGTCTTAAATATCGATGGGCTAGAGACACCTATGACTATAAAAGGTATTTCAAAATTTGAAAAGTTAAATAATATTTCTGTAAACGTGTACGGGTTAGAAATGAATGTTGCTAAAGAGAGAACATTTTACGTAACAACGCCGGTAAGGTTATGCAAAACCAAATTAACTAAACATGTAAATTTATTGATTGTACAAGATAAATATTTTCCAAAATTGAATGACTACGAAGCACCTATGGCTCACGATGAATCTGTAGAAATTAAGTATCATTATTGCATGATTAAAGATATGTCTCGACTTATGTCCAGGCAGTTAAGTAAGAACCGTAATAAAAAAATTTTATGTGATAGGTGTTTGAATTATTTTAGTAGTTTTGACAGATTAAATGATCATGCAAAATACTGTGAGAAAATTAATGAATGTAAAGTTTCTTTTCCATTATATCAGAATGTTGAATTTAAAAATCATATTTATAAACAAACAACTCCTTTTGTAGTCTATGCCGATTTTGAGTCAATGTTGCACAAAGTTAAAAACAGCCCATTAAAATGCAAAACAATTAAGTATCAGCAGCATAAAGCCTTTAGTGCAGGTTATTACGTAAAATGCTCTTACGATGAACCTCTGTCGTTTTACCGAAGTTACGCAGGTGAAGATTGCATGGAGTGGTTTGCCAAGGAAATGACGTTGTTGGCGGGATTTGTGCAAGGAAAAATGAAAGATATTGTACCTATGAATGTCACACCCAGTTTTAATGCATCTAATTGTCACATTTGCGAAAAAACGTTTTCAGATAAGGATGTAATTATTCGTGATCATGACCATTTTACCGGAGATTTTCGAGGATTCGCACACCAAGTGTGTAACTTAAATTTCAAAAAACTTTTCGTTGTCCCAATTTGTTTCATAATCTTAGCGGGTACGATTCGCATATGATGATTAGAGATCTAGCGAAAAATGGTAGTATCAGCTTACTACCAATAAATAAGGAAAAGTATATTTCATTTACAATATACGATTCTGAGGTCAGTATAAGGTTGAGGTTCGTTGATTCACTGAGATTTTTAAATTCATCATTGGACAAGTTGGCTGCCACATTGCAACCTGAGGATTTAAGATATTTAGCTAGCGAATTTCCAAATACCACTACCGAACAAATGGAATTATTGAAAAGAAAAGGCATATTCCCATACGAATATATTGATTCTTTCAATAAATTGAATAAAACGCAACTACCATCAATTGATAAATTTTACAGCTCATTATCGGGTGAACACATCTCCAAAAATATGTATCATCATGCTCAGAATGTTTGGCAGTCATTCGGTATTAAAAATATTTTGGAATATAGTATGTTGTACATGAAAACTGATATTATGTTACTGACTTGCATTTTTGAAAATTTTCGACAAAAATGTCGAAGTACATACAGTCTTGATCCTGCATGGTACTATACCATGCCTGGATTTTCTTGGGATGCAATGCTTAAATATACTGGATGTAAACTTGAACTGCTGAATGATATCGATAAAATCATGTTTATTGAGAAAGCTATCCGAGGTGGTATAAGTCAAGTAAGTAATCGGTATTCTGAGGCAAATAACAAATACATGCATAATTATGATCCATCAAAGCCTAGTAAATATGTGCTATATTTAGATGTCAACAATTTGTATGGTTGGGCAATGTCTCAATTCTTACCATATGGGGGTTTCGAGTGGGTCGATACCAATATTGATGTCTTGTCTATTCCTGACGATGGAGATACAGGATACATACTACAAGTGGATTTGGAATACCCAGAACACTTGCATGACTTACATCGAGATTTACCGTTTTGTTGCGAACATCGTGTGCCACCAAGAAGTAAGCTTCCAAAACTTATGACCACCTTGTACCATAAAAAAGAGTACACTTTGCATTATCGCAATCTAAAACAAGCTCTGAATGCAGGACTCAAACTAACAAAAATCCATAAAGTGTTGAAATTCAAACAGAGCGCTTGGCTTAAGCCATATATCGATCTTAATACAAAATTGCGAACTGCAGCAACTACAGCATTTGAAAAAGACTTGTACAAGTTAGCCAACAACGCCATATTTGGTAAAACGATGGAAAACATTAGGAAACATCGCATTGTAAAACTTGTATCAAAATGGGATGGAAGATATGGAGCGAAAAATTTGATTGCTAGTCCAAGATTTCATAATAGAACTGTGTTTAATGAAAATTTAATGGCAATCGAACTTAACAAAACAGAGCTCATTTTCAACAAACCATTGTACATCGCCATGTCAATTTTAGATATATCCAAAGTGTGTATGTACGATTTTCATTATAACTTTATGCTGCCATATATGTGAGTTGAAAATTGTAAGCTAATGTATGGGGACACTGATAGTTTTATCTATGAATTAAAATGTGATGACGTTTACAGAGATGTTATTAAAGAAAATTTATCCAAATTCGATACATCAGACTATTCTGAAAATAATATTTATGGAATACCTCAAGTCAACAAAAAAGTTCTCGGAATGATGAAAGATGAGGCAAACGGTCGCATTATGACTCATTTTGTCGGACTTAGATCTAAAATGTATTCGTTTAAGATTAGTACGACGGATGAGGATCGAAATGCATTGTGGGATAAATACAAGAATAATATGGATGATGCAACTATTAAAAGACTTGCAAATAATTTAGGCGTCACAAAAAAATCTAAGGGTGTAAAATATTCAACGGTAAAAAATGACATTACTTTCGATGATTATGTTAAGTGTTTAAACGAATTTACAACTAAAAGTGTTTCCCAATCAACGTTTCGTTCCTACGCCCATGATCTTTTTACAATAACACAAGAAAAAATTGCATTAAGTCCGTATGACGATAAACGTTACTTGCAACAAAATTCTCATGACACTTTACCTTGGGGTCATTATGAAACCACAATGATTGAGTAAAAACAAAAATTAATAAATGAAAACAATAACCAATTTTTTTTTATAGCTTTATCAATCTCCACAGGTAAATGGATCGGCTATTTTTAAATGAATATGTAGATCGATAATTGTAATTTTGTTAAAAATCAATTTGTAATCATAAGTAGAAAATAAAAGCTTTAAAAAATTTACATTGTTTTCCTGTAATTTTAAGTCTCAGCTTATCTTTTTCAGCGTTGTGAAAAATTCAACATGAAAATAAAAAAGACATGTTTGCATAAATAGCATTTATTTTGATTATTACATAAAATCATTTACAACTTTAATTTTATAATAATATTAATATTCTCTTAAAGCATGACTTAACAAAGTGTCTGTGGAAATTTCGCAAAACGCAGTTAAAGCTTCAAGTGGTCCATATAAACTGCTTCTGCTGCAAAAGTTTGATTTTATCAAATCGATAACATTTCTATAATAAGCATGAAAGTTTAAATTATCCAATAACGATACACGATGACACACCAGACTGCTGTTTACTTCTAGGATTTGGTTGACATCACGTTCATCTAGATAGTATTCCAGACCATGCTTTTCAATAACAAGGAACTTGGTTGAATCATACACTATTTGTTTAATTTTACAATAGTCTCCACACTGAAACTCGATAGGATTGTAATCATCTTGAGAGGTGCTGTTAAAGAAATCGCTAATCTTCTGCTTAAAAACTCCGATTATATCAGCCCACTCGAACGTGTTTAAACTAATTCTTGCATTCTTGTTGTGCTGACACAAAATAATGGCTGATGAGAAATGACGAGCTGGAGAAAGGCCAACTTTGATTATACAGTTGTCAAGCGGAAAGGATGCGTCTAGTAAATAATATGGTTCATTGTTGGCTGCTTCTTCGAATTTCGCCAAAACTCTATCTAATTCAGCATCATAATCGATATCATCTGATGGTGAATCAGCAGCTACCACCATATCGTCTGATGAACTATAACCACTATCTTGAGAACTCATATTGATGAACTGGCAGGAACAACTGGGCATGAGCTTACAGCATTTATGAAATTTATACTGTTTGTCACCCCCCACTCATTTAGTGTATATCTACGCGGTGTATGTAAAAGTAGATCCTAAATGATATCTTTAACTTTAATCCAACTATTATGGCTACTATCGAATCCCAACCATTGAACATACATCTTATTTCCACGCCTGCGCAGTACTTTCTCTACTAAATATATGTCTTTATTTTTTGTTTTCTGTAATTCTTCTTCGTAGAATGCTCCTTTGATATAGGCGCTCCAGTCATATCTTCAATCAAGTATGTTGTGGGATTCGTTATTTTAATTTCAGTAATTTTAAACAGTTCTGTTGTCCAATTCGGTTTATATCCCTTATCGAAAATGTGTTTATTTTTACTAATGCGAACCACGTCACCAACTTTCAATTTTCTTGGGCCAGCAATTTTCAAGTGAGTATAATATTTTCGTAGAATTTCCTTTTCGTTAGATGTATTAACATCAATAGGTCTAAGTCGAATTTTGCTGTGTTTCGTGTTATTGTACTCTTTTGTAATTTGAGGCAAGATATCAATCCATTTGTAAGTTCCATTAAGACTGAAATACTTGTAAAGTTTTTCCTTCAATGTTCGAATAACTCGTTCACATATGGCTGCTTTTTTAATACTAAAGGTATTATAGTGATTAATGCTATGTTTTTTCATGAGATTTTGAAACTTGGAATTGAAAAATTCTGTGCCTTGGTCTGTTTGTAAATTTTTCGGACATCGTCGAGTATGAGCGAGAATATCCGAAAATGTTCGAGTAATTTCCTCACCTGTTTTCGTCTTTAATGGTCGAGTCCACACAAACTTTGAAAAACAATCAATTACAACAAGAATGAGCTTGTAAGATTTATTTTGACTGGCATAAGGCCTCATCTCAGCAAGGTCCATTTGCCACAAATCATCTAATCCTTTAATGATTGTTCGTCGACGAGGATAATTTTTTCGTGCAGGCTTGTGTAACTCGTTAACTAGTTGTATCTTCTCCTCGGTAAATGCCATGTCTAGCTTCCAACGATTCGATTCTTTGAACTAACGCTAATTCGTTGTTCCGTTAGCTTTATTATGTAAGAGGTAATCTTCCATTACATTAAGACGCTCATCTAAATCATGTGAATTAAGATCCGCTGTTTTAATCTTTTTTTCTATTTCCAACGTTTTCATCATAATTTGTGCATTTTGGTTGGCGGCATCTGTAATATTCTTCGTCATTTGTTGTTTAAATATATCAAGATCATTTTTAAATTCATGCATTTGTTTTGATAAATCAGATATTTTTGAAGCAGTCATTTTATTCTCATCAGACAACTCGTTAACTTTTTTACTTAAATTAACTTCTATTTTACTAATGGAATTTGAGATTTTTTGTTCGAGTTGAGTATCTTTTTGAATTCTATTTTTTTGTATCAAATTAATCTCTTTTCTTAGAAAAGTTTTCGCACGAACAATGCTGTCATCTACATATTTCTTATTGGAAAGATGAATACCTGCTACAGGAGGATCTCGTGTAATGTCTTTATGTACTTCATGTATCTGGTTTTGTAAATCCAAAATGGATTGCTTTAAGCCTTCACGTAGCTTTTTAACAACTTGGTCATTAGAACGATAATGATGACGACCAAACTTGTCAACACTCATGTTGGAAATGATGTTCCAATAATCAAAACATTAATATATAATATCTGCTTCACGTAATTCGTTGATAATGGCAACAATTTCGTTATTGTGGGATGTGTTTCCTGCTTCTTGGGAAGCAACCAGCAATTTGAGTCTGTCGCATAGTTCGTTTGGATCATCCCAATATACATATTCAATAGGATTATCGTTGTAGATCAAATGAGAATTATCGACGAGCCCTGACCCTTTGGAGCTAGATGGTGAAGATAACGATGTTCGAGGAGACGTTATTATCGATGATAAACGAGTCGTTTTTGCTAAACGAACAAGACCTTCGAAAGGTTGTCTCTTTAATGCAGTAGATCGAGTTTTCGGTGGCGATTTCTTTGTTGTTTCATCGGTAGGTTTAAATAGCGGTTTGATAATATGATGATATTTTTTCCCAGTTGCACCTTTAAGACGACCTTTGGAATCCAGATGAACTTCTGTACTATTTAATAAACTTTTATAGTGCTTTAAATCTGTATCATTATAATCTTCAGGGTTATCATAGAAAATTAGTTGGTATAGACCTGGCGTTCCCGGCACCCATCCTCCTTCCCCACTACCATCACTGATGACTTGTATACTACCTTTGTGTTTGTTAAAGTTTATTCTGCGTTTACCCAACATCCAGCCAATTTCATCATTGTAAATAGGTCCATAGTTTTTATCAATTTTATTATCTTTCATCCAAAATTCTTTTATATACTTATGGCTCATTGGAGGATATTGCTCAATATATTCATCAATAGCCTCTTTCGAAACATTATTAGGATCAAACATTTCATGTTAGTTAACTTGGCCGATTGATACTGCATCGGAAAATACATCGTCATCGCCGGCTTCTTTTTTTATCTCTTCCTCCGTTTTCACCTCTTCTTTTTTAACGTGTCTAAGCTTGTTATTAATAGCATGATGCAACGTTTTTGACGATTGCGCAATATCTGTTAGAGGTTTAGCTATGGGCTTAAAGAGTTTATTTAGCGACTCATCTTGTTCTGTTTTACCTAACTTTAATGCCAAATACTTTTTGCGAATGACACGAGCTAGTTCGGCAACTTTACGCTTGCGCGCAGCTACCTCTTTGTCTGACATATTGTTATACAATGCGTGTTTTTCGATCATACCTACAGTTTTATAAACTTGTCGAAACCTTTACGATATCGTCCGTTAGAAATATCGAAATCCTTAACAATGACGAATGTGCCGTATTTGTCCTTCCAACATTCGGAACAAAATTGTTTAAATTGCTCAAATGTCATATCAGGTGATACGTGGTCATCAAAGACGTGTTTCAAATTGAGCTCATCTTGCTTAAACAATACAATAAGATTCGCATTATCACGTAAAAGTTGTTTGCCTGCTCGACTGTATGATTGACATAGGTATGCACAATCAATGTCTTTATGTCTACCCATACAGTAATATTCACGTATTGTTTGTTGTGGATCCGTTGATACGTCATCAAATATGAATATTGAGTTTGGTTTAGCTTTACTTGGGCTTATAACATTATCATTATCTTTAAATGGAAAATAACCTACTTCTTTCACAGACTCCAACACTTCCTTCAAAAATTGATACTTGGGCTGAAACAACAACTTTGAATAAACGTAAACATTTTTGAATTTAGCGCCATTCAGGTCAAACAGTAATGCCAACATAACATTAGTTTTTCCACATCCGCTTGGACTGTTGCCGAGAGGGGGCGTTTGGGCCTGTAGGACCCATCGCCGGCTCTGCGGACTTCTTCCTGTCCTCGCAATTAGACCGGGTGTTGACCATCTTTGCTTGTCACTGATAAAATGGTTTAATACTTCTACTGGTATAAAATAACGGTTACCGTGACAAGTATCTGTTATAGGTAACAGTTCCAAGGAGCAGTTACAAAATAACAGATCAAAAATAGAAAACAGAACAGGTAAAATAGTCTAAGTATTCCTTGACTTACGGAAGGAATAACTTAGTAAACAAGAAAAATAAAATGGTATAAAAATATAATGCAAAGAAAAATGTTTCTAAGTGTTCCTTGACTTACGGAAGAAACAACTTAGGACAGAAATATAGATAAATGAAATATGTAAATGTGAGAGTAAAATATGGAAATATTTCTAAGTGTTTCTTGACTTACGGAAGAAACGACTTAGAGTGGAAAAATAAAATACTCAAAATATAAAACGAGAAATGCAAAAATGAAACTGATTATAGAAATATGTCTAAGTGTTTCTTGACTTACGGAAGAAACAACTTACAACAGAAAATAAACAAGAGAATCAAATATAGTAAAATAAATGCACAAATATTTATAAGTGTTTCTTGACTTACGGAAGAAACGACTTATAATAGAAAATAAGAAAAATCAAATATAGAAAAGATGTGAAAATATTGCTAAGTGTTTCTTGACTTACGGAAGAAACAACTTAGCATAAAATAGAAAATGAAAGAGACAAATGTATTAAGTATTTTCTTACTTAAGGAAGAAAATACTTAATACCAGGACCACATATGATAGCACGAAATGAATGTGGTAGCAATGCACCATGTTTGCTGGTTCTTGTCACGTTGTCGACAAAATCCAAGTTTTCCACTTCTAGTGTCTTGTCTTGTTGAATGACCTTCATCTTGTGATTGAGATGTATTTTGTACACATGGTTATATAAAGACGTTCATGTTGGTCGTTCAAGGTGAAGGAGTGTTGAATTCTCTGATCAATAGTCTACCGTTTGAATTGCATGCTCCTGGTTACCAATATCTAGGACCTGGAACTAAATTACAGAAACGTCTAGCTCGTGGAGATCCGGGGATAAATCCGTTAGATCGAGCTGCGAGAGATCACGATCTCGCATATTCCCAAAGTAATTCATTGAAAGATCGACATAAAGCAGATTGGGTGTTGGAAAATAAAGCGTGGGAACGAGTTAAAGCAAAAGACGCATCTTTGGGTGAAAAAACCGCTGCCTGGTTAACTACTACAGCAATGAAAGCTAAACGAAAACTGGGTATGGGTATGAAACGTGGTAAAGGTGTTGGTTCATTTAAGCGACATGTGTTACAGCCAATTATCAAAGCATTGAAACGTGCTCCTCCGTCACCAAATCTGCGTAAATCCGCTCTACTTGCACTTGCAGCAGCTAGAACAGCCGTTAAGAATGTAGGTGGGAAGAAAAATGTACGTGTTCCAAGAATTATTCCATTTGAACCAAAATCTGGTGGCATTTTACCTTTAATCCCAATCTTTGCAGGCCTATCAGCTCTCGGAAGCCTCGCTGGGGGCGCAAGCGCGATAGCGAAAACTGTTATCGATTCAAAGAATGCTCAAAAGAAACTAGAAGAAGATAAACGTCACAACAATGCAATGGAACATCTAGGCAAAGGATTATACCTGCGAAAAAACGCTAAAGGTGGCTTTGGATTATATTTAAAAAAAGGCAAAAAACTTCCGCTGAAGCTACCTAATAGACCTTTAACCAATGTGGATTTAAATAGATTTGTTAAACTACTTAAAATTTCAAATTTCCGCGGTGTGTTCATGCGAGATAATTTACCACGTAGCCCTCGTAAACATGAATGTGCTATTATTAATCTCGACATTTCCACAAACCCCGGTACACATTGGGTAGCTTACAGAAAGATAAACAACGATATAGAGTACTTTGATTCATATGGTTGCTTGAAACCACCGCGAGAACTAGTATCCTACTTGAACGGTGGAAGAATTTTCTACAATAACGACCAATATCAAAGTTATAACCAAATTAACTGTGGACATCTTTGTTTAAAGTTTCTCTACAATGGAACCATCTAACGATATATTGGGAAGTGCCATTTGCATTTTTATGAAAAATATAACGAGCGTTGTTTGGTATGAACTACCTCAAGATATTCGTCGCGCACTAGAAGATTATTTACCCTGCAAGAAAGACTATGATAGACATGAATGGAGTGATGTTTGCGGCATGTATATGGAAAGTAGATGTGTATTTTGTAATGTGTCATATTATGAGAAAAATTTGTAACAGTATAAGAATAAATAAAGGAATTTTTAACATATTTTGCTATTTAATTTCATACACCTATTCAAATGTATCAGTCATGTCTCGATTGTTGACCTTGACAAGTACTTCCAATGAGTTTTCGTTTACTCCTCAAGTACCTCTTGTGCTTGACCCTAACCGACAGTATTATGTAGCAGTGTTGGGATTTCATACATTTAATTCGATTCCAAACATCGATGGCGAAAAGTTTTACTACTACGAGAAAAATGATCGAAAAAAGTTGTGTAGCATCGATATTCCGTCTGGATCTTATGAAATTACCGATATCGAAACGTATATTCATAACGCATTAATCGATAAATATAATTCGATTCGAGATAATGAGTTCATCTTAAGACCCAACAACAATACGCTCAAGTGTGAAATCTTTAGTCAAGATTATGCTGTTACTTTCGAGAAAGATGACAGTCTCGGCAAAATATTGGGTTTCTCATCAAACAGAATATTGGTGCTAGGAAAAATGCATTCTTCGGACCAACCTGTAAACATTATAAAAGTATCGAACCTACTTTTTGAATGCAACATTACCGAAGGAGCCTTTTACGAGGACAGACCTGCGCACACCGTTCTACATTTTCCGATAAGTGTTGATCCTGGTTTCTCTATTGACGAACGTCCTCATAATCCTATATACATACCAGTAAGCAATAGCATACGTGAAATTGCCAACATTACCGTTAGCGTACTCGATCAAGATTTAAGACCAGTCAACTTTAGAGGAGAGAAAAGTACACTTCATTTGGATTTTAAGGAAACGATATAGATGAGTTTAATTATAAAACAAAGCTCTACACATCAATATCCATTAGTCTCACGCAAATCTTACAAGCGACGTGACGCGTCTGCTGTCAATAAAGCCTTTCTTGTTTCCATTGGATTACAGCCAAAAGATGTCAAAACGTCAATACATTCGACGACAGGTTCAGGAAACTCAACCATCTATTTTAGATCTGTACCAGAAACCTCAGTTCGACGATACTATTAGAAAAGAAGAATTTCGTACATATACACCTTACATCAAGTCATTTAATAATAGCGACGTTGTCGAGTTTATCATCAATCAATCAGATGCATTTTTTGCCATACACGAAACACTTTTGGAAATTAAAGGAAGTATAAAGAAAGTGGGTACTGGAACTGTTTCTCTTGCACCGAATGCTGGAGCCTTCTTGTTTGATACATGTACATACATCCAAAGTTCACACGATATGGAAATAGTTCGAGATCCTGGTGTAGTTAGCACTATTCGCAGTTTGTTGTGTTACACTCCTGACGATTCCAAGTATCTCAGTACTGCAGGATGGAACTATCCCAATAATCCACATTTATCGGGAGACAGCTTTAGTTTACTGATTCCGATAAAACATATTTTCAACATTTTCAACGATTACAATAAATTAACCTATGGTCGTCAAGTGTTTCGATTTGTTCGAGCACGTAATGATAGAGACAGTATTTTAGTGGAAGAACCTAATGTCACAACAACAACAACAGTGTCTTTAACTGTTACCAGCATGAAACTGAAGGTCAAACATGTCTTTCCGAATGACGATGTGAAAATTGACCTAATGACTCCGATTAAGAATAATACGCCGATAACTATACCTTTCCGTAAATGGGAACTTAATGAATTACCTTCACTTACGGCTGGATCCCGACGTGAGATATGGAGTGTAAAGACAACTTCAGCTGTTGAACGTCCACGCTATGTCATTGTAGCTTTTCAAACTTGTAAACGAGATGACATTCACACCAATCCAACGTTATTCGATAACATTAAGGTGTCCAGCGTACGAGTGGTTATTAATGGTGAATATTGGCCTAACGAGAGAATGCAATTGGATTTTGCGAAAAATGATTATGCTATAGCTCACTACAACTATACCCAATTCTTTCCCAGTTATACTCATTCGTCAACAAAACATCCAATCTTGGCTTATAATGCTTTTAAAAAATATGCTTTGTTTACTTTCGACTGCTCCAAACAGGATGATACGTCATTTAGATCGGAAACCGTTGATATTAAGTTGGAAATCGAAGCAGATGAAGGTTTTCCTGCAGGCACTCGAGCGTACTGTTTAATTGTCCACGACAGTCTACTCGAATACTTTCCTCTAACTGAAGTTATCAAAAATATCATTTAACTTGACTTATTCAATCATATCCAATTCAGTATACTATCAGCCATCATGAGGATCGCATTAGTTGACATTCAAGGATTCACAGTAGATGGGTGGTTTGTTCCCAAAGAACTCAGCATTGAAATTGGCTTTAAACATTGCCATTATATATTTAAACCTCCACAACCGTTTGCTACATTAAGTAATCAAGATAAGAAGACTGCTGTGTACTTGGAGAAAAACGTGCATGGTCTTCGGTATTCTAATGGAGATGTTAAATATTCAAAAATAAATAAAATACTGGAATCTAAGTTGTTGTATGCAGCTGACTACATCTACGTTCGCGGAGAACAACAAGCAGAATTTTTAAGATACAAATGTTATATGCTTGACGTCTGTCCCATAATTATTGATGTTTGCAAGTTTGATGATTCTCCATACTCCACTGGAGGCTTTGCTCCACATGAATACAACTGCCACGCTACTGGACTACTTTCCTGCTCCTCGATAAATGTGGATCACCTCCGTCAATGGTTGTGTAACAAAATATTACCTATATAAATTGGATTTTTTAAAATAAAAGATTAAAAGTTTTATTTTAGTTTTATTTTAACAGTTTTACATATTTATTTTAATGCAAGATGATTCGCATTTACGATTTACAAGAAATTTTTTAATGATATTCATCGCTATAAAGGCATTTATTACGAATATAATACTTAAGAGTAAAATCGATAAACCATATTGATCGATGTCATCATTATTAGTTTTGTACCATTTTGTATCACTTTCGGTGTTATTTGGGGATATTAGCCTGATCTTGTAGAATGCTCCTCCTGATTTTGGTATTTCTTTGAAAAATACTGGAAGCTGTCCATAATTCGCCACTTCATGATCCATTAGAGTCCATTTAGTTCGATTACAATCAGTTTTTTCATCATTAAAACATATCGCCTGGTTCTTAACGTTGTTTGGAACGTTTGTATAAAGGACATTGTTAACAATAGCTGTGAGGATGATGAATGAGGTTGTTAGTGGAGGCATCTTGTCGGTTGAATTCTTTTTAACGGGTATTGTGTTGTTTTTGGTAACTTTCTTTCTGACAAATTAAACTCTGCAAATCGTTTTTCAATTGCAGTTCTATCTTCGTACCACTGTATATCGGCTTTTAACTTTTGTATTTTTTCGTACAACTCTTCTAATCTACACCGTATGGAAGTCATCGATGAAATAAATGTCTTTCGCTCCAAAAGCCAATATAAATAATATTCTTATTCACCCCCACTACCCTGGTATAATAAATAGAAATAAATAATGTTTTAATCCTTTATTCAAAAATACTGTTATTTAATTCACTAATTGTAGCTTCCTTATAATAATACAAATATTCCCTTAATGCTAAACTTACAATACTAGTATCACAAGAAGCCTCACAAAATGAATATAAAATGTCTATTGGTTGTAAATCGTTTCTGAATGAAGTAGCAATTTTTAACGCATTACAATAGTAATCTAAAAATCTCAGTCCTTCGAGAAAACGAATGCGTGGTAAAATTAACTTTTCGTTTCCTTCAATAAGATTTTTAACATCTTTTTCAAATATCTGTAAAGTAACACCAAGTTTCTTAACATTGAGCCATTTAAGTTGATCTGTCGCTTGAGTTTCAATTGCTAACAATTCACAACATTCTGGAGGTTCATCTTCACAATAGCATTGCAGAGGCATCAGGAAAAACTGATTATATTTACGATTAAGTTCATCAATGAATTGGATCCAATCACATATACCGAACGATATTTCATTATTCTCGCTGCTTAATTTAACACCCGGCTCAAATGATCGAGCTGAACTTAATCCAACTAATACTTTTAAATGCTCAAAATTATACAAAGTATTAAGCAGCATCATTTCACTTTTGGCTCTTACTTCCGCACTGTTCATGTTGTAATGACTACGTTTTACGAAATAACGCTGTAAACATGAACACGTTTAATTATATCTTCTTACCTCTCCACACCTGCCTCTCCCACGCTAAAACTATGTTGCGCAATATTTCGTAAGACTATTCATTTATGCACCACATGCCGGGCTTAATTATTAAATAGAACGGAATGTGCACCTGTTTCCTGCCTCCATGCGAATATATTTTATCTTACATTAACTAGAATTGGAAAGTGCACGTGTTTTCCGGCTATATATCGTGATCGCGTGAGAAATTTTTAATAGCCGGCGTATCCGATGATGTAATTATTCTCAGTAGCAAGATCTATTTTATAAAGATTTCAACTGATCATGTAAAGTATAAATTGAAAAATAAACGAATTTTTGTTATTATGGTAATCGATAAAATATATACGAGGTAACTCGTAAAATATAAATTGAAAAAATTTAGAAGTTTTACGCTAATGGTTGTAGGTTTTAATTACAAAAAAATACGAGGAAAAATTGCTCTCTTTGTCTGTAATTCGTCTTCTTCTCTTTGTCAATTCATAGAACGCAGTCACCGACCAGCGATTGAACATCGTTCTCATTGGTTACGTTGACGTATAGCTTCGTTATTATTGGGGGGGGCGTCTTTTCGGGGGGAATGGGGTGACTGGGGGCGTCTTTTCGGGGGAATGGGGGGACTGGGGGCGTCTTTTCGTTAATATTGTGGTACGACGCCCCCATTAGTCGATGCACGTCTTTCTCATTGGCCGTTGATGCACACCATTGGCCTCCAACGTCACGAGGATGTCCACCATTGGTCGAGGACACGTTTCTGTGGCATCATTGGTCGAGGAAAATGTTCTAACGTCACGAGGAGGGCGTTACTATGTCACCATTGGTCCCTCATCGCTATACCGCCATTTCTATGATGTTTATTCAACTTCTAAGCTGTCATTGGTCGCTGGAGGTGTTGTTATTCCCACCACTGACGCTGCTATGCTGCCATTGGTCAACGACACGTTCCGACGTCACGAGGACGTCCACCATTGGTCAGCAAGACATTGGGGGACGTTCCTATGCCACCATTGGCCTGCTATTCCCACCACTGAAGCTGCTATGCTGTCATTGGTCGACGACACGTTCCGACGTCACGAAGACGTCCTCTATTGGCCAGCAAGATATTGGGGGACGTTCCTATGCCACCATTGGCCTGCTATTCCTACCACTGACGCTGCTATGCTGTCATTGGTCGATGACACGTTCCGACGTCACGAGGTGGGCGTTACTATGCCACCATTGGCCTGCTATTCCCACCACTGACGCTGCTATGTTGTCATTGGTCGCCGACACGTTCCGACGCCACGAGGAGGGCGTTACTATGTCACCATTGGCCTGCTATTCCCACCACTGACGCTGCTATGCTGTCATTGGTCGACGATACGTTCCGACGTCACGAGGAGGGCGTTACTATGTCACCATTGGTCCCTCATCGCTATACCGCCATTTCTATGATGTTTATTCAAATTGGTCACTGGGGGTATTGCTATTCCCACCACTGACGCTGCTATGCTGCCATTGGTCGACGACACGTTCTGACGTCACGAGGACGTCCACCATTGGTCATCAAGACATGGGGGGACGTTCCTACGCCACCATTGGCCGAGGGGCGTGGTCTAGAGACACGAGGTACGTTCCTACGTCACCATTGGTCGAGGGGCGTGACCTCGAGACCCTAAGCACGTTAGGAAGCACATGAGGATACGTACGCTTGACGATCGACGTGTGACGTCACTTCCGCTCCAGAAGGAACACTATCTATCTACTTATATACCAAAACAACACAATAAAAGTAAAAGTAGACGAAGAACTAACCGACCCTATTGAAACTGACAATGGGATAAGACAGGGATATTCCCTGAGTCCTTTATTGTTCAACCTAATTATGGATGAAATAATAAAAAAGTAAGAACTTAAAAAGGATACAAAATGGAAGAAAAACAAATTAAAATAATCTGCAATACTACTCTTTCAAAGTGAAGATGATTTACAACGTATTCTGCACCAATTTCATATAAAATTTAACATGTGAATTTCCCCAAAAGAGACAAAATGCATGGTTACAACAGCAAATTTACTAAGATGTTAATTGGAGCTGGAAGGACAGATAATAGAACAAGTGATGGAATTTAAATATCTAGGCATCACATTATCTAGCTACGGAAAGCTCGAAACTGAAGTGGAAGATCCAGTGAATAGAGCAAACAGAGCCCCAGGCTGCCTTAATGAAACAATACGAAGAAATAAAAATATCGGGAAAGAAACGAAAGGCAGAATTTACAAAACAGTCATCAGACCAATAATGACATACGCGGCAGAAACAAGACCTGACACAGAGAGGACAAAAAGGGTGTTAGAAACAGCAGAGATGAAAACACTTAGAACAATTGATGGTAAGACACTATGGGAGAGTGCTAGAGAGCTAGAAGTACAGATATACGACGTAGATGCAAGGAAAAGAACATCAAGAACTGGTTAAGAAATAGAAGAGTAGAATGGAATAATCATATAAGCCGAATGACAACAAATAGAGTAGTAAAGACGGCAAGAGACGGTTAACCCATAGGAAAATGATCAGTAGGAAGACCACGAAAACGATGGAACGGCAACTTACTGGAGGCACATTGAAAAACAGACAGAGTCATGTCTATTAAAAAGAAGAAGAAGAAGATACACAGGATAATCATTAAAATAGCTGCAAGAAAGATAAAATAAATCAATCATATTAATGTAGAATAGCAGAGGACAGAGTGTTTAGAGAAAATAATGAATCAGTCATATTAATATAGAATAGCAGAGGACAGAGGATTTGTCATAGCTTTGGACAAGTACCCAATTGAAAAAATAACACAGGTTGTTAAAAAAAGACGGAACTCTAGAAAGAAAATAGAATAGATTTAAAAAAAAATAAAAGCATAAACATGTCTTTTCCTACTTTTTTAATATTGAAAATACGTAAATAGAACATTGAATTAAAATGTTACCTTTGATATCTATGATAAACCTATGACCTAAACAGTGGCGCCGATTTATGTAGTTGAAATTGTTTACACTTATTTTAACTGTTTATTTTTTTATTATCTATAGATGAGTTTCGAAATGTGGTGCTGGAGACGAATGCTACGCGTCTCGTGGACGGAGCACAGATCCAATCAGTCGATTCTCGAAGAGCTAAACATTCAGACCAGACTCTCCTCTCAGTGTCTTGCAAATGTTTTAAAGTTTTTTGGCCACATTGCGAGAAGAGACAATGACAACTTAGAAAGATTAATTGTATGCGGAAACGTAGAAGGACGTAGAGGCAGAGGACGCTCACCTATCCGATGGTCAGATCAAGTACAGAAAGCCACTGGTGAGACGTTTTCCGAGTCCATGAGAGCAGCCCAAAATCGCAAGAGATGGAGAGAATTGACAGCCCGCATTGTAGGAAATCACGATCCTCAGCAATGAGGAAACGACAAGAGAGAGAGAGATAGATGAGTTGCGACCGATATCACAAACTTATTTATTTTCCACAAAGAGTCCCTTTAATACCTAAAATTATTACTATACAAATCTGATTCGAAATATCGTCAAAAAGTAATACACGGCATGTAAAATTTAAATTTTTAATAAAAAGTAAAAGATTAGGCATTACTTCTGTGGTTCAAAGAACGAGCCTTTACGAAGATTGAAGTACTAATAAGGCCACCGCAATCGGGCATACTGCGGGTAATGATTAATTAATTAATCGGCTAATTCTTCAGTCACTTCTTTAATATGATTTAATCAAATTGGTCCTTTTTAGGACCAACTATTCTAATAACATATGTCTATAACTGTTAAGGGTATTTCTAAAGATCAAGAAACTTTACTTTACTTAAACTTATCAGACATATGAGCTAAACACAAATCTGACTTATTTCTAGTGCAGGAAACATATATAGGGCCTAACCTAGGGTATTTGGTATACAGCTGATCGTTAAAACCACAATATAGATATAGACATGCTATTTCTGTCGAAAAAGAAGCAAAGAATAACTCTAAGAAGAGAGTTATTCTTATATTGTAGAGTAAGAAAGGACAAAACCAGTCAGCTGAGAGAACCTTTTAACAATGTTGAGCTTGAATCCACCATCTACATATTTAATGAAAAATAATACAACTACCGACATTGAGGATCTGAGCACAAAGCTTATTACGAAATCTGGACCAAAAACACTACAATGGCTGATCCGGATGATGAACAACTGTATTCAAATTATGGAGATACCCAAAGTCTAGAGACAAGCCAAAGTTGTTAACTTGCTTAAACCTGGCAAAAACTCCAACGACTACAAAAACTATCGGCCAATATCTTTATTTTGTCAGCTATTCAAAATACTTTTGCACAAGATCGTTAATATGATATCATCGATATTAGAAGAAAAACTTAAATTAAATGGCAAAAGTGGCTGTAGATAGGGAAGATTATGTACATCACAAATACTAAATCAAAGACCAGTACGAAAAATATCGGGTATCAGGGGTAAGAATAGCAGTTAAAGAACAGTCTCGCTTGGGGTAGCATAAAGGCACCTACACTGTATAACATATTTATTTTGAGATAACCTTCTATCGAGATATCATATTTAGTACACAAATAAGAGCAGAACTAAAATAATAAAAAGCTTTATACAAGATATTGCAGAAGATTGGATAAAATAATAGTAGTTTTTATTAATCGGATGCTTACATAAAACGTACAAAGACATACTCACGTTAACAAAATATATTACAAAATTTCAATAATTAAAAAAAATATCGAGTTCAGCATTGAACTAATAAAATTATATTAAATAAAAAAACAACATCATTTTTAAAAATGCAGAAAAAATAAAATTTTCTATGCAAGCGAACATTCCATTAAATAATAAGCCCAAATCCTTTTGTATCTATATACCTGTTTTTTAAAGAACCAGTTACCTTTTAGTACGTAGTTATACCAGGTAATACGATATCCTCTGTTACACAGTGTAATGCGTATGACATTACACTGTCTGCAAACAGTAGATAAAAATAAGGATCCCATATAAACCGTTCACGGTATATGTTGAAAATATACGGTATAATCGCACAGTTGCCAAACTCTCAGAGCTTACTTAAACCGATAAACGTATGGTTGAAATATACAATGAAGAAGATCTGAACGACCCCTATAATATATACACGTGAACTAAACGATATACAAATAAAATTAAAGACAGTCAAGATTTCCTTTCACGCAAAAATAGTCTATGTATCTGTTGATACGTATTTCGCTTTAATAAAGCTCATCAGAACAGTTATTCATAGGCTTTCTCAACGTGAAAAATAAATCTTTTCCTGTCTTTGTGAAGCAACGATAAAATGGCTTCGAAACGGACGCAATAGCGACATCTAATATTAAATCCGTAAAATAGTTTCGAAACACAATTCCGATAACTGCCTTATTAGCTGAGGAGACATGTCGTGGAATGCAAATTTTAGATTCCCCATGTCTCTATTAACATCTTTATCAGCGTCTGTTATACCTTGCATTTATAGAAGGTTCAGATTAAGGCAGTTATCGGAATTGTGTTTCGAAACTATTTTACGGATTTAATATTAGATGTCGCTATTGCGTCCGTTTCGAAGCCATTTTATCGTTGCTTCACAAAGACAGGAAAAGATTTATTTTTCACGTTGAGAAAGCCTATGAATAACTGTTCTGATGAGCTTTATTAAAGCGAAATACGTATCAACAGATACATAGACTATTTTTGCGTGAAAGAAAATCTTGACTGTCTTTAATTTTATTTTTATTCGGATCTACTCTGTATGAGTACAAGAAACCAATTCGCTAACGATTTCTGCTTAGCTGAGGAGACATGTCGTGGAATGCAAATTTTAGATTCCCCATGTCTCTATTAACATCTTTATCAGCGTCTGTTATACCTTGCATTTATAGAAGGTTCAGATTAAGGCAGTTATCGGAATTGTGTTTCGAAACTATTTTACGGATTTAATATTAGATGTCGCTATTGCGTCCGTTTCGAAGCCATTTTATCGTTGCTTCACAAAGACAGGAAAAGATTTATTTTTCACGTTGAGAAAGCCTATGAATAACTGTTCTGATGAGCTTTATTAAAGCGAAATACGTATCAACAGATACATAGACTATTTTTGCGTGAAAGGAAATCTTGACTGTCTTTAATTTTATTTTTATTCGGATCTACTCTGTATGAGTACAAGAAACCAATTCGCTAACGATTTCTGCTTAGCTGAGGAGACATGTCGTGGAATGCAAATTTTAGATTCCCCATGTCTCTATTAACATCTTTATCAGCGTCTGTTATACCTTGCATTTATAGAAGGTTCAGATTAAGGCAGTTATCGGAATTGTGTTTCGAAACTATTTTACGGATTAAACGATATACATTTATGATACAGGGGTATTTACGGGCTCCAAAAAATTTTTACAAATTATTAAACTCTACATGTTGATGAATCGACAGAACCAATATTATGGAATGGTCAAGTGAGCTCCGTATATCGGTATCCACTTGACCACGGAGCTCAATTGAACCTGCATTTTAACATGGGCGGAGTCCACTTTATGCCGTAGATATATATATATAAATATATATATATATATATATATATATATATATATATATATATATATGTATATATATATATATATATACAATATATCTACGGCATAAAGTGAACTCCGCCCATGTTAAAATTCAGGTTCAAGTGAGCTCCGTGGTCAACTGGACACCGATATACGGAGCTCACTTGACCATTCCATAATATTGGCTCTGTCGATTCGTCAACATGTTTAGATTCATAATTTTTAAAAATTTTGTGGAGCCCTTAAGTACCCCTGTATCATTAATGTATATTGCTTAGTTCACGTGTATATCTTATAGGGGTCGTTCAGATCTTTTTCACTGTATATTGGAACCATAGGTATATCGGTTTAAGTAAGCTCTGATAGCTTGGCAACTCTGCCATTACGCTGTATACTTCTCGCGTATAGTCTCAACGGTTGATATGGACTCCTTATTTTTGTTATCGTTCATACGCATTACAGTGTGTAACAGATATGTATACTATTAACTACCTGTTTTTGGTAGGTACGTGCTTTTCTAAAAATAGCTTTATAGATACAAAAGGATTTCGTTACCAAATTGGATTTTTTTCATATGCGGAAATTTCCTAATGTATTTTGTTAACGTGAGTATGTCTTCATACGTTTTATTTAAGAATTCGATAAATAAGAACTTTTTTTATTTCATCCATTGTTTTATGATATCTTGTATACAGATTTTTTATTATTCTTTTTCTGGTTTTATCTGTGTACTACATATAATTCTGGATAGAAGGTTATGTCAAAATAAATATTAAGTGCTTAAATAGATATTTTTGTGTAAAAATGGATAGTAGTGCACAAACAAGGGAAGAATGCTTAATTTATCTAACAAAAATTATACCACTTCATCCATATTACATACTTCTGAATGATTTATCTTCTATTTAGGGGTAATATGTAGTCAATCTAAGTGTAGCTAGTGTCAAATTTGCAATGATCTTTATAAGTAATAGCTTACTGACTGTACTTTATATGTTCAGTTCAAATAAATAAACCTTGTCCCTTTAGAAAAGAGCGATTTAAATGGCAAAGTCAACTAAGAAAGTGTAATGAATCTTGTATCACCCCAGATTCACACAGGTTAACCGGTGTTTGCAGGCAAGAGTCCTCCTGGCAGATTTAAGGAAGATAACTACCATAAGGAAGTTCCTTTTGAGGGTTCAGATGGCGAGAAGCAGCTTATTTCTTTTGTATATCTTGCAGATGTGTTGAAATAGCCAGTTTTTCCTCGATTCTAGTCATAAAATAGGTTGTTATTCGTGAAGTGGATGTTACAAATCTGGACTTTGTTTCTTTTGTTCTCTAGCTACTTATCTTCGGATATTAGGTGGATTGATAACTACGATATTGTAGAGCTTATGTATGGATGAGAGTCTTAATATCCGCTGAATTTGGCTGACTAATTTATAGCTAAATCTACGTGTCAAGTATGTATTGATGTCACCCATACAAGCAAGGTATATTCGGCAGCAGAAGCATAGAGTTCAAGCGTCTACGTTTTAAGAGTGGAAGGATGTGCTTCCTATTTTTAGCTGACAAGTTCGCGGAGAATACTATTTTTCTGGTTCTAGTTTGCCATTTAGTTTTAAACAAAGTTCTATAAATTACAAAGTGTGTTTAATGATTTCATGACACTAGTGGTTCAGGTATATGTTCAAATTTGTGAAAGCGTCTCTGTTAGGGACATTGAAGAAGCACACCTGACTTTTTCCAGGGTTTGGCTTAAAATTGATTTATAATCTATTTTTATTGTGTTTAAGATATGATTTAGATTTTTCTCCACTTCAGCAACAAATTGGTTGTGCAACAATAGATGTATCGTCTACATAATAAAAGTCCTAGTATTTACTGGTATGGGTTGTGTAAATGTTATACAGTGTAGGTGCCATTACGGTACCCCAAAGGAGACCGTTCTTCTACGTTCTCCATATTCATCTTTTCTTACCATTGAGTGATACAGAAAATCTTCTGTTGTTCTATTACCTAAGGGGATATCACAAAGATTTTGGAGAAATGTCCTTTAATTTAAGGTGTCGTAAGCAGAATTTAGATTGACAAATACCACTCCTCATGTCTGATATTTTTTATATCCGTCTTCGCTGTGTTGGGCAAGATTTAGCATGTATGACGAACATGATCTACCCTGTCATATATAGCCACTTTTATCTTTAAATTTAAGTTTTTCTTTTATTATCGGTTCATATTAAGGATCATATGTAGAAGTATTGTGTATAGCTGAAAAAATAAATAGATGTATTGGCCGATAGCTTTTGTGGTCGTTGGGGTTTTTGTCAGGTTTAAGCAAGACAACAATTTTGTCTTTGCTTTGCTTGTCTACAGACTTTGGATATTAGCCATTGTTGTATTTTTTTGTCCAAATTTTATAATTAGTTTTGTGTTTAGATCCTCACTCAGGAGCCGTTATATTGTTCATAATATACGTGGATAGTGGATCCAAACTCAACATCGTTGAAAGGTTTCCTCAGCTGACTGGTTTTGTCCTCTCTCATTTTAAGTTTTTCTTTGGTTCTTCTTTGCCGGCATTTATCATGTTTATTTCGTTATTTTCAGCGATCCGCTTAATATCAAATACCCTAGGTTTGGCCCTCTATTTGCTTCCTGCAGTAGAAATACGTCACATTTGTGTTGAGCGTATATGTCTGATAAGCTTAAGTAAAGTAGAGTGTGTTTATCTGTAAATATGTCCTTAATATTTATAGACATAAGTAGAATAGTTGGTCCTAAAAAGACCGATTTGACAAAAATCATATTGAACGGGTGATTGAAGAATTAACCGATTAAATAATTATTTATTATCCAGAGTAAGAGTACGCTCGATTGCGGTGGTCTCATTGTAACTTCAAATTTCGTGAAGGCTTCTACTTTGAACTCCATAAAAATTTAAATTTTACATACTGTTACTTTTAGACGATATTTCGAGTCAGATTTGTTTAGTAATAACTGTACTTATTATAGTCTCTTTGTGAAAAGTAAATGAGCTTGTAATATCGGTGTACAACTCATATATGGATAATAAGGAATTAAACAGGTTAAAATGTGACAACAAATTGCTATATAACAGTACGAGACAATATTCACATGCTGTGGCAAAATCATCATATTTACATTGATATTTATGTGGCAATTAGCTGTAAAAGTCATTGCCTTTTTTCCTGTCGTATCATATTTTGAGTGCAAATGATCCTAAATTCGTCTAATAATATTAAGTTTTTAAAACAGCTGTGTTTTTATGCTCATTCTTTCACCTTTTGTAAACCAGTCTGTGTAAATATAAGGAATTAATATAATCTTTTCGTTTTATAATTATAGTTCTCTTGCTTTTATTTTCTATGGTAATACATATACATACCCAATTTAAAAAAGAGAAAACCAGCAAGTTCTAAATTGAACACAAAAATTATTCTCTCTTTCTCCCTATATGTTATATAAAGATCATCGTCATCGTATAGTCAGAACGTAACAAGATTCTATTGCCTTTTTGAAAATACAGCCACGTAAATGACGTTTTTAAAATTTATGTCAATATTTCTGATGTGCCTTTTCTAGGATAATTTTTTTTAAACCTAGTTCGTTTGATTATATGTAATTGATTTGACAGTCCACAATAGATAAGTATTGAATATAAGAATTGAAAATATGATGGGTCGGTAGATAGTCTCATTATTCCTAAATCTGACCATATGTTACCTCCCCCTTCATTTGTGGAAGTCCTAAGGGCATTTTTTCCCTTGAGGCATCCTCCCAATTTAACTTGGCAATGCAGTTATTATAGAGTCTTTGGATAAAGCCAGCGCAACTTTAGCATTGAGATTTAGTTACTTGTACGACGTTGCTATCTTTATATATGTGTTTGATCTTGGAATTAGTTCTGTTCGGTATTGGTTAGTACTCGGACCTCTGTAAGTCGGAAAATACCTCTGATGGCTTTTCTAGCAATCCTGGTCTAATTAATGCGTTCTCGTCACGTATCCACACATTAGCACTGGTTTGATCACTATTTTATATATCCTGATTTTAGGGATTCGAATTAGACTTCTGGATTTAAAAGAGGGTTATATATACATATACATCAGTTAGCTACCTGAATATTTCCTGTTATTTCTTATGTAACAACGTTACCTACGATATCTAAGACGCTGCAATCTTCAAAATTATATGGCTTTATTGTTCCGTTATGCCCTACTCTAGATCCTCTCTTTTGTATGTTAAAGAACATTTATTTGATTTTCTCATTAGTGACTATTAGACTGCTTTTTTTTGCTGCTACTAGCATTATTTTATAGAATTCTATTATTTAATTTATGGATTAAATCCGAATAGCAAATAGATATTCTTCACTTTCTCAGAGAAATTATATTCTAACACACAAAATCCTATTAAATTGTCAAAACCTTCCTTGCATATTCTATTTACTTATGAGGAGCAGCAGCAATATCAGTACCATAATAATGCGTATAAATGCGTATAGTTCTGGACTGGCTAATTGTTGGATAATGAGAAGCATGAGTGTAGCAGTTTTAATGTTTTCGGGATTGCTACCTGGTACCGGGAAGCAGAATTATTATTACCGAGTTAATGCATATAGGAATTATTAACTGCACTTTATTATTATTAAACAACACTATATTCCCTAGTAAAATAATCATGAATTTACAGTAAGAAAAATTTTTGAACGTAGATTATGAAAACATCATGTACATACCATCGGGTTCACTATGTCGATATCCAGCAAAATCCTTGTAATAATGATACGGGAAATCAAAGATGAAAATATGCTCCAAGAAACTCTGTGTTATAAAACAGTCAAATAAAATACAGATTCTCGATTCAAATAGTCAAAAAATTAATGAACAGCTTACTAAAATAGAAATAACGCCTATTTAAGATGTACTCCATTAACGGCCCAAGGGACAAAGCACTCTTAGCATGTGCTAATGATATAGATCTCATAACTCTAATAAGAAACTCCCCCGTCCACAAACTTCAATTAAGTGAAGAACGCACGAAAAATGTTTCACATAAAATCAACGAAATGAAAACCAAATACAAGCGAATCAACAAAAGAGACCAATTCAATAAATCTAGATAAAATATTAAAGGTAACAACTACAATTTTGAAAATATGGAACACTTTAAATATCTTAGAAAAATAATCGTGGTTAATAATAATGCCACTAAAGGATCACAAAGCATAATTCAAATTTTAGACCTATTTTAATACATGGATGCGAATCATGGACAAAATAGGAAAGAACTACGAATATATGAAAGAAAAATAATAGGAAAAATGTTTTAACCTCATTATCATATCGCTTACCAATCCGTATAGAATAAGAACATATACTGAATAAAGAAAGCTCTTATACCGATATTGTTCAGGAAAATAAATCGCTTAAGGTAGATCGGACACATGCATAGACGTCAAGATGTCAAACTTGTAAAACTGATATGGAAGGAAGTTAGCACAGAAGAATGCCACTTAGGCGTCTCAGTATGCAATGGAGAGAAAACTTCCAATCATATCTCAAAAAATTAACATTTCGTTTGATTACAGATTCGTGGAAAATCGATCAACTTGGAGACTCACCCAATGTTGTAGCGCTACGTATCGATGATGATAAAGAGAAAGGAGAAACAGTGACAAAAAGCAACACAAATGGACTAATGGAGCAAAGCTGCTTCAAAATCTTGATTGGAAGGGATTGAAATGAAAGTATAAGAAATACAATGGATGATTGATGGATTCGAGAAACTTGAGACTTGAGAAAGGCACTCTGCCGAAACATCTGTAGTGATAAGATATAATTAATTTTGTGGAAATTTTAAAAACAAAGTTTTCAGTGTTTTATTGTTAAATAAAATGGAATTACCATACGACATTATATACACTATAATAACTAGACAACTTATATGATACGGACATACAAATCCCAAACTAAATAAATCCCAAAGTGATACACCCAAAGCTACAAACTATCGATGTTTATATGAAAGATAAAACCGTATGACACATGATCGTGCAATGTCGCGGTGTCTTCACAATTTTATAAATCTCTTTTAAAAGAATAGTGACACCTACACATTATCACATAATTGTGAACGGTATATTCCCTAAATATTACGAAGTTTTCATTTTAATCTAAGAATATGTTTTATAATTTACGGTAGATTTAATGTATTTAAAATTTTACAGGATCCGGTATCGTAATAAGAAGTAAAATTTCACTACAAGGCCATGTAAACGTGTTAAATTTTACTTTCGATATTATAGTTTATTCGTCTTCCGGGTTTGGACCGTGTCATTTGTGAGTGACCCAAAAGTGGGTTCATCTCGACGTTTCGCTACAATTGTATGTAGCTTCTTCAGGAGAACAAAAAAAGAAAACAAAAGACAGGAAGATGGGTAGTTAGCAACGGTAACTCAGTTACTCAACGCAACCAGATGCGAATACTAACTACCAAGATGGGCATTTGGTCACAGTAACTCAACTACTTAACGCAGCCAGAGGTGAAAACCAAATGCCAGGACAGGGATTCACGTCCAACAGCTCAGAACACTAACGCGTCGAGAGGCGGGGAGTGAATCCGACGATTACTCCGCTACCGCTCTATTTATAGTCGCGGTGACCTGTCGTGTCGGGACGTATCGGCACACTCCGTGGCGCGAACGTCAAGAAGCGCGCGCTGGCCAATCATGTGGCTGCATCGTGGTAGCGGGACCGGACGGCGGCTCTAGACTGAGATTCCAGATGGGAGACAAGTAGTATCCTTCCTCTCGATTGATATTATGTGGATTTTTTCGGATCTCTAGAGATTCGCGGATTTTCCTGAAATAAAAGAAGGGGCTCTTAGAAATAATATGGGTTTTTTCGAACAATATGGAATGACCAGTTTCTTGGCAGTGTTCTGCAACTGCAGAATGGGAGAAAAGACCTGATCGAATGCATCTTTGATGCTCTTGAATCCGAGTTTTGACGGAACGACCAGTTTCGCCAATATACACTTGTCCACATGAACAAGGAATAGAATAGACACCACAGGAAGATAGGGGCGGTAATGGGTCCTTAGGAGAGGGTAGATATTGTGAGATTTTCTTGGGTGGTCGAAAAGTAGTCCTGATACCTTCTTTGCGAAGAATTTTGCCAATCGTATCAGTGACACTTCGAATATACGGAAGAAAAGCCACAGGAGTATTACCCGAAGATTCTGAATTTGTCGTCCTAGGGTGTAAAGGGGGATGTAGATGTCGGTGTGTAATATTTTGAATTGTGGACTTGGAGTAACCGTTGGCGACAAGGGTTTTTGCAGATGGCCAAGTTCTTCTCTAAGGTTGTCAGGTTCAGAAATCGAAATGGCCCGATGGATGAGAGGTAGGTAACGATTCGTGTGAGTCTTTTTTCTATAAACAGAGTGACCCAATCGGCCATTGGGCTTGGAGGTGACTAACACATCGAGAAAGGGAAGGGACCGATTATTTTCTACTTCCATTGTGAATTTTATACTCGGATGTTGTGAGTTAAGATGATCTAGGAAGGGAGAAAGGGTATGTTGACCATGGGGCCAGATGATAAATGTATCATCAACGTAGCGAAACCAGACTTTTGGTTTTAAGGGGTAAGATTCTAGGGCTAAAGACTCAAAGGCCTTTGACGGTACTCGGTACAGCAGAAAAGTGATTTTGGCAATAAATATGTAGGTTGTACTTTACCCCATTGGAATCATAGTACCCGCTATGGAAAATGGTGTCTTCTTTGACATACAGCAACCACAAATGTGAAATTAGGAAAGATAAATGTGAAATTAGGAAAACTCAATGAACCGTTGATCAAATAATCACTATTCTATTATATACTTAATGAAAAATGTTAGGAATAAAAAAACATTAAGCTAGTTATTTATAGATTTTAAACAAACATATGATATACTTATAAGATTGTAACTACAATGCTATGGAAGAACTAGGCATACCTAAGGAAATTAACTGGCAACTTACTTTCAAATGTAGTTACCTCAAACAGGAAGATGCCGTGTCTCCAATCGTGTTAACCATCGTTTTGGAGAGCATCGCCCGGAAAGCTAATACAGAAAATCTCACAGTTTAATATTCAAGGTCCTCAGATTATACGGACTTTCGACGATGAGTTTCATATAGTAGCGAGTATAATTATTAGTACAGCTTGTCAAATTTAAGGTGATACTTGACAAATTTGTCCACTTGCGTAGAAAATTAAGTGAGAACGCATTCGGAGGAAAAGAGATACATAATACGCTCGGTCTCTTCGCCTCGTTGGTACACTCCATACTACAAGTTTACAGAGAATGACCTTATTTATTAATGGAACTTCTATGATATGTCTATATTGTATGTTATTTTGACGTTTCAATTTTTCCTTCGGAAATTTTTCTCAAAATACAAAATATTTTGTTTTTGTTACTTGGTAAAAAAATTATTCTAATAATTATATTTTATTTGAGTCATTAATATTGACCATTCAGTCATGTTGAAGCGGCAGCTTTTTCGAACACTTCTATAAATGCCTCGTTCTGTAATTTTATAAGAGGAATATTGGCAGAGATGAAAGCTTTACATTTGCGTTACAGTAAACTGTATAAGAATAAAAGAACAGTAGTTAATCTTATACCTGGAACATACCGACGAACCATTTATTACTTAATTTTTATACTAGAGTTGTCGTAATATTTTATATTATAGGTATATTCTTTTATTCTTCGGATCTTCGGCATTTTAGTAAGTCATAAATATTTTAATCTGTTGTTTATTTCTTTACAATAGAATAATACCAGCCCCGTTGGGATGGCTGTCAACATCCGGTATTTAGGTACTAAACTGTATAACATTATTAACTTTCCCGAATATTTTATTTTTGTAAGAAGATTTTGTAGAAATATATCGTATTAAATATATCTCTCTTATAAAATCCCATATCTTTCATCACTTTTCTCAAAGTTTCATGCGACCCTGTATAAATATTGTCTTCATTAATTTTGTTTGTTATATGTCGCAATGTAGGAACTCGTTTTTCCGTGACATATTAATTTATTATTATACGCCGAAGTAAATCTTTGTCAAAATCGCCCAAGTTGGATTTTGGGGCAGATCTCATTCTTTTGTTAGGGGTCGAAAATGATGTAGCAGCACCTTCTTCTATATTTTCATTTCACGAGAGATCCGTTTTATAGTGGCTATACTTACTCCCGTTGCTAAGGAAGCACGCTCTTGAACTTTTTTAAAATCTTTAACATGCGGATTTTGCATTGCTTCTCTCTGCATGAAAATAATTACATTTGCTATTACCTCCCTCGTTTGTCCAGACAAGACTTTGCCTTCTAATTTTGAATGAAAATCCATGTTAATAATTTAAAATACTTAACAATAATTATTTAAAAAGTCAAATCTATTGTAATACGATATTTCTTCAACACACAGTAACTTTAAATATAAGTAAAATAAAAAAAACTTTGTCGCAGACTATACGAGTACCTCGCACTTCGAAGGGCCAAGAAATAATGAGGACGAATTGTGTTGTGGTCGAATGCGCATCGTGGGTGGAGCCTAATTTCAAATCGGCCAAGTATCACGTTAAATTTGACAAGCAATAACAAAAAACATTAATACATTCAATAGGAAAAGCGCAGAAAAGGGTCCTCCAAATCAACGATGATAAAAAAATATATGGCTATCATAAGAAGAGCACTACGAAACAGAATAGGAAATATTATTTTAATAGACTAGTACAACTTTGAAGTGGTTCATCGATCTAAATATTTGAGATTTAAGATCACTTTTAACAAAAACATTACAAAAAGAGAATAACAACAGAATACAAGCTGGCAATAAGAGCCGATTGAGCGTCGCAGAAAGAAGAATTCTTAGAGAAATGAATCTGTTATCAATAAGATTACAAATCAATACAGAGTGCAAAACAATAACTTTAGAGATGAGATTTAGTTTCTTGTAGGACGTTGCAATCTTTGTATACCTGTTTGACCTTAGCATTTAATTAGTTCCCGGTCGTAAAACACTTCTGGGGGCTTTTCTTGCGAGTTTAACTTACATTGTTTTATATATCCTGATTTTAGTAGTTCGTATTACACTTCTGGATTTAAAAGAGTTATAAGGGTTATACATATATCAGTTTACTACCTGAATTTTTCCTCTTATCTCTTATGTGATAACGTTATCTGCGATATCTAAAACGCTCCAACCTTTCAAAATTATATGGGTCTATTTTTACGTTATATGCCCTATTCTACCTCGTCTCTTTTGTCTTTTAATGAACATTTATTAGCTTTTCTCGTTACTGACTATTATACTGTTTTTTTGCTCTATAGTATTCTGATATTTAATCTATGGATTAAATCCGGATAGCGGATAGATATTCTTTACTTTCTTGGAAAAATTATATTCTAACACACAAAAATCCTATTAAATTGCCAAAACCTTCCTTGCATGTTTTATTTACTTATAAGGGGCAGCAGCAATATCAGTACCATAATAATGCATATAGTACGGAACTGGCTAATCGTTGGATAATAGGAAGCATGAATGTAGCAGTTTTAATGGCTTTCAGTGGCAGCCGTAGCTTAGGGGCTATGTTACTGGCTTAACAAGCTAGAGGGCCCGGGTTCAAATCCCGGCACCGACAAAATTTTCAATTTCTAATTTAATTGAGCTGCCACCGTGCTTCGGAGGGCACGTAAAGCCGTCGGTCCCGGCTACGAAAGTAGTCATTAAGTCATGTTAGGGGCGCTTGCGCGACCTGAAAACCCTAACACTAGACCTTAGCCAGAAGGTTACACGAACTTTACTTTACTTTAATGGCTTGCTGAAATCGGGAAGCAGAGATATCAGTATCAAGTTAATAACTATAGGAATTGTTGCTTGACCGGCAAAATATTAAATACCAGAAGGTATAACGGTAGCAGTCTCACTGCGACCTCGATGGAGAAGGCAAAGCGAAACAACTTTATTATTATTAAACAACATTATATTTTTTAGTAAAATCATCACGATTTTACAGTAAGACCAATTTTCTAATGTTGGTAATCAAAACATCATGTACGTACCACCAGATTCCCTATTTCTGTCTCCAGCAAAATCCTTGTAATAACGATACAAGAAACAAAACACCAGAGATATAAATAAATAAACCAGAGATCTAATAAAATACAGATTCTCGATTCAAATAAATAAAAAATGAACAAACAGCTTACCAAAATAGCAATAACGTCCATTTAACATGTAATCCATTAACGGTCCAAGGTACAAAGCAGCTCCTAGCATAATGCTGATGATATAGATTTCACAAAAAACTCTCTCCCGTTCGTAAACGACATCTTCAACAAAGTCCAGAGAGGATGAACAAAGTTTCACTTAAAATCAACGAGGTGAAAACCAAATACAAGCAAATACACAGAAGAGACCAATTCAAGAAATCTAGATAAAACATTAAAGTCAACAACTACAATTTCGAAAGTATGGAAGACTTTAAATATATTGGATCAATAATCACAGTTAATAATAAAGCCACCTAAGGAATAAAGAGCATAATACAAACTTCAGACCTATTTTAATATAGCGATGCAAATCATGAAGAATAACTAAAACAAATAAGTTCTTATTACTATACTGCTACAAATCCGTATAGATTAAGAACAGATACTGAATTAAGAAAGCTCTTATAAAATTAAGAAGAAAAGTTGTAGTTAGCGGAGACTCCCCCAGTGTTGAAGCACTATGTAATGTTGACGATAAAAAGAAAGGGGAAACAGTAACAAAAAGCAACAAAAATGGACCAATGGTGCAGAGCTGCTTAAAAATCTTGATTGGAAATAATTAATAATGTATATTTATAGGTCATTTCCAGAGTCAATGTGCTAATTGCGCGTAAAATAAAACTTTTTAGACTAAATGTGCTACAGCACGATGTGACTCAAATACATCCAAAGCTAAAAACTATCGATGTTTGTATGAAAGACGAAAATTTCATTTTTAAATGCTAATTATCATGAAATGGTAAATTTATCGCTACGGGACATACCGATGTTGCGGTGTCTGCCCGCGAATTTTGTTAATATCTTTTAAAAGAATATTGGCACGTACACATAATCACATAATTGTGGACGGTATCTTGTACCTAAATCATAAGAAGGTTGTCGTTGTTATCTAAGACTAAGTTTGACAATTTACAGGAGAACGATGTTGGAGTTGTATTACTCAGGACTCCCACATGAAAAACATTTAGCTGATAGTTGTGCTCCTAAAGCGCATCAGAGTGCTATAGCTCACAAAATGGGTTCAGTTACATTACAATGTTTTAAATTTTTCGTGATAAAATGAAGTGATTGATTGTAGATTTGAAAAAGTAAGTTGTGTTTTTATTTTTGTATTCTTATCATTATATAAATGTACCTGATATTGTAATATCAACAACATTTTTCATAATATATTCTGAAATGAGCTTTCTCTCACTGATAACTAACAAAAGTTTTATTAACTTCTCGTTAATATAATTATGTAGATATTTATATTTTTATCTTGTTCTTACTGTAGTGCTAAAGCACAATTATAGTCATAGGCTACTGTATTTTTTTCATAAGGGTCATAATTTTTAACTGTGTGATAGCCTATGTGTGTATAATAACTAGCGCATAGAAAATAATAGAATTTAGAATAGAATTAGAATAATAACCCGTACTTTATGTTTATTATCCTTTGTTGTATTGGAACATCTAAAAGTATAACAATACATTTTAATTGTTGAACAAAAGAAAAAATAAAAACACTTTTTGTGGTGTGCCACTTAACCTTACACAAAATCGTTCACAAATAATCAAATGGTAGTAAAAGTTTCCGATATAGGCCAACTTATTTTTGCCTTTCTTTATTTAGGCTAACCGCTACTGTTTTTTTCTTCAGCGTTTCTTCTTAATCTAGATTAATGTTATATTTACAATTATTTCTGGAACGAGCTGTAATTTTTCTCAAATATCCATATTGTTTGGTTTAGGCGCCTTACGGTTTAGCATGCTTTATCAGATGCTCTTTAAAGTCTCTTTCAATATTAAAATCGTTTGAGAAATTTTTCCCAGATACTTGTATTTCGTTACTTGATCTATCATTTGAAGTTCAATCTTCTTTTAATGTTAGTTTAAATGGTCCAGTAGTGTGTTCGTACAAACAAGTACAACAGTCATAAAGATCAGTATCAGTCATAAGTGTATCCATTTGATTCTGTTGAACGCTTTACGATAATCTATAAAACAAATCTATAGTGGGCTATTGAATTCCCTAGACTTTTATACTTTTTTTGGCCTTTTATAATAATAGCTTTAAAATTAAATGTTTAGTGACAATCTCCACGCGACTTTAATGCATTAAATATTTTAATTAAAAATCGACATATCTATTGAAATTAGACAGTAAAAAATGATGTTATTAAATTTTGATTTATAAATTATTGTAGTGTAAATTCAACTACGCTATTAAACAAATATTGTATGTCATAAACTGCAGTAATCGAAAAATTAGAAAGACCTCCCTGTTGTACAGTTTTCTTTAATTAATAGGGTAACAAACATTATAATCCTACCGAAGGGGCTTCTACTTTCATAAACTGTTACACGATTACTCTATCCGATGTACGTATATTTATGGACTAAATGTTTCAATGCCAATGCATTTTAACAAAAAATACTAATTAATAAAAATGGAAACTGAACTTTTCAAAGTTTATAATAGACACTTTCTTATGTTTGAAAATATATAAAGCAAGTAATATAAATTACCGCATTGTTTATTAAAACTAAAAAGTAAAATAAAGTTATGTGTCGGTTAACAATTTATATTTAACTACATTAGCCAAATAGTCCTGAAATTCCTCCATGACTAAATTGATGGATATTTAAATAAATTTCAAGTTCCAAAATGCACCTATAATATAATACGTATAATAATATACGTATAATAATGCACGTATAATAATATACACGGTGTATATTCTACTGGAGTTAGTATAATACCGTTTTAGAACGGAGCTTACATTAACCGCTAGATGTATATATATATATATATATATATATATATATATATATATACATATATATATATACATATATAAAATATATTTGAGTTTTCCAAAACTATATTTTTAAAAAATATTTATTTAACACAAAATAGCGAAATAGTAACAATAGGTTTTACTACGATAAAAGCAGAATCTAGACTAACTAACAATATGATTTTTTATACAGAAAGAAATATAATATTAAAAGTATAACATTCGGAACGTATGTTGTCTTAATCAGCGTTCTTCAGTTCACTGGACTTGGGTCATTACCTCATTAAAGCTTAGTTCGTAATTTATGGGTCGATAACTCCTCCTCTCCTAGAACGAAGCCTGTTGTGGAAGTTCGATTGTTGGCCCTTCTTCTTCCTTCTTTGTAGAATTGTTTTTCTTTGTTTTCGCTATTTTCTTTTTAAATAGAACAATAATTGTTATAATTATTCCAATGTACAATAGTGTTGTCCAAATACTTGGAACGTGATACACAGGCGTAGTTTGTAATATGGGTCTTAATTCATGATTTGGAATATCTTTAAGTTTTAATGAATTTAACGTTATTTCCATTGGTGCTATTTTAAGAATGTCGAGATTTAATTGTGGTACGTTTATCATCATTGGTTGTCCTGATGTGACATCTTGAAAGGTTAACTCTTTATTCTGGAATATAATTTTACATGGTGTGTTCTCTATGAGATAAATTCCGTTTAGGATTTTTATTTGCGTCTCTTCTGCACATTTAATGAGTATTTTTTCTTCTTTGGGAAAGACAGCTAAATATTGGTTAATTTCTGGGATAATTTCGATATGGTTTAATGGAATTTTCGCTTTTAAGTATTGGCAGTGTGTGGAGATGCCATGAAATAGAATTTCATCTTCACATGAGTGCTCGTGGTTGATTTGGAGATAACCAGGACATTGAAAGATCTTACCATAAGTACAAATGTCATTTAGAGGAATTGTTATTTTTTCGTTTTTTAATAAATATCTTGAGTTTGGTAACATGATAACAAATTCTGACTTACTTTTAGTTGGGATTGGTAATAATTTATAAAGGTCGAAATTAGATTCATAATTAATAGGAATTGAAAGAAAATATTGTATTTGGTTCTTTTCTATTTTACATGTTATTTGTAAAATAGCTTCGAAATCTAAAATGTTTTCATATTTTACTTCAAAGGGTAGTTGTGTTTTATAATGTGATGAAATTTTTTGGAGTTCATTATATAATTCACTGGACTTAATAATGCTAGGATGTAATGTTTTTAGTTTACAAAATGTAATAGAATTTTGGACATTTTCCATTGTATTGAGTATTAGGTTGTATGTTATTATAATTTCGTTAAACATGTCTTTTAAATAGTTGACGTTTTCAAGATTTGTTTGGAAGTCTACTATATTTTTTATTGCCAAAATTTTTGATTTTAAATTAATTTCATTTTCTTGTATGTTTTGAATTGTTTCATTAAAATTATTGATAATTTCGTGACTTAGCGAATACTGGTTATTGATTTGGCTTTGCAAGTTTGCTTCATTCGTCTTTAAGTGTTCTAGTATTGAGTTAATTTTTTCGCCATCTTCGGCATCTAAATTTCCTGTTACAGCTTTAATAATTGAACCGAACCCATTGATTATACCTCTTTTGTTTCTTTGCAATTTTGTATGTATGTTTAGATTTTCAAATTGTTCCTCAATGTTATTTTTGACGTACTGTGCTAGATTAACATAATTTTTTGTTTCGTTATTGAAAAATTTACAATTAGAAAGATTATTTTTCAGGTGATCATACTGTATATTTAAGCTATCATATTCTTCTAAAAGCGGATTTAAATTGTAGTAATGGACAAATGTGTGGCTAGATTTTTGAAATTTGCAGGTCCCAATTTGATTGGTAGTATGCCTAGATTATGGGTAACATCTTTTATTTGGATTGCTGCGCATCCGATTGCGAGGAACCTGAAAATTTGTAAGGTTTTCTTTTAGGTCGTTTGACGTTAGAAAAGTGGATATTTTCGGCAGTATTCTTATGTCGAGTAACTATTTTCGCGGTTTTCCTTTTTTTATTAATTTTGTTTATTTCTTCAGCATTGTATTTATTTTTTGTTTTACCTTGGAATTGTCTGTTACGCACAAATATTTTAGTGGGGATTATTTCAGGCAATTCTTCTCGTTTTTCGTTAGCTTTTGAGATTACTTTTTCTTTTACGTTTTGTAAAGATTTATTGATATTAGAATAAAGTATTTTCATCTTTTCTTTATGGTTTGAAATATAATTATTTAAAACTTGTTGCTCGATATTGATATCAAAAGGAGAATTATTATCTATATGTCCCGTAATCAGCTCGTATGGTTTCATTTTTGTTACTGAATGGATGCTATTATTATAGGCTAGTAAGGCATAATTTATTTTATGTTCAATATGGTCATTTTTATATTCTTTTTGATTATTTAGTAGTCTAACGTGTTCAATGATCGTAGAATGAAATCTCTCGGCAATTCCATTAGACTCTGGATGTTGAGAGCTTATAAAATGTACTTTTACCTTGTGTAACTCTAACAGTTCTTTGACAACTGAATTTTTTAATTCGGTTCCATTATCAGATATTATTTGTTCTGGTATGCAGTGATGAGTAAAATATCGGATTAATGCATTCGCTACTTCAATGCCTTGAGCTGAATTTATTTTGTATAGTTGACCATATTTAGAAAAAGAATCTATTATAGTTAAAAATTTTGTATTTTCCAACGTAATCGAATCTAGGTGTACAATTTGGAAGGGTTTAGTTGCAGTAGGTGTTATATTGAACATGGGTTTGACAGGTTTCCTGTCGTACTTTGTTAATTGGCAAATTTCACAATCATTTATGAAGGTTTGGATAGATGCTCTTTGATTCGGCCAATAATATAAGGACTTAATTCTACTTTCTGTTTCATCTAATCCTCTGTGGTTTTGTTTTCCTTCGTGATAATTTTTTATTATTTCCTCAATTTCATTTGGTGGAATATCAATTAGCTTCTTGGTGCATTTAATAAGAGATAATTGCGAAGATTTGAAATATTTTTGTATGACGTTACTAAATATTTCATATATAGGATCTTCGAAGTACAAATGATATTTAACTTTAGGTGCTATATATTCTTTAACAAATTTAACTATATCGCGTTCAGTGTCATTTTTTGAGAATTGTACAAGAATTCTTTGTTTTTTATCATAAAGTTTTATAATAGATGGTGCTGCTGGTTCGTAATTAACTTGAGAAATGATAATTTGATTCATTCCAGTGTTTACCGAGCTTTCTGATATAGGTATACCTGTAATCGGATTTTCTATGTTTGTATGGATTGTAACACCGTCGCTATCATGGGATTCTTCATCATTGGCATCTTGATCATTTATTATTTCATCGGGTTCAACAATCAAAGACTCTGAATCCACATTATTTGGGGTTCCTAATAATGTTTCATCAAAATTTTCTATATAGTCGAAGAAATTTGGAGGTGTTTCGGGTTCTATGTCTTGAGTTTCATTTGCATTTAATCGTATTCTTGATAGACAATCACTATTTGTGTTTAGAGCACCTTTTTTATAAACAATCTCATAGTCATATTCTTCGAGTTTTAGTCTCCAGCGAACTAATTTTGAGCTAGGATCTTTTAACGAAAATAGCCATTGAAGAGGCTTATGATCTGTCACGAGAGTCACACGACGACCAAAAATGTATGGACGAAAATATTTAACAGCCCAAACTATAGCGAGGAGTTCCTTTTCGATCGTAGAGTAGTTTATTTCTGAATCATTCAATGTTCTACTCGCATAAGCAATTGGTAGATCAGAACCTATTTTTCCTTGACTTAAAACTGTACCTATTGCAAAGTTACTCGCATCTGTTGTCAGATTAAATGGTTTCGTAAAGTCAGGGTACTGTAAAATAGGTTCATTTGTAAGAAGATCTTTACAAATATTAAAGCATTCAACATAATCTGCGTCTTTAATATTTATTTCGTTATTCTTCTTCAGTCGCATTGTTAAGGGTTTTGTAATTTTTGAAAAATCTTTAATAAATTTCCGATAATATCCCAATAGTCCTAGGAATCCTTTTAATTGTTTCGTTGTAGCAGGTATTGGGAAGTGTTTTATAGCCTTTATTTTTTCTGGGTTTGGCTTTACTCCGTCTGGAGTGACAATATGACCTAAGTAGGCCACTTCTTTTTTTAAAAATTCAGATTTGTCCAACTGTATCTTAAAGTTGGATTCACGTAGTCTCTGAAATACTTCTCTTAAATTTATGAGATGTTCTTGGAGGCTAGTGCTGAATATTATAATATCATCTAGGTAGACAAGGCATTTTTCGTTTTGTATGCCTCTCAATATGTTATCCATTACCCTCTGGAATGTAGCTGGGGCATTTCTAAGGCCAAATGGCATCCTTAAAAATTCATAATGCCCGTTTTCGGTGTTGAAAGCGGTTTTTGGGATGTCTTCTTCTGCCATTTCTATCTGGTGAAACCCAGATGCTAAGTCTAGCGTGGTAAAGTACTGACAACGCCCTAATTTGTCCAAGAGATCAGTAATATTTGGAAGTGGATATCTATCTCCTAAAGTGATAGCATTTAAACGTCGGTAGTCAACTACAACGCGAAATTTAGGTTTGTTGGAGGCATCGAGTTTTTTAGGAACCACCCAAATCGGTGAGGACCATGGAGAACTAGACGGTCTGATGATATTTTGGTCTAACATGCCTTGAATTTGATTTTGGACTTCTTTACGATATATTTCCGGATATCTGTATGATTTAGAATATATTGGAATCTCGTTAGAAGTTTTTATATTATGTTTTATTTTATTAGTGAAAGACAATTGGTGGCCCTCAATATGAAAAATGTCCGAATATTCTCTTATTAGTTTTAAAATGGAATTCCGCTCTTCGGTATTCATATGTTCGGTACGGATTTTCGAAATATCAAATTTAAATTTTTCGGTATATATAGAATTAAGATTGGGATAATTTATTTGTTCGTATTCATCGAACTTTTCAACTTCTATTGGTGAACTTAAATCAACTTTAAAATGGGACTCTGATGAGTTCGTAATAGTGCATAGAGCTTCATTATTAACAACTCTTGTAATACATTGGGGAATTTCTAATTTTCCTAATTTTGTATACGGTACAATTACGTCACCATTTTCTATATTTTTTATGTTTAACCTAATTACTTGTTCGGAACGTGGAGACACTACTATACAATTCGTGCTGCCAGCGACCGGTCTATAATAGAAAATTTTAATTGAGCAAGTAGGTGTTTTTAGTAAATTATTTACTAAATCAATATTTGCTTGTAATAATTTTAAATTATCTAATCCTAATAAGCAATCGAAATAATCGTGAAACTTAAATATATGATAATTTAATTTTAGCGGCTTTTTATGCCTAAATATTGACGAAGAAGGAATTACGGTACAGAAATTTTCCTTGGTTGTTCCAAGAGCAGTAGAAATTTGAAATGGTTTTTTGTATATTGAATTTTTAAAATATTTGTCACCTATTTTTGGTGTAATAAAAGATTTAGTGCTCCCGGTATCTATTAAAACTTTTAAATTATGTTCAGGGAAAATTATGTACGGCAATTCGCATTCTTTGTTAGTTAGGTTTAATAATTCTACATGCTGTGGTTTTCTTCCGAGGCTAGCTCCTCTAAAAAATGGTCTTGGGATGAACTTTCAGGACAATCTATATTATCTATATTATAAAGTTCTTCCGCGATAATATTTTTATTTTGGCTTGCAAAATTATTGGGGTTACGGAAATGGGTCCTATTTTGGAAGTTTTGCGTTGGTCTGTACGTATTATTAGTCGTTGTACTCATCGGAGTAGGGTTTGGGAATTTTCTATTCGGATTTGGCTTGAAAGCATCATTGTTTCCATTAAAATTTGAGTTTTTGCTTGTACTAGGATTATTTTGGAAAGAAGATTGTCTCATATATTGAGAATTCGGAGGATGTATAGGGTTTTTCTGTGTTGAAAATTGATTCCTTTGTGTGTATTGAATTTGGGGTTGATGTATAATTTGTTGGTTTTGTCGGAAATTGGATTTTGGCCTGGATGAATAATTATTATTTTGATAAAGTTTGGGATTTTTACTGTGAGAGGAATTATTTTGTTCGAGATATATTTGAAAATCGTTTGTCAGAATGCCTAATGCAGAATTTAAATCTGGAGGATTCTTTGTACGCATTAGGGTTCCAAGAGGTTCTTTTAACCCACGTAACAGTACTCTTAATGCTAAATTCCGGAAAAAGCTACCGAGAATATTAATCTCAACCATATGTTCGGTTTTTGTAGACAAAACAGATATTTGATGATTTAATAGGTGTTGAATTCGGTTATAAAAATCGAATGGGGATTCATTGCCTTGTTTTAAATCTGAAATTTCTATGCTTAAAGTATAAATATCTCTTTTATCTGAATACGAATTTATCAAAGCATCTTTTAAATCCTGCCAAGTTCTAAGAATACAAGAAGAAATATTAATTGCGGCTTCGCCTTTTATTTTTGCTATAATACTTGACATCAAATATTCATTTTGAAAATCATTTACATCCGCAGCATTATAAAATTTATTTACAAGTTTTTCGCAAATTTCTAAAAATCTAGGAAGTAATGTATGATTTCCATCAAAATCTGGAATCATATCTAAGTATTCTTTCTTTAATTGTGGAACTGCCATTTTAAATTTATTATTTAATTTTAATATTTCTGAAATTATTTTATTATTACTATTAAAATGTAAATTAGTTAAAATTGAGTCAGAATCTGTATCTGAGTTACTACTCTCTGAATAATCAGTATCTAGTGTTAAATTAGGCTCTCTATATGACATTAATTCACTTACAGTAATGTAGCGATCTTGTCCATGGAATACCTTGCTTTGGAACTGGATCTAGAGACACTCACAATATTCACTTGAAAGTCCCTCCGGTATAGAAGTACGAATCTTCTCGTCGGGTTACTCAATTCGCCCAACTGGAATTCACTTCGCGAATATGGTTCAAATGGTCAAAAAATCGTAGAAACGAACCGAGAGTTATATTCATTAACGCCCGTTTGACCATCCAATCTGACTGCGCCAAATATATTTGAGTTTTCCAAAACTATATTTTTAAAAAATATTTATTTAACACAAAATAGCGAAATAGTAACAATAGGTTTTACTACGATAAAAGCAGAATCTAGACTAACTAACAATATGATTTTTTATACAGAAAGAAATATAATATTAAAAGTATAACATTCGGAACGTATGTTGTCTTAATCAGCGTTCTTCAGTTCACTGGACTTGGGTCATTACCTCATTAAAGCTTAGTTCGTAATTTATGGGTCGATAACTTATATATATATATATATATATATATATATATATATATATATATATATATATATATATATATATATATATATATTGTGACGATTAGGGTTTATAGAAAATAATTTATAAGTTATATACTACATAATATTAGATATTTGGTTGTTTTAAATAAGTTATATACTAGAGAATTTAATAAAAATATATTTATGTGAGGGCATTTTTAATAAATTAGCATATAATAATTGTAAAAAGATTGTATTTTAATATTGTAAATATATATAAGTGAGCCATGTGCTTAGGCAACCAAAAATACTCTCGGAGATTGACAGATATTTATACTCTGAAGTGACGTTTAAGAATATTTACGAATATAAAGTGGGTTATAATAATATATTGTTTGAAATGTGTATTTTATTAAATTAGAATGTTAAGTTACTAATTTAATTATATATTCTGATCTGAAAAGCCTAAATGTAAACAAAATTATTAATAGAAAAGAATGGAATTCTCTGGATCTCCGGAGATGGCCATGTTTGCGAAATGGTTTGTTCCAGAAAATTCAGACATGTATTAAATAGAACTGAATAGAACATGATATCTTACGAGATGGTTCTAGAATGTCCAAAAGATATAAATACCCGTGATTTGGATTCAAGATGGCAGTTTTTAGAAGTTTTTAGCAGTTTTATCATGAAAGTTAGTTAGAAGATAGATACATTTACTTAGTGAAGTCAATTGTTCAGAAGTTTTTGGAAGTTTTTAGTCAGAAGTCAAGCAGTTTATTATGAAAGTTAGTTGGAGTCAGTGAATCAAGTACAAATAGTCAAAATGTTTAATATAGTGAGTTAAATGAAGATTAAAAATTATGCATATAATTTAATGCACATTTATAATTATACACAAATAATTATTGAAGATAAAAAAAGGTATATTGGAAGAAATTAAATTATATTATGGTTGGAGATTAGTATAAATCAACTTATAATAATTGGATATTGGTATATTGAAAAGAAGAATAAATATAAATGCTGTTTGCTGGTTTGGTTGGTGGTGTATAAATGCTGGTGAAGAAAACTATATCTTAAATTGGTAGAAGCTGATAATTGAAAAAAGTAATTTCACAAAAAACAAGGATAACCGAAGTACGAAGACTTTCAGTGGTGATTAGAATATATATAGTGGAAAACAGTTCATTTAGGCATTCAGTGAAAGAAAGGTACAAAATTTTGTTAATATAATTTAGTTAGTGTCATAACAATTTCAATTTTGAAGATAGTTTTGTTTAAATTTTAGATTGTCTATAGAATTTAATTAGTTTTATAAGAATATCAATTTAAAGATAGTTTATTTTAAATTTACATTGACTAGGTTAGATATATATGTGTGTTTCATAATAGTTATAATAAAGATAATTTAAAAAAGTACTTACAAGCTAATTCTTTGAGAACCGCGATAAAAACCCTATATATTATATTATTAAAAATACTCATTGCTCATCATTCAAACAAAAAACACATCATAACAATTTGGCACCCAACGCGGTGGCTCTCTATTTAAAAGAATTAGTTTGGGAAGATAAGTGCTCTCATATAATTAAATTAATTATCAGTAGAAAGGAAAAATAATAGATTTTATTATTAATTATATTTGAACAAGTAAGGTCTCAAAATGTCTCAAGGAAAGAAAGGTACAAGAAGCAAAAAGAATGAAGAAGATGTGGAAGTAGAAACACAACCTATACAAGAGGAGAGTTTAGTTCAAGTTCCACAAGATACTGCAGAAATGAATCCAGAAAGAGAGGAAAATGTCAATATGGCAGCTTTGATGTCATTAATGATGCAGATGAACAAGACAATAGAAGAGAATTCAAAAGAAATCAAAGAAGACATAAAAAAATTGGAAGAGAATTCAAAAGAAGTCAAAGAAGACATGAAAAAAATGGAACAAAAATTGGAAGAGAATTCAAAAGAAGTCAAAGAAGACATGAAAAAAATGGAACAGAAATTGGAAGAGAATTATAGAAAATTAGAAAAGAAAATAGAAGATAATAATAATAAAATTGTAAAACAAATGGAAAAACAAATGGATAAAAAACTTGAAGCTGCAGAGAAAAAAGTTGCAAATGAAATAAAAAGTATACGGAATGACTACAAGAAAAGGATAGACAATGAGAGGACAGAAGTAAAGAGGATTATTCAAGATAATAAGATAGATATAGAACAGAAAATAGAGTTACAGAAATGTAACTTAGAAGTAAAAATTAACGAAGACAGGAGAAACACAGAAGAAAAATTAGACGATATACAACAAAATATCCAAATAAATAGTAATCAAATAAGAAATGTGGAACAGAGAATAGATGATATTTCACAAATGAGAGACATAGGGAGACCTTACTTAAATTTAACAAATGAGACTGGGATTAAATTCTCTGGTAATATAAAAAATTTGCATCCTAGAGTATACATAAATAGTTTAAAACATAAATTAAGATTTGTGAATAATATTAATGATATTAAAGATTATATTAGAATGACATTAAATGACAATGCAGCAACTTGGTTTGCTAGTATTGAGAATGATTTAGATAATTTTCAAACATTTGAAAATAAATTTTTAAATTATTATTGGGGTGAATTAGAGCAAGCCAAGTTTAGAGAAATTCTATATTTTGGAAAGTATAATCAAAATTTAAAATCAAATATGGTAGATTATGCATTGAAATTGATAACAGTTGCAAAATATTTAGAACCACCACTTAGAGAGGATGAAACAGTCTTAAATGTATCTAGACATTTTGATGCTGATGTTGTGCAAACCGTAACTGTACAAAATATTCAAACAATAGATAATTTTATTAATTTTATTCAAAGAATACAAAGAGGCAATATGACAAGTAATAATAACAACAGAAAGAACAATAATAACTTTCAATATAATAAATTTGATAATCAACAATATAGACAATCATATAACAATAATACTAGGTATGGTAATAATTTACAAAATTTTAATAATAATAACAGTAATCAAATTAGACAGAATTGTAATAACAATAGTAATTATAATAGACAACATTTTAATAACAGTACTAATAATAATAGACAAGATTTTAATAATAGAAGAAATACAGAGCGACCTAACTATAACAGACAGGTAAATTGTGTTCGAAGGAATAGGAGCTGCGAAGACAGGGAACGAAATCGTACAAGGCAAGAAAATGTGAGTAGAAGTCATAGTAGGGAAAGACATAGTACATCAGATCCAAGTGGTCAGATACAATCTGACAATTCTAATAATCAAAATTTTGTGCAGTAAACTTTCTGAATTACAAGTTAGGCCATTGCTATTATGAAAAACCTTCTGAATTTATTTCTTTAGATGAAGATAAAATTATTGAATCTATTAATTTAATTTATATAAATGCTTTGGCCAAAAATAAAATGATTAAAATTATGATAGATACTGGTTCAGAAAGTACATTAGTCTCGGAGAATTTTATTTTTAATACATTAAAACTATCAGATATAATAAAGATTCCAAAAATTAAAATTATTGGTGCAAATAATAAGAAGTTGGGTGAAATTGATAAACTAGCCAATTTTAAAATTAATATTCTTAATAAAGAAATTAATATGCAAGGATTTATTGTCAAGGATTTATGTGTTGATATATTAATGGGAAATGATGAATTGGAAAAGAAGAAAGTAAAGATAGATTTTGAAGCAAAAATGATAACTTTGGAAGGGCAAATAATTAAATTTATGCAGAAAGATGAGGTAGAAGAAGGAATAAGAGTTGATAGGATATTATTAAAAGAAAATAATGATGTTTATGAAGAAGAAATGTATTTTGATGATAGGGAATTGTCCCAAAAGAATGTAAAGAATAATTATTGTAGTGAATATTTAAGGAATGGAAATTTTAAGCAGATGGATGCCTACGAGGCGGAGTGCGTAAAATTGGAAGCAAGGAATAATGAGTACATATTGAAGAATAATGTGATTTGTAAAGAAGAAGATATGATGAAAGTTTTAAATTGCCCTGAAGAATATAAATCAATAGTCATTTCCATATTGCAGCAACACAAGGGACTTGTCAATAAAGAAAATAGAATTGCACAAAATTATATCCATAGTATAAAAGTTAAAGAAGAAAAAGATTTTAAAACAAAATCATACCCAATACCATATAAATACAGAGAAGAAGTAAACAAAACAATTAATAATATGTTAGAAGATGGGATCATTGAGAAGGCAGACACACGTTTTATTAACCCCATAGTAGTAGTACGAAAAAGATCAGGTGAAATCAGGTTATGTTTGGATGCAAGGAATATTAACAAGATTACTGAAAAGCAATTTGAAGCACCAATGAGTATAGATGGAATATTAGGAAGAATTACAGGAATGTCATTTTTCACTAAAATCGATTTACAGCATAGTTTCTGGTTAATACCTCTAGAAAGAAAAAGTAGACAATATACAGGATTTCAGATAGATGGAGTAGTATATCAATTCAAAGTAGTACCATTTGGACTTCAATCATCTTGCAGTGCTCTATGTAGATGTCTTCATGATATTTTGGATCAATATGAACATTTTGTAATTCACTACATTGATGATATCTTAATTTTTTCTAAAACGGCTGAAGATCATGAGAAACACCTAAAAATTATAATAAATAGATTAGACAAAGTTGGACTAAAAATAAATCAAGAAAAATGTACATTTTTTCAAAAAGAAGTCATATATCTAGGTTATAAACTTAACACTAAGGGAATCGAAATGGATCCAGAACGGACACAAGTCATTCAGGAATATAAAACACCACACAACTTAAGAACTTTAAGAGGATTTATTGGAATAATTAATTATTATAAAAGGATGATACCAGATCTAAGTATAAAAGAAATTCCATTACTTGAACTACTGAGAAAAGGTGTAAAATGGAGATGGGATCAGAGAAGAGAACTAGCATTCCAAGAAATTAAAAACATTTTTCTGTCAAATTTGAAAATATACTATCCTGACTATACACAGCCATTCATACTAAGAACAGATGCATCAATAGAGAGATTATCAGGGGTATTATTACAAATACATGATGGGGTCGAATACCCAATACAATTCATTTCAAGAATTACAAAGCCACATGAAAAGGGTTACTCAGTTTCAGAATTAGAACTAGCAAGTATAATACACTGTGTCACAAAATTAAGATTTTATTTGTTGGGTAATGAATTTACAATAGAAACAGATCACCAAGCTTTAACGTCTATATTAAATAACAAATATGGAAACAGTAGAATACATCGGTGGAGTCTAATACTTAGTGAATACTGCTTTGAAATCAAATACATTTCTGGAAAATCCAATATAGTGGCAGATGCTTTATCAAGGTTAGAAAATACACCACAAAAAGGGCAGCGAACAATAAAAATTGGATTAAATCAATTAGTAGAAAGTACTGGATTATATTCTAAAGAAGAAATTATAAGAGATCAGATCAATTTGAGTGAAAAACAAAAAGTCCTTAGGAAAGATGGGGTATATTATAAAATAATAAATGGCATAGAAGTATATGTAATAACTAGAATTTTAGCAAAGAAAATATTGAAAAATTTACATAACGATTATATGCATATTGGTTCAAGAAAGCTATGGATGCTATTTAGGAACAATTATTTTGCAAAGAATGACATAAGTATAGCAAAAGAAATTACTACCCAATGCCCAATATGTCAACTAAACAAAGAAAAGAATTTCAAAAATCAGAACACATATAAATCTAATGTTGTATATGAAAAACTAAATACAGTTTCCATGGATTTTATTTCAAATTTAGTTCTCAGTCCAACAGAAAAAAAGCATATACTAGTGATAGTTGATTTATATACAAAATTTATTAAACTATATCCCTGCTCCAGAACAAATGTTAAAACATTAAAATTATATTAATCAATTTTTCGAAGAAATAGGACCATTTAGAAATTGCATAATAGATAATGCTACATATTTTAACAACCAAAAATTTCGGGCATTTTGTGAGAAAAAGGGAATCAACATTCATTTTACAAGTATCAGACATCCTCAGGCAAATCCTGCAGAAAGATATATTAAAGAAGTTATAAAATATTTAAGGATACTGTGCCAAAATCAACACGAAACTTGGCAGCAACATATACCACAAGTAGAATATTTTTTAAATAATACACATAATTTGAATACAGAGGAAGTACCAGAATATTTAATGTTTGGCCATATAGGAAACAGAAAGTGGATTAGTGAATATAATCAGGATATGTTAGAACAAGTAATGCAGAAAGTGAATAACCGAATTAGGAGGAAAGCTGAAAAATATATCAGAAGACAAAATCGAAATATAAAAAAACCAATCACATTTCAAAAAGGAGACCTAGTGTTAATTCGTTCACTTAGAAAAAGTAATGTTAAAGAAAACCGTTGTAAGAAATTACAACCAATGTTTGAAGGTCCATATACAATTGAAAATCAGAATGGACTAAATAGTTATGTGTTAATAGATGCAGAGAACAGACTAAGAGGCATATTTCATATCAACGACATTTTTCAATATCATGAAGAGATTGAATAATGATTTCTATACCTTTAACACAAATATAATAACACTAATAACTTACTGATATATCCATTTTATTCAATAGACTTGATTTGTTAAATGGTAGATGGTAGATTTCATTATTTTGAATCAATTTGACATCATACTTGTTGAATTTTGTATATATGGAAATTAATTTGTACCCTAAAAATCATAATTTGGGGTTAGACACAAAATTGATACTATAATTGCTATAAAAATGTCTTTCTAATATAATAAAGTGGAAAAACTTACCAATTTATATTGATGAAGTTATTTTGAATGGAAATAATTCCTAGATTTTGTCTATAAATAAACAGAACATAATATCCATTATATTTTAATTAAGGTTATATTTTATTCTCTCCATTTGACATGACAGTTTGACCATAGAATAGCCGAACTGTGCTCCGTTGTTCTCTGTTTTGACATAGACAGCGAACAGGGATGTATTTAACACACTTTAAATAATAAAAAAAAAAATTGAATTATTAATTTATTAAATTTAATAAGGTATGAGAAAATTAATATTTAAGAAAATAATAAGTAAATTATTTATTTTAAATATTATTTTTGGGGTATTGTGACGATTAGGGTTTATAGAAAATAATTTATAAGTTATATACTACATAATATTAGATATTTGGTTGTTTTAAATAAGTTATATACTAGAGAATTTAATAAAAATATATTTATGTGAGGGCATTTTTAATAAATTAGCATATAATAATTGTAAAAAGATTGTATTTTAATATTGTAAATATATATAAGTGAGCCATGTGCTTAGGCAACCAAAAATACTCTCGGAGATTGACAGATATTTATACTCTGAAGTGACGTTTAAGAATATTTACGAATATAAAGTGGGTTATAATAATATATTGTTTGAAATGTGTATTTTATTAAATTAGAATGTTAAGTTACTAATTTAATTATATATTCTGATCTGAAAAGCCTAAATGTAAACAAAATTATTAATAGAAAAGAATGGAATTCTCTGGATCTCCGGAGATGGCCATGTTTGCGAAATGGTTTGTTCCAGAAAATTCAGACATGTATTAAATAGAACTGAATAGAACATGATATCTTACGAGATGGTTCTAGAATGTCCAAAAGATATAAATACCCGTGATTTGGATTCAAGATGGCAGTTTTTAGAAGTTTTTAGCAGTTTTATCATGAAAGTTAGTTAGAAGATAGATACATTTACTTAGTGAAGTCAATTGTTCAGAAGTTTTTGGAAGTTTTTAGTCAGAAGTCAAGCAGTTTATTATGAAAGTTAGTTGGAGTCAGTGAATCAAGTACAAATAGTCAAAATGTTTAATATAGTGAGTTAAATGAAGATTAAAAATTATGCATATAATTTAATGCACATTTATAATTATACACAAATAATTATTGAAGATAAAAAAAGGTATATTGGAAGAAATTAAATTATATTATGGTTGGAGATTAGTATAAATCAACTTATAATAATTGGATATTGGTATATTGAAAAGAAGAATAAATATAAATGCTGTTTGCTGGTTTGGTTGGTGGTGTATAAATGCTGGTGAAGAAAACTATATCTTAAATTGGTAGAAGCTGATAATTGAAAAAAGTAATTTCACAAAAAACAAGGATAACCGAAGTACGAAGACTTTCAGTGGTGATTAGAATATATATAGTGGAAAACAGTTCATTTAGGCATTCAGTGAAAGAAAGGTACAAAATTTTGTTAATATAATTTAGTTAGTGTCATAACAATTTCAATTTTGAAGATAGTTTTGTTTAAATTTTAGATTGTCTATAGAATTTAATTAGTTTTATAAGAATATCAATTTAAAGATAGTTTATTTTAAATTTACATTGACTAGGTTAGATATATATGTGTGTTTCATAATAGTTATAATAAAGATAATTTAAAAAAGTACTTACAAGCTAATTCTTTGAGAACCGCGATAAAAACCCTATATATTATATTATTAAAAATACTCATTGCTCATCATTCAAACAAAAAACACATCATAACAATATATATAGATATATATATATATATATATATATATATATATATATATATATATATATATATATATATATGTATATATATATATATATATATATATATATATACATATTATTGTGATATTTAAAGTCTTGGTGCGCCAAGCAATAATTAGCTAATTAATTTTTTGATTAATTAAAATTATTTAAATGATATGATTATGACTCTATCACAATTTTTAATTCTTTTATCTCAGGGTTAAATTCGTGCTTCAATATCTATGCTATTACATGTGAAAGGTAAGGTCCAAAGAATACCGGAATAATAAAAAACACATATGATCTAACACTATATATTGAAATAAAAATAATAAAATAATTCACACTCAAAAGTTTTCAATAAACAAATCTCATATAATGATTCTCAAAATTTTGTTCTACGTACGTGAACAATCAAAATTAATGGTACAAACAATATTAATTGAAATCTCAAAATCCCAAACTATTCTAACTCTCCTAATCAAAATATTTATATCCTTTCTAAATTAAGTGTAAAAATTGTGTTATCAATAAAAGAAAAAACTGCAGAAAACAAAAATATCTCTCTCTGATGATGAGTGGTCCAAATCCTTGTTCCTTGTAGACTATATTATCTCCTCTCAACCGCTCCCTATGTAATCAGCAATCGTACAACAGATTGTTGCAAGTATATCGTCCTTAATGATCTCCTTCAAAAGCACAAATCATTCAAATTATGATAGCCTTTCTCCTCTCGATAAACTGAATCTCTCGTTGGCCCGAGTGAAAAATGACTCTTGGAATATCTTTTCTTTACGATAAACTGAATCTCTCGTTGGCCTGAACAGTGACTCTTGGAATATAAGTAGAAAAATATGACTTACAATATTTTGCTGCTTCAGCTCCTGTCAGATACACTAACTCAACAAAAACTCACTAACATTCAACACTACTGCTTGCTACATCTCGGGAACCGCCAGAGAACAATCACTGTTCGTCTTACAGACTTGGAAAACCAACTGATTATTTTTTCTCTCTCCTAAATCTAGCTAAACTTTCATTCCTACATACCTATCCCACCTTTTTCAATCTCCGCCAATCAAAACTCGTCACAATTCCCCCATTTTCTCATTTCGATAACAAACAAATTTTTACCTATAATTATAAAATTTCCTAAAACTTATTTACAAATAATATTTTTCTATAATTCTTAAAAACTAACAAAAACCTCTTTCTAAAATCTCTTCTATTGTCTTTAATCACTGCATTAATGTATCTGGAAAACCCGGTTCAATTGTCTTTGGATTTCACTTAAAATTATGCGGGTCACTCAAGTATAACAAAGAAATAATTTATGCATAGCTTACATTTTGTTTAATACAGGTAATCCAAGAATTTAAAAACTTTCCTTCTTCGAAATGTTTGTTGATTATTCTTTCTGAATTATTTTAATGTTTTTTTTTGAACTTTAAAATATTTTAAACAAACCAATATTTTTCTCGATTTTACATATCATAACAAATCCCCGCCATTTGATCTGCCGAAAACTCTTTGTTAAATTTTAAAAATGACAAAAGTTTTCTAGGATCAAATTATTTCACTATGTTATTAAAATCTACTTATGATACTGACAAATGTCGTGAATGTTAACATCCCCCGTATATTGCCTGTCTTTATACGGGATTGGATATATTTTCGTTTTAAATTTTTCCAAGTATTTTCCCTTAAAAGAAAGTTCATAATTTTTAACCACTTGATTTACTTTATTAACAAAATCTCCATGGTTTCCTAAAATCTTCTCTATTTCCTTCTCCATGTTTTTTCCACAATTTATTTTTCTTTCATCCACCTTTTGTTCACATGTGTTCACTGTCCATAATACTTCTTCACAAAATTCTGGATTCTCGTCCATCAGTGCCATTTTTTCTTCTGTTTTCTTTTTATCCTCTAATTCCCTTTGGTATTCCGAGCACCATGTTTCTATTCCTTTCACTTCTCTGATGATACCTTCTTTTTCTTCCTGCTTCCATTCTGTTTTATCGTCGGTTGCCCACAATTCTTCTGTACCTTCTATTTCCTGTTTTTCTCTGGTCTCCATCTTATTTTCCTGCTTTCTTTTCGAACTCTTCTTCTTTTTCTTCCTTCTCTTTTTCTTTTCTGTTAGATCTTGTTCTTGTACTTTCGGTTTATCCTCTACAGTCATATCGATTTCTTTATGTTTTTCTTGTCCATTTATCCTTTCAGAAAATTTTCTCCTATCTGTTTCCTTTTCTTCTTCTATGTTGTCTGGTTCTGCTCTGATTTCCAGTTGATTTTCCGAAAAATTGATGGTGATATGTTTTTCACTCAATTCATCAATTCCCGCTATCATATCATGATTTAGATCTTCGATCACCACACATTGCATAATATAGAATTGGTCTCCCACTCTGATCCGTACTCCTAAACCTTCGTTTACTGTCGTCAATTTTTTATTATTTGCACCCAGTAAAGCAACCCTCGGAATCTTATACACAAATCTGTCCATATTTAATTCTTTTACTAGTTTTTTATTGATTAGCGATATCTCCGAGCCAGAATCAATCACAATTTTAATCGCTTTATGTTTTATAAATGCATCTAAAAATATTAGATTAGAATTAGAAATTTGTCTTTCGTTTCCTATTGCTACATGATTCATCTCCCTTCTATTTTGTTGTTGGAAGCTCTGGTTATTTCTATCGTCCCTTTGTTCGTTAGTATTCCTATTCGGAGGATTTTGTGCATCTCTATTCCTGTTGTGATTTTCATTTGTTCTATTTTGTGTATCATTCCGGTTATCGTAATTTTGTTGTCTATTGTAATTGTTGTAATTTCTCGGCCTATATTCGTTTGTTGATCTGGGATGTCGGTTTCTCTGGTCATAATTTGATGAATACCTTCTTTCCGGTCCATTATATTGGTCATGTTGTCTTCTATTTCTCATTTCTTTTCTTTTCGCTTCTTTTAATTGAAGGAATTGGCACAAACTATCAATATCTTGATAGTTTCTCAAAATCACGTGATCTTCCAACGTTTCCTCAAAATGTCTGCTGATCATTTCTACCAGCTGTTCGGTGGAATATTTGTATTCTAGATATTTTGAATTGTTATATATCTGCAAAGCATATCTTTTTTCATATATTCCCATTTTTTCGTGATATTTTCCATTCTGTAGCTCTTGGTTGATTTCTCTCTGTTTGTTTTTCCCCCAGAAATAGTTGAGAAATTTATTTTCAAAATCTGTCCAATTTTCAAACTCATCTTCCTTGCTTTCATACCATAACGCTGCTCCTTCTTTCAAATGGTTTCAAATTGTTTCTTTGCAATCGTCAAAATATCTAATATGTTGTAATTTGGTTTTCAAATTTTTAACAAACGGTACTGGGTGTGTTTTCTGAATATCCCCGCCAAATTGTATTTTCGCCTCGCTTGTTCCATGGATGATAACTTCTGTTCTCTCTACCCCTCTTAGTTCAATTTCTGCCATTTGTTTTTCATTTTGCTTTAATCTTCTTTCTACTTCCTTCCTGTCTTCTTGTAGCGCCATTTCAAATTTTTCTTCTAACTGTTCTAATTCCTTTTTCTGGCCAATCTTGATTTCCTTCATCTTATTTTCTACTTTCTTTTCTTGTTCTCCCATTTTCTTTTTAATTTCATTAATCTCTTCTATTTGTTGTATCAGTTCTTTCTTTATCCCCTCAACACATCCTTTAATTTCCTGTTCATAGTTTTCCAAACGCTGCTCTATATTGCTCATTGTTTGTTTTGTTTCTTGTTGATTTCTATCCATTTTTAGTGATGTTTCTTGTTGGTTTCTATCAATTTTCTTTGATGTTTCAATTTGGTTTTTCTCTATTGTTTGTGTCTGTATTTGCATCATTGCTAATAATTTTTCCAGCATCCCTGTTTCTTTTCTTTCCTCCATTATTGTAGCATTTCCTTCATTATCCGATCCTTCATCAATAATTGTTTCCTCTTCTATCTTATCCTCTTTCCTTTCTTGCGTTTTGCTTTGACTCCTTGTGGTCGACATGTTGTTTCTTTTCGTTACTGTTTTTGTCCCCGCCAAATGTGAAATTTTACAACACTCTATATGTTTCAGAACACGACAATATTTCTCCCCAAATGTATTAAATTTTCACGACAAATAGCAAATATGCAATCAGTAAAATTCAAATAATTCAAAATAAATATCAAATGTACGATTGGTGAAGAAAATAAAATCAAATAATTCAATAGCAGTAAATATCCACTAACTACGATCAATCAATAAATCAAATTTATATTCCCTGGAAAAATTGTCAAAATACTTTCAAATTCAAATTCCCTCAATGTTATATGTTTTTATCTCTGGATCACCTGTACTTATTCCAGATCTCTTTCCCTTCCTTCAAATGTAAAGCTGCGATATTTTCAAGCCCCACGTTTTGGAAGCCAGTTATTGTGATATTTAAAGTCTTGGTGCGCCAAGCAATAATTAGCTAATTAATTTTTTGATTAATTAAAATTATTTAAATGATATGATTATGACTCTATCACAATTTTTAATTCTTTTATCTCAGGGTTAAATTCGTGCTTCAATATCTATGCTATTACATGTGAAAGGTAAGGTCCAAAGAATACCGGAATAATAAAAAACACATATGATCTAACACTATATATTGAAATAAAAATAATGAAATAATTCACACTCAAAAGTTTTCAATAAACAAATCTCATATAATGATTCTCAAAATTTTGTTCTACGTACGTGAACAATCAAAATTACTGGTACAAACAATATTAATTGAAATCTCAAAATCCCAAACTATTCTAACTCTCCTAATCAAAATATTTATATCCTTTCTAAATTAAGTGTAAAAATTGTGTTATCAATAAAAGAAAAAACTGCAGAAAACAAAAATATCTCTCTCTGATGATGAGTGGTCCAAATCCTTGTTCCTTGTAGACTATATTATCTCCTCTCAACCGCTCCCTATGTAATCAGCAATCGTACAACAGATTGTTGCAAGTATATCGTCCTTAATGATCTCCTTCAAAAGCACAAATCATTCAAATTATGATAGCCTTTCTCCTCTCGATAAACTGAATCTCTCATTGGCCCGAGTGAAAAATGACTCTTGGAATATCTTCTCTTTACGATAAACTGAATCTCTCGTTGGCCTGAACAGTGACTCTTGGAATATAAGTAGAAAAATATGACTTACAATATTTTGCTGCTTCAGCTCCTGTCAGATACACTAACTCCACAAAAACTCACTAACATTCAACACTACTGCTTGCTACATCTCGGGAACCGCCAGAGAACAATCACTGTTCGTCTTACAGACTTGGAAAACCAACTGATTATTTTTTCTCTCTCCTAAATCTAGCTAAACTTTCATTCCTACATACCTATCCCACCTTTTTCAATCTCCGCCAATCAAAACTCGTCACAATTCCCCCATTTTCTCATTTCGATAACAAACAAATTTTTACCTATAATTATAAAATTTCCTAAAACTTATTTACAAATAATATTTTTCTATAATTCTTAAAAACTAACAAAAACCTCTTTCTAAAATCTCTTCTATTGTCTTTAATCACTGCATTAATGTATTTGGAAAACCCGGTTCAATTGTCTTTGGATTTCACTCAAAATTATGCGGGTCACTCAAGTATAACAAAGAAATAATTTATACATAGCTTACATTTTGTTTAATACAGGTAATCCAAGAATTTAAAAACTTTCCTTCTTCGAAATGTTTGTTGGTTATTCTTTCTGAATTATTTTAATGTTTTTTTTGAACTTTGAAATATTTTAAACAAACCAATATTTTTCTCGATTTTACATATCATAACAATATGTATATATATATATATATATATATATATATATATATATATATATGTACATATATATATATATATATATATATATATATATATATATATATATATATATATATATATATGTATATATATATATATATATATATATATATATATATATATATATATATATATATATATATATGTAAATACTCTTTTCTTTTGGGTGTGGTAGTCAATAAAAACAGAGCTTTGCTAAGGCGTACTATTTATTCTGAATCCAAGCTTTCGGTGGTTTCGGCCACCTTTATCATGGTCTACAAAGAAAATTACTATGTTTTAAACAGTTTGAATGGTGCCAAAAAAAAGGCTATAAAAAGTATAAAAAACTTACCCGAAAGTAAGATTCGTGGCAGAAACAACAACGTTAAATAACATGATATACTGAAGTTGCAATTACACTTTAAAAATTACTGTTAAAAAAACACTTTAAAATTTCTAAATACGTTAAAAGTTAAAATTAAAAACAAAATTAAGGACGACATGTTAAAACAGTCGTCGCTGCAGGCTTGATTTCAGTCACATTTCACGAGCAGAAAGAGAACGTGGGTGGACAATTATTGTTTAAATAGTTAGGAGAAAATACAAAAACAACTTTGAAATTAACGTCTCACAAGATACTGTTTATGAATTTTGAGTACTACCAACTGTATTACCAACTTAAAAATAAGCGGGAAGTTCAAAATGTTATTCATGACATAAGCAAACGAAAGAAAAGAAAAGAATAACATTTTGAACTTCCCGCTTATTTTTAAGTTGGTAATACAGTTGGTAGTACTCAATATTCATAAACAGTATCTTGTGAGACGTTAATTTCAAAGTTGTTTTTTGTATTTTCTCCTAACTATTTAAACAATAATTGTCCACCCACGTTCTCTTTCTGCTCGTGAAATGTGACTGAAATCAAGCCTGCAGCGACGACTGTTTTAACATGTCGTCCTTAATTTTGTTTTTAACTTTTAACGTATTTAGAAATTTTAAAGTGTTTTTTTAACAGTAATTTTTAAAGTGTAGTTGCAACTTCAGTATATCATGTTATTTAACGTTGTTGTTTCTGCCACGAATCTTACATTCGGGTAAGTTTTTTATACTTTTTATAGCCTTTTTTTTGGCACCATTCAAACTGTTTAAAACATAGTAATTTTCTTTGTAGACCTTGATAAAGGTGGCAAAAAACCACCGAAAGCTTGGATTCAGAATAAATAGTACGCCTTAGCAAAGCTCTGTTTTTATTGACTACCACACCCAAAAGAAAAGAGTATTTACATATATTTTTTCCAAACTAGTCAAAAATTTTGGACTATTTTTTCTTATATATATATATATATATATATATATATATATATATATATATATATATATATATATATATATATATATATATATATATATATATTTATTTACGGTAACAATTGACTTCCCACATGTAAAGTTGTAGGTTCAATTGGCTTCCGCTGGTCAATTGGCATCCGGTATTCGGATGCCAATTGACCTCTTCAAAATAATATCAGAAACGCATAGTGGATGATATTATAAGGCTCTTTACGCGATATGAACCCGGAATCCAATTGGACCGTTTTTTGATTCGTAAATAAATCGTAGTTTGAGGCAAAAAATAAGCAGCGCCACCATCGATTTGTGTATATTGAGTTGAAGCGATATTCATGTCGTTACAGCTTAGCGGTTCAATTGGCATCTACAGGATGTGATACGATTTTGGAAGCCAGTTAGTCACTTAGATTGTCTTAGATTCCAGGTTTATAAAGGTTCGAGTAACATCTGGTCGATTCGCGTTTGAGTTTAATTCTTAGAATGGATATTTTTTGTTTAGTTTTTGGATTTACAATATATTATTGGTTTTATCTTACTTTCTTGTTATCTGCAGTCTTTTATTCTTTTTGAAAGGTTTTATAACCTTATTTCTCAGCGCCATGTGTATAATTTTTTGAAGCACATTGCTAAAACGTTGTGTATTAAAAAGCATTTAATGTTAGGGGTTGTAAATGCATTAAAAATGTTGTGAATTTTGAAAATGTGGTTTGGCGCTGTGTTAATAAGATTATTTCGTTAAGATGCTTAGTTTTTATCTATCTCTGGTTATGCTTTGTCTTTTTTTCTGTGAAAATATTAACTAATATTATAAATGTGAGTGTAAGGTGTTTGTCGGCTTGTTTTTTTTTCGCATTCCCTGTTTAACTTTTTAACCGATCATATTGATTATTTTTGCAATTTTGACAGGGACACAAATAAGCACAGATGATACATTTTATTAAAAAAAGTTGTATTTTCAAGGGATACTTCTCGGCAGAAGACGCCATCACAATCGAATCGAGGATAAAAGCTAGTATTTTATATGTAAATGAGAATGCAATCCACTCTTAACTGATCAACATTTAATATGTCATCACAGGTGTTCCGTGTGCAATGCTGCCAGGTCACCCATGTACAGCTTGGAACAACAAGAGCCATTTGCTGATCGGTTTAGGTCACCGAAACCCAACCAATTATGATTGGATCAACAGAAACAACTACTCCGTGGGCTAATACCCCTACCGGCATTGAATTATACTATTGATCCAATGGTCGCAGAACAACACAACGCATCAAGTGTGAAACGCCAAACAGCTGTTTCGGTCCGCCAGACCTTATTAGTGACGCTTGGCTTCTCCATTGGAAAGTTGTCCGTTCTGCTTAAGGGGACAAGGTCCTCTGAATCTCAAATGTAAATGAGAATGCAATCCACTCTTAACTGATCAACATTTAATATGTCATCACAGGTGTTCCGTGTGCAATGCTGCCAGGTCACCCATGTACAGCTTGGAACAACAAGAGCCATTTGCTGATCGGTTTAGGCCGCCGAAACCCAATTAATTATGTTTAGATCAACAGAAACAACTACTCCGAGGGCTAATACCTCTACCGGCATTGAATTATACTATTGATCCAATGGTCGCAGCACAACACAACCCATCAAGTGTGAAACGCCAAACAGTTGTTGCGGTCCGCCAGACCTCATCAGTGACGCTTGGCTTCTCCATTGGAAAGTTGTCCGTTCTGCTTAAGGGGACAAGGTCCTCTGCATCTCAAATGTAAATGAGAATGCGATCCATTCTTAACTGATCAACATTTAATATGTCATCACCGGTGTTCCGTGTGCAATGCTGCCAGGTCACCCATGTACAACTTGGAACAACAAGAGCCCTTTGCTGATCGGTTTAGGTCACCGAAACCCAACCAATTATGTTTGGATCAACAAAAACCACTACTCCGAGGGGTAATACACCTACTGGCATTGAATTATACTATTGATCCAATGGTCGCAGATCAACACAACCCATCAAGTGTGAAACGCCAAACAGCAGTTTCGGTCCGCCAGACCTCATCAGTGACGCTTGGCTTCTCCATTGGAAAGTTGTCCGTTCTGCTTAAGGGGACAAGGTCCTCTGAATCTCAAATGTAAATGAGAATGCAATCCACTCTTAACTGATCACATAGGTGACCTAGCAGCATTGCACACGGAACACCTGTGATGACATATTAAATGTTGATCAGTTAAGAGTGGATTGCATTCTCATTTACATTTGGGATTCAGAGGACCTTGTCCCCTTAAGCAGAACGGACAACTTTCCAATGGAGAAGCCAAGCGTCACAGATAAGGTCTGGCGGACCGAAACAGCTGTTTGGCGTTTCACACTTGATGGGTTGTGTTTTTCTGCGACCATTGGATCAATAGTATAATTCAATGCCGGTAGGGGTATTAGCCCACGGAGTAGTTGTTTCTGTTGATCCAATCATAATTGGTTGGGTTTCGGTGACCTAAACCGATCAGCAAATGGCTCTTGTTGTTCCAAGCTGTACATGGGTGACCTGGCAGCATTGCACACGGAACACCTGTGATGACATATTAAATGTTGATCAGTTAAGAGTGGATTGCATTCTCATTTACATTTGAGATTCAGAGGACCTTGTCCCCTTAAGCAGAACGAACACTTTTCAATGGAGAAGCCAAGCGTCACTGATCAGGTCTGGCGGACCGAAACAGCTGTTTGGCGTTTCACACTTGATGGGTTGTGTTGTTGTGCGACTATAGGATCAATAGTATAATTCAATGCTGGTAGGGGTATTAGCCCTCTGAGTAGTTGTTTCTGTTGATCTAAATATAATTAATTGGGTTTCGGTGACCTAAACCGATCAGCAAATGGCTCTTGTTGTTCCAAGCTGTACATGGGTGACCTGGCGGCATTGCACACGGAACACCTGTGATGACATATTAAATGTTGATCAGTTAAGAGTGGATTGCATTCTCATTTACATTTGAGATTCAGAGGACCTTGTCCCCTTAAGCAGAACAGACAACTTTCCAATGGAGAAGCCAAGCGTCACAGATAAGGTCTGGCGGACCGAAACAGCTGTTTGGCGTTTCACACTTGATGGGTTGTGTTGTTCTGCGACCATTGGATCAATAGTATAATTCAATGCCGGTAGGGGTATTAGCCCTCGGAGTAGTTGTTTCTGTTGATCCAAACATAATTGGTTGGGTTTCAGTGACCTAAACCGATCAGCAAATGGCTCTTGTTGTTCCAAGCTGTACATGGGTGACCTGGCAGCATTGCACACGAAACACCTGTGATGACATATTAAATGTTGATCAGTTAAGAGTGGATTGCATTCTCATCTACATTTGAGATTCAGAGGACCTTGTACCCTTAAGCAGAACGAACAACTTTCCAATGGAGAAGCCAAGCGTCACTGATGAGGTCTGGCGGACCGAAACAGCTGTTTGGCGTTTCACACTTGATGGGTTGTGTTGTTCTGCGACTATAGGATCAATAGTATAATTCAATGCCGGTAGGGGTATTAGCCCTCGGAGTAGTTGTTTCTGTTGATCCAAACATAACTAGTATTTTATAGTATAGCAAAGTAATACATTTTCGGGTAGATCAGATATGTAGGATTTAGTGCTCGCTCTTCTACCTATATTTTATTAAAGTGTCTTATGAAATTTCAATTTCTGGATCATTTTTTGTCTTTAACTGGGATATTATTACTCTCCTGCCTTCTACTATTCTTTGCTTTTCTCACCACTCCTGCTAATATCTCTATATTTGTGTTTCGTTTATTTATTCGTTCATAGTTTGTTATTAATTTTGCCTCACACATATTTGCGTCTTAATAATTTTAATAATATAGAAATCTTATTACCTGAATAAAGGAATCATGTTTTGTTCAAATAAATTTAATAAATTAAAACCATTTCTACATACCATTTTGAAGATAATCATAACAACTTGAAAACACTACAACAAATGAAATGGAATAAGCAGTTGTTCCACATCTCTAACGTAAGGATATGAAGAAAAATTGATTCTTAATATCGTGTGTATTTTTCACCAGCGCGAATTAGTGCTTGAAATCTACGTGGCATGCTGCGTATAAGCCTGTCGATATCTTGTTGAGGTACCTATATTTTCCCATTCTTCGATTAGAGTTTCTTTTAGTTGTTGAAGGATTTGAGGTGGATGTGGGCGCCTCGGGACACATCTATCTAACATATCCCAAAGATGTTCAATTAGTATAAGCGAATAAATGCAATACACTCTTAACTGCTCAACACATCAAGGTGTTATAGCAGGTGTTCCGCGTGCAATGCTGCCATGTTCACTATTGGAGTCACTGGAGTAGTTGTTGCTATTGATCCAAAAAGTTAAGCTTTGCTTGGGTTTTCGGTAACCTTAACCGACAGCAAATGACTCTTGTTTTCCACGCTGTACATGTGAACATGGCAGCATTGCACGCGGAACACCTGCTATAACACCTTGATATGTTGAGCAGTTAAGAGTGTATTGCAATTTTTCGCTTATATTTTATAGTCAGAGGACACAGTCCCCAAAGCAGAACGGACAACTTTCCAATGGTGAACCCAAACGTCACAATGGATCATTTTATGTACCATTATAGGTATGTGCCATGTATAGCCTTGATAAAGACTTAAAATAAAGTAAAAACATTGGCAAATTTTAAACATTAACTAGGTTTTAATTGTCCCTAACCCACTATTACCATTAGAAGCTATTAAGTGGACACTACTCCTAAAACTTTGTTTACGTTGAAAGCTATGTATCGCCATTTTAAAAAGAGAGACCAAGAAATTTTGTAAATTATATGTTTGCAACTGTGTTTCTTACAAAAACCTTTTGTATGTATATAACTTCTTTATTATTCACTTCTAATGAAGTTAAGAGATAAAATACTGATTCTGAATTTTGTTTAAAAGAAGTGTACCTTTAAACATTTGATTTTCAACTTCTTCAAAGTTACAGTAATTTCAACATCTTTTCAATTCTTGAGTACTTCAATTCCCAAGAGATTTCAGTAATTTTATTTTATTTTTTTCTACGTAGGGCAAACACAACCATGAGATATAATCGAGACTCCATATATTTCAAACTAGGTTGATTTTGATAAAATTGGTTTTTGTTAGGTACAGATAATAATTACCTATGTAGTGCCTTCATAACAGGTAATTCTTATTTTTATGTTACAGCCTTAAAATAAAACATACATTATGTCGAATAAATTTTGATATATTATTTATTAACAAACGGTTAAAGAAAAACAAATATGTGTTAAAATACGACTCTTTTTTAATTATTGCTTTTCATAGTATATGGACATAATATTTTATCTCTTTTTAATGTAAAAGAATCTGGTTCGTTTTGATTGTGCATCTATTATTATATAATACCACATCAAACCAGATTCAGTGACGTACGAGAAGTATGGGCAGAGGAAAGAAAAATACACACAGTTGTAAGAAGTCAGATACCAAAAAATAAAGGAGAAAGTTATGTGCACTTTGCGTTGGGCAATAATGTGCCTGTTGTCTTAAACATCTTCACTTGCAAAAATTTTCACAGTGAGTGTTATCAAATGGTCGTATACTCTTATAAGTACTTTTGTTTGCTTTTTAAGTATTTTTCATGGACTTTGAATTTGCTAAAATATTGGAAAGTGTCATCGAAAATGCAAATCGAAGAGAAATACGAACAAGAACGAGAAAATACAGCCCATATAGCCCATAATGCGACGTAACAGCCCAAGACATGAAGTTACAATCATTGTAACATTTAATTTTAACATTTAATCCTACTATACCAGAATTTCTTTAGTAATACCAAATAATTCATTACAACAGAGCTCTTTTACTCAGGGAATAATCAGACTAGAAGTTGTTAAAAGACTATAAAACATTTTTAAATTACTGAGCTTAAAAAATGTAAAATAAAAGTATTTAGCAAATTAAATCAAATTTGAAGCTGTCATAATTTTAAAAGAAAAATATTCAATCTCGAAAAAAGCAATAACTACCTGCCTACAATTTATAGATAAAGATAACTTTATAATATACTCTAACAAGTTAAATTTTTAAACATCCGTTTCGACAACAAAATATTACAATGACTGAACAGATAAATTGACTCAGGTAGAATTCCACCGAAACCTTTAGGTATTATTGTCGACTTGAGTCATAAACCAATGGATGCTAAAGGTCCAAAGCCAATCGATGCCAAAGAAACCGCAACAGCGATTGATGCCAATTGGTAACGCAACAGAATTCGCTGTATATTGTGGCCCGTGAATATTCACGGATGCCAAATGGGAATACTTTTCGTCCAGAAGTCAATTGGTACTACAAAGAAATATATATATATATATATATATATATATATATATATATATATATATATATATATATATATATATATATATAGATCTAGCGGTTAATGGGGGCTCCGTACTAAAACGGTATTATACTAACTCCAGGCGAATATACATCGTGTATATTATTATCTGGGTAGCGCTTTATGTGGACTCCGACCAACACGTCGGATTAAGTGGACTCCGTAATAGGTTAAAACACTTTTGGGATCCGTAAACATTTCTTTGCGTACACAACTAAACTCCTCCGATGTTGCCAATAATTTGATTAGTCGTAGATTTTTAAAATTTTCAGCAGGTACGTTTTGGAACTTCAAATTTATTTAAATATCAATCAATTTAGTCATCGAGAAATTTCACAAATAGGTACTTGGTTAATGTAGTTCAATATTTTATGGTAGTTATTTATATTACTTGCTTTAATTATTTTCAAACTTAAAAAAGTATTTATTATAAACTTGGAAATGGCTAGTTTTCCTTTTATTTATTAATATTTTTTGTTAAAATGTATATGCACTTAAACATTTAGTCTCTAAATGTACTAACATCGAGTAGAGTAGTCGTGTAACAGTTTAAGAAAGTAGAAGCCCTTCGGTAGGATTATAATAAACTACATAAAATTGTAATTTTGTCTTTGTAATTTTTCAATTCCTGCAATTTATGACGTGCAATATTTGTTTCATAAAGTAGTTAAATTTAAACTATAATAATTTATGGGAAGCGTTTAAAGAAGTAATCGCTAACCTTAATTAGAATACGGCACAATAAGAAGATGAAACTTACTGTATTTTTACTTATTATATTCACAAAAAGAATATCCAACGTAAAATTTAATAAGTTTTAATGGAGTTGTAGTGAAAGTTGACTTCTTATTACGATACCGGATCCTGTAAAATTTTAAATACATTAAATCTCCCGTAAATTATTAAACTTATTCTTAGAATAAAATAACAAACTTCTTAGTAATTAGGTACAATATACCGTTCACAATTATGTGATAATGTGTAGGTGTCAAGATTTCACGGTCATGTGCCATAAGGTTTCATCTTTCATATAAACATCGATAGTTTTTAACTTTGGGTGTATTTGATTCCACAGTGCTGTAACCGATCCAACTTGAAAAGTGTTATTTTACATAAAATTAGAACGTTGGCCCTAATAATGACCTATAAATATACATTGTTAAAAATTGTATACATTTATCAATTTAAAACGTTCTTTGCCGTCTTCTGATCTTCATCTCCATTCGTTCCTAATTAAGCACATGTTATCCACAGGATACCTCTCTCATTTTTAAATCATTACTCTTTTTGCCTTTTGCCATGGTTTTCTTTATTTTGTTTATTCATATCGTTTTTACTCATAACAAATATTGGGTAGATTATTGTATCATTAAACTTTCTCCTTATATGTCCGTATCATATAAGTTGTCTAGTTATTTTAGCGTATATAATGACGTATGTTAATTCCATTTTGTTTAACAATAAAACAGCTAAACTTCTACAAAATTATTTCTATCTTATCACTACAGCTGTTTGGGAGAGTGCCTTTCTCAAGTCTCAAGTTTCTCGAATCCATCAATCATCCATTGTATTTCTTATACTTTCATTTAAATCCTCTCCAATCAAAGATTTTGAAGCAGCTTTGCTTCATAGTCCATTTTTGTTGCTTTTTGTCACTGTTTCTCCTTTCTCTTTATCATTATCAATACGTAGCGCTACAACACTGGGTAGGTCTTCGCTGATTACAACTTATCTCCAAGTTGATCGATTTTCCACGAATCTGCAATCAAATGAAATGTTCATTTTTTGAGATATGATTGGATGTTTTCTCTCCATTGTATACTGACATGCCCAAGTGGCATTCTTCTGTGCTAACTTCCTTCCACACCAGTTCTACAAGTTTGACATCTTGGCGTCTATGCACGTGTCCGATATACCTTAAGGGATTTATTTTCCTGAACAATATCGTTATGCGAGCTTTCTTTATTCAGTATGTTTTCTTATTCTATACGGATTTGTAGCGATATGATAATGAGTTCTTAAGCTATTTTTTTGTGGCATTTTAAAGTAATTACTATTTAAATAGGAATAAGCCACAATTAAAGCTTAAAGTTAGTTTATTGACGTTTCAATTTCCACTTCGGAAATCGTTCTCAAAATACAAACATTAGTGAGAATGATTTCCGAAGTGGAAATTGAAACGTCAATAAACTAACTTTAACCTCTAATTGTTGCTTATTCCCATTTAAATAGTAGTTATGATAATGGAGTTAAATAAAAATTTCTGATTATTTTCCTTTCAAATATTCGGAGTGCTTCCTTATTTGTTTTAGTCATTCTCCATGACTCACATCCATGTATTAAAATAGGTCAGAAGTTTGAATTATGCTCTGTATTTCTTTAGTGGCATTATTATTAACCGTGATTAGTGATCTAAGATATTTAAAGTTTTCCATACTTTCGAAATTGTAGTTGTTGACTTTAATGTTTTTTCTAAATTTATTGAATTGGTTGATTGGTTTTCTGTTGATTCGCTTGTATTTGGTTTTCATTTCGTTGATTTTAAGTCAAACATTTTTTGTGCTCTCTTCACTTTATTGAAGTTTGTGGACGGAAGAGTTTCTCATTAGAGTTATGAGTTCTATATCATTAGCATATGCTAGGAGTGCTTTGTCCCTTGGGCCGTTAATGGATTACATCTTAATAGGCGTTATTTCTATTTTAGTAAGCTGTTCATTAATTTTTTGATTATTGGAATCGAGAATCTGTATTTTATTCGACTGTTTTATAACACAGAGTTTCTTGGAACATATTTTCATCTTTGGTTTCCAGTATCATTATTACAAGGATTTTGCTGGATATGGACATAGTGAACCCGGTGGTATGTACATGATGTTTTCATAACCAACGTTCAAAAATTTTTCTTACTGTAAATTTATGATTATTTTACTAGGAAATATAGTGTTGTTTAATAATAATAAAGTTTAAGCAACAATTCCTACATGCATTAACTCGGTAATGATATTCTGCTCCCCGATACCAGGTAGCAGTCCCGAAAACATTAAAACTGCTACACTCATGCTTCTCATTATCCAACAATTAGCCAGTCCAGAACTATAAGTCTTATTATGGCACTGATATTGCTGCTGCTCCTCATAAGTGAATAGAATATGCAAGGAAGGTTTTGACAATTTAATAGGATTTTGTGTGTTAGAATATTATTTCTCCAAGAAAGTGAAGAATATCTATTTGCTATCCGGATTTAATCCATAAATTAAATAATAGAATGCTCTAAAATAATGCTAGTAGCAGCAAAAAAAAGCGGTCTAATAGTCATCATCATCATCGTCAATCAGCCCTGAGTTGTCCATTGTTGAACATAGGCCTCCTCTAGACTTTTCCATCTGCTTCTGTTCTGCGCCTCTGCTATCCAATTGGTCACGATTCTTTTGAGGTCGTCGGTCCATCGCTTTGGGGGTCTTCCTCGGCTTCGCTTGTCAGCCCGTGGTCTCCACTCAAGCAATTTTTTGTCCAACTGTTGTCTTTTATTCTTGCAACATGTCCTGCCCATCTCCATTTTTTTTTGTAATATGTTCGATAATGTCTTCCACTCCGGTTCGTCTACGAACTGCCCCGTTTCTTATTCTATTGCTTAAGTTTATTCCAAGCATTGATCTCTCCATCTTTCGTTGTGTCCTTCTCAATTTTTCGGCTGATGTTTTTGTGAGAGTTAAGGTTTCTGCTCCGTATGTGAGGACTGGTAGAACGCACTGATTAAAAGCTTTTCTTTTTAAATGGATCGGTATATTTGTTTTAAATACGTCTCTCATTTTTCCGAATGCAGCCCAACCCAGACTTATTCTTCTGAGTAGCTCGCATGTTTGGTTATCTCGCGTTAACCTTATTTCGTGACCCAAATACACATATTTTTCCACAAGTTCTATGGGCGACTTTTCACTTTCTATTAGCTCATTGGGGACGAGATTGGTCATCATTTTTGTTTTTCCATAGTTTATTTTTAAACCGACTTTCTGGGTTACTTGCTGTAGTTGTTGTAGCATAACTCTGCACTTCTCCTAAGTTGTCTGTTATGAGAACAATATCATCGGCATATCTGAGATGATTGAATATCTTTCCATCGATTCTAATACCCTTTGATTCAAACTCTAGACTTTTAAATGCGTACTCCATAACTGTTATAAATATTTTTGGCGACAAGGTATCTCCCTGCCGCACCCCTCTGCCAATTTTTATCTTCTCAGTGCAATGGAGGTTAACGGTTGTTGTCGCATTTTCGTATATATTTCGAATAATATTTGCATACCTGTGATCTATTCTGCATTCTGATAGTGCTTTTAAGATAGCAACTGTTTCGACTGTGTCAAATGCTTTGTGGAAGTCGACAAAGATAAGAGCAAGGGGTCTGTTATATTCGATAGACTTTTCAACTAGAGTTTTAAGGCATTGCAAATGGTCGTTTGTTCCGTGTCCCGCTCGAAATCCTGCCTGTTCTTCTGATTGATAGAAATCGAGTTTTGCTTCTAATCTGTTTGTCAGTATTCGAGTAAAGAGCTTGTATAGGTAGTTAAGCAAACTAATTGGCCTATAGTTTTCGAGATCTGATTTATCCCCTTTTTTGTGGAGGAGGATTGTAACTGAATTTTTCCATTTACTTGGAATGTTTTCACTATGCAGACATAGATTAAAAAGTGTTTGGATTCGGGACATCAAAAGTGGACCACCTTGTTTAATTGTCTCAATGACTACACCATCTTCCCCCGGAGCTCTATTATTTTTCATATTTTTGAGGGCATGTTGAACCTGACCTCATCGACTCCAACAATGTCCCAATTGATTTTATCAAGTTCAGATTCCATTTCTATGAATTTTTCTTCTGATAGCAGGGTTCTTGCATTGAAAGTTGCAATTTTTAGAGATATATATCTGTTAGATGGTTTTCTAAAATATGTCAGAATTTTGCCCCCCCAGAATCCGTGGGACTGACTGATAGTCTGACTGATGGTCTAATAGTCACTAATGAGAAAATCAAATAAATGTTCTTTAACATACAAAAGAGAGGATCGAGAGTAGGGCATAACGGAACAATAAAGCCATATAATTTTGAAAAATTGCAGCGTCTTAGATGCCGTAGGTAATGTTGTTACATAAAAAATAAAAGGGAATATTTAGGTAGCTAACTGATGTTTATGTATATATAACCCTCTTTTAAATCCAGAAGTCTAATTCGAATCTCTAAAATCAGGATATATAAAATAGTGATCAAACCAGTGCTAATGTGTGGATACGTGACGAGAACGTATTAATTATACCAGGATTGCTAGAAAAGCCATCAGAGGTATTTTCCGACTTACAGAGGTCCGAGTACTAACCAATACCGAACAGAGCTAATTCCAAGGTCAAACACATATATAAAGATAGCAACGTCGTACAAGAAACTAAATCTCAGTGCTAAAGTTGCGCTGGCTTTATCCAAAGACTCTATAATAACTGCATTGCCAAGTTAAATTGGGAGGATGTCCCAAGAGAAAAAATGGCTTTAAGACTTCCACAAATGAAGGAGGAGGTAACATATGGTCAGATTTAGGAATAATGAGACTATCTACCGACCCATTATATTTATCAACACCTGCTATCCTACCTACAATCAATACTTATCTGTTGTGGAATATCAAATCAATTACATGTAATCAAACGAACTAGGCTTAAAAAAATTATCGAAGGAAAGGCACTTCAGAAATATTGACATAAATTTTAAAAACGTCATTTACCTGGCTGTATTTTCAATAGGAAAGAGAAGACAAAAAGAAGAAAAGGCAATAGAATCTTGTTCCGTTCTGACTATACGATGACGATGATCTTTATATAACATATAGGGAGAAAGAGAGAATAATGTTTATGTTTAATTTAGAAGTCGCTGGTTTTCTCCCTTTTGATTGGGTATGTATATGTATTACCATAGAAAATAAAAGCAAGAGAACTATAATTATAAAACGAAAAGATTACGAAATGAAAAGATTATATAAATCCCTTATATTTACACAGACTGTTTTACAAAAGGTAAACAAATGAGCATAAAAGGACAGCTGTTTTACAAACTTAATATTATTAGACGCATTTAGGATCAATTTCACTCAAAATATGATATGCTAAAATATGATCCGACAGAAAAAAGGCAATGACTTTTACAGCTGATTGCCACATAAATATATCAATGTAACCCAAGTATGATGATTTTTGCCACAGCAAATTTAAAGTGTTCCATACTTTCGAAGTTGTAGTTGTTGACTCTAATGTTTTTTCTAAATTTATTAAATTGGTCTCTTCTGTTGATTCGCTTGTATTCGGTTTTCATTTCGTTGATTTTAAGTGAAACATTTTTCGTGCACTTTGTTAAAGATGTTTGCGGACCGGAGAGAGTTTCTTATGAGATCCATATCATTAGCATATGCCAGGAGTGCTTTGTACCTTGGCCCGTTAATGGATTACATCTTAAATAGGCGTTATTTCTATTTTACTAAGCTGTTTATTGATTTTTTGACTATTTGAATCAAGAATCTGTAGTTTATTCGACTGTTGAATAAAACAGACTTTCTTGGTGCATATTTTTATCTCTGGATTTTTGTTTGCCGTCTTCTTATTAAAACGATTTTGCTGGATATCGACATAGGGAACCTGGTGGTATGTACATGATGTTTCCATAAGCAACGTTCGAAAATTTGTCTTACTGTAAAGTCATGATGATTTTACTACAAAAAATAGTGTTGTTTAATAATAATAAAGTTCAAGCAACAATTACTATATGCATTAACTTGGTACTGATATCTCTGCTCTCCGCTAACAGATGGCAGTCCCGAAAACATTAAAACTCATGCTTCCTATTATCCAACGATTAGCCAGTCCAGTACTATACGCCTTATTATGGTACTGATATTGCTGCTGCCCCTCATGAGTGAATAGAATATGCAAGGAAGGGTTTGGCAATTTAATAGGATTTTGTGTGTTAGAATATTATTTTTCCGAGAAAGTGAAGAATATCAATTTGCTATCCTAATTTAATCCATAAATTATTAGAATGCTATAAAATAATAATATTAGCATAAAAAAACGGTCTAATAGTCAGTAATAAAGCATATAAATGTTCTTTAACATACAAAAGAGATGACGTAGAGTAGGCCATAACGTAACAATAGACCCATATAATTTTAAAGGATTGCAACATTTTAGATATCGTAGATAACGTTGTAACATAAGAAATAAAAGGGAATATTCAGGTAGCTAACTGATGTATATATAACTCTTATAATACTTTTAAATTCAGAGGTCTAATACGACTTTCTTAAATCAGGATATATAAAACAGTGATTAAACCAGTGCTAATGTGTGGATATGTGGCCAGAACGCTAACAAAACAATGTACGTAAAACTCAGGTATTAATTAGATCAGGATTGCTAGAAAAGCCATCAGAAGTATTTTCCGACTTACAAAGGTCCGCGTACTAACCAATACCGAACGGAACTAATGCCAAGGCCAAACACATATATAAAGACAACAACGTCGTGTAAGAAGCTAAATCTCAATGCTAAAGTTGCGCTGGCTATATCCAAAGGCTCTATAATAACTACATTGCCAAGTTAAATTGGGAGGATGCTCCAAGAGAAAAAATGCCTTTAGGACTTCCACAAATGAAGGGGGAAAGTAACATGAGGTCAGATTTAGGAATAATGAGACTATCTACCGACCCATCATATTTATCAACACATGCCTGTTCAACTACCTGCTATCCTACCTATAGTCAATACTCATCTGTTGGGGACTATCAAATCAATTACATGTAGTCAAACAAACCAGGCTTAAAAAAAGTTATCTCAGGAAAGGCACTTTTAAAACGTTATTTACGTGACTTATTAAAATTTAAATTTTTAATGAAAAGTAAAAGATTAGCCATTTGTTATGGGGTTCAGAGAAGAACCTTCAAGATGTTAATTTTTTGAGATATGATTGGATGTTTTGCATCTACCTTAAGCAATTTATTTTCCTAAACAATATCGTTATAAGAGCTTTCTTTTTTCAGTATGTGTTCTTCTTCTATACGGATTTGTAGCGATATGATAATGAGGTTAAAACAATTTTCCTATTATTTTCCTTTCAAATATTCGTAGTTCTTCCTTATCCGTTTTAGTCATTGTCCATGATTAGCATCTATGTATTAAAATAGGTAAAAAGTTTAAATTATGATCTGTATTTCTTTAGTGGCATTATTATTAACCGTGATTATTTATCTAAGATATTTAAAGTGTTCCATATTTACGAAATTGTAGTTGTTAACTTTAATATTTTATCAAGATCTATTAAATTGGTCTCTTCTGTTGATTCGCTTGTATTTCTTCTTAGCTTGACGAATTCTTCTTTTTTCATTCTGTGAACTACTAGTGGGTTCTTTTTACGGAATTTTTTCATCACGTTTAGGTAATCATCAAAGGTATATAAACGTTGTTGAAATTTTAGGGCATTTTCAAAATTTCCAAAATCACTACCATTGGGTAAAAGCTATGACTAGAAAAGTAATAGCGTAATGTAATTTTTTCAATGGTAGGATGAGTTTCCAAAATCATTTTCAGAATCAAAACTATTTTAATGCTGCGGTTTTGGCCGCCACAAGAGTCTGACCACAAAATTACATGTTTTGCAGAAGTAACATTTTCTTCAATGTGTTTCTTAAGACAAATGCCTACGTCCTGGGCTCCCCGACCAGCTTCACCTTCTATCCAAATATAACAATGACCTTTTTTATCCTTGGCGCTATGGATACCAAGGTTGTAGATACATAATTGACGCTTATAATATACAATATTTATTAGAATTCTCGAAAGGGGAAGAGTTTTTCTTTAAATCAAAACAAAAGGTTTCCACTTCTGGTTGATCGTTGCTTATCTTCATGTCTAGCTTTCTTTCTTCTAAGTGCACATTTTTTCTTTTTTTAACGCTTAATTGTTCGTTATCTGCGCAAATTTTAATTTCTAATTCGAAACAATCACATCTACTACAAGTATCTTTTTTCAACTTTTTTCTTTGAACATTAAATCGTGTTAAAAACATTTTTTTGTAAAACGAAAATTTAACAAGGTCATTGTCTGCTTCTTTGATATACAATTCATACATTTTACTTAATGTTATGTCTTTTGTTAAGTATTCTCTTTCTGTGTTAGCTCTTCTGTAATGTGACTATTATAGAAAAATTTAAGCAATAACTGAAACTACTTCTTAACCTAAACGCCTCAACAAGTTGCCAACGTCGCCATTGTTAACCACGTTTATGTACATATGTTGCCAAATATTCAATTTACAATCATTAAAACGCTCGCAAGAGGCGCTTGGTCCAAAACTAATACACAAAAATTAGTCGCTTGCTCTAGTTATGCAAAATTCAAAATCCAAAATAAAAAGAAAGGTACTTAATCTTTTTAAATATATCTGGTTATCCGTTACTAACAGGTTAATGGGATTTATTACGTAGATAGTTTATGCTTTTTTCTATCTTCTTCTTTAAGTTCCATCTTCTATCGAAGGTTGGAAATCATCATGGCTATACGGACTCTGTTGACTGCCGCTCTATAAAGTTCTGCACTACTGCATTCAAACCATTCCCTTAAGTTTTAAAGCCAGAATATTCTTCGTCTTCCCACATTTCGCTTTCCTCGGATTTTGCCTTGCATAATAAGTTGTAATAATGCGTATTTTTGCCCTCTCATCACATGTCCTAAGTACTCAAGCTTTCGTCTTTTGATAGTTAATAATATTTCCGCCCCATTTCCTATCATTCTAGTTACTTCCACGTTTGACATTCTTTGAATCCATAATATTCGTAGGATTCTTCTGTAACACCAAAATTCAAAGGCTGCCAACTTATTCAGATGGACTTGTTTTAGTGTTCACGCTTCCAAGCCATAAAGAAAAGTAGAGAACACGTAACATCGAAGCATTCTCAGGCTCTAACTTTATATCCCGAAAACAAAGAAACTTTTTAAGTTTAAAAAATAATGCACGTGCTATTTCAATGCGTGTCCTAATTTCTTCTGTTTGGTCTACATCTGATGTTATCCTGTTGTTCCTCTTTTCCACCAGAAAGCGCCATAATCCACAATTTAAGGAAATGGGGCTGGGTCTAGTGATGCATAACGCCGTTCATATACCAATTTGTTGTCACATGTTTATAGTTTTTCAAAAAATGAACTCCGATTTAAAGATTAAAACGTAAAACAAAATATAAAAACCTACTGAACCTTATTCAGCAAATTTCAGAAAAGAATAACTTTTGTGAAAGATTGTGGGACACAGTCATATTTTAAGATAAAAACTTCAATTCAGAGAGTGGACATTCTTAATAAATGTATAATCTAATATGGAAGCATATTTATGTTTTACAGACTTAGAAAGCACTGAGCACACAAGTATTAATTTTTTTATGTACTAGGTCGTAAAATAAGTATACTCAAAACAAATAAATATTATCTACCAAGTATTCTACTCCACTTTATTATCAATGCATCAGATATATTATAAAGATTTCGTCGCAGTTGTAAATTAATACGAGATAAAACCAAATGTAGAGCATATAGTGAAATCTGAATATCTTAGAATAACTAAATCGAGCGGGAACATTATTGATGAGCAAAAGGGAGACCCATCGCTGAGAAAGTGACAAAGCAATTGGCAAAAGCAAAGGGTACTTTGTACTAAAGTACCCATACTCTAAAGCATAAGCAGGTCTTTTCGTACTCTTTTAGTAAGTGATAGATTCAACCGTTACTTGATGGAAATTCGATTTATCTAACAATTAAACAGGTATGCGTTTACACGTCATATTTTGTAACTGAATAAGTTGAGGAGGGGATAACTGTTTGTCTCAAGTTGGTCATTCAGAATTATGTCTGTATTTTTTAATTTGCTAATTTCCATAGATTCTAATATTCATGGAATCTACAGATAGCTTAAGGCCTTTATTATAAATACACTTTTTTAGTAATAAAAATATATAAATAGAACCTAGAATACGCCTGTAAAATTATGTAACCTTTGATCTCTGGGATAAACCCATCTCCTGAACAATGGTGCCGATATATGTAGGTAAAATTTTCTACACCTATTTTAACCTGTTTATTTCCTCATTATCAATATATATGAGTTGTAACCGATACCACAAACTCATTTACTTATAGAGACTATATATTGACTATAGTTATTACTATACAAATCTGACTCGAAATATCGTCTTAAAATAACAGTAACAGAAAAGTGAAAGATTAGTAATTTTTTATGAAGTTTAAAGTAGAAGCGTTCACGAAAATTGAAGTACTAATAAGACCACCGCAATCAGGCGTACCCTGGGTAATGAATAATTAAGTAATCGTTAATTCTTAAATCACCCGTTCAATATGTTTTTTGTCAAATCGGTTCTTTTTAGGACCAACTACAGGAAGCACATAGATGGCCAATCCTATGGTATTTGGTATTAAGCTAATCGCTGAAAAGTACATATTAAATGCTGGCAAAGAAGCAAAGAAAAACTTATAATGAGAGAAAACAAAACCAGTCAGCTGAGAGAACCTTTCAACGATGTTGAGCTTGGATCCGCTATCCACGTATATAATGAACAATATACGGCTCCTGGCTGAGGATCTGAGCACAAAACTAACTATAAAATTTGAACTAAAAATACAACAATGGCTAATATCCAAAGTCTTTAGACAAGCAAAGCAAAGACAAAGTTGTTGCCTTGCTTAAACCTGGCAAAAACTCCAACGACCACAACAGCTATACAGAATACTTCTGTACACGATCCTTAATATAAACCGATAATAGAAGAAAAACTCAAATTAAAAGACAAAAGTGGCTATATATGACAGGTTAGATCCTATATGTCACAAATACTAAATCTTGCCCAACACAGCGAAGAGAAGTACGAAAAATATCAGGTATGAGGAGTGGTATTTGTTAATCTAAATGCCGCTTATAAATAGTTATTTAAATAACTTATAAAATATTTAGTTATAAATTAGTCAGCCAAATTCAGGGAATATTAAGACTCACATCCATACATAAGCTCTACAATATCGTAGCTATCAATCCACCTAATATCCGAAGATAAGTAGCTAGAGAGCAAAAACAACAAAGCCCAGATTCGTGACATCCACTTCACGAATACCAGCCCATTTTATTACTAGAATCAAGGAAAAACTGGCTATATCAACACATCTGCAAGATATACAAACAAAAATAAGCTGCTCCTCACCATCTGATCCCTCGAACGGAACTTCCTTATGGTAGTTATCTTCCTTAAATCTGCCAGGAGGACTCTTGCCTGCAAACACCGGTTAACTTGTGTGCATGTGGGGTGGTACAAGACTTATCACACTTTCTTAGTTAACTTTACCGTTCAAATCGCTCTTTTTGAAGGGACAAGGTTTATTTATGTGAACTGAACACGTAAAGTACAGTCAGTAAGCTATTACTTATAAAAATCATTGCAAATTTGACACTAACTCCACTTATATTGAATACATATTACCCCTAAATACGAGATAAAACATTCAGAAATATGTAATATTGGTGAAGTGGTATAATTCATGTTAGAAAAATTAATCATTCTTCCCTTTTTTGTGCACTACTACTCATTTTCACAAAAAAATATCTACTCGTATTTTAGCACTTAAATATTTATTTTAAGATAACCTTCTATCCAGAATTAAAAAATAGAATAATAAGAAATAGAATACAGAAAAATATAAAATAATAAAATAGAAGAAATAAAATAATAAAAAAGCTGTATATAAGATATCATGAAACAATGGATGAAATAAAAGAAGTTCTTATTAACCGGATTCTTAAATAAAACGTATAAAGACATACTCACGTTAACAAAATACATTAGGAAATTTTCGCATATGAAAAAACACATCCAACTTGGTAATGAAATCCTTTTGTATCTATAAATCTATTTTTAGAAAAGCACGTACCTACCAAAAACAGGTATTTGGTAGTACACATATTTGTTACATACTGTAATGCGTATGAATGATAACAAAAGTAAAGAGTCTATATGAACCGTTTAGAATATACGCTGGAAATAAACGGCTTAATCCCATAGTTGCCAAACTGTCAGAGCTTACTTAAACCGATATACGTATGGTTCCAATATACACGGAACAAGATCTGAACGACCCCTATAATATATACACGTGAACTAAGCGATATACATTCATGATACAGGGGTACTTAGGGGCTCCACAAAATTTTTAAAAATTGTGAAACTGTACATGTTGACGAATCGACAGAGCCAATATTATGGAATGGTCAAGTGAGCTCCGTATATCGGTGGCCACTTGACCACGGAGCTCACTTGAACCTGAATTTTAACATGGGCGGAGTCCACTTTATGCCGTAGATATATATATATATATATATATATATATATATATATATATATATATATATATATATATATATATATATATATACACTCGCGATCATAAAATCCGGGTCATCTTGAAAATTTTAAGTTTCTTAAATATTTTTGCCTCTGGTGCAGTAATAACGTTTTTTTTGGATAATGTATTTTTTATTTGTCATCAATGTTTGTTTTGAAAGAAAAAAAATGGTTTTTTATTGTTTTTATTGAAAAAAACAGAAACAGAAAACAAATCAAATTGTTGATAAAACAGACATACGAAAAAATATGGATAATACAGAACGTGGTAAAAAATCAGTGAAATTTCAATGACCAATATTGTGTATTGCCTCCCCTTGCTCTAATAACCTCTTGCAGACGACGGGGCATACTCTCAATTTTTCTCCGGATTACATGTTGTGGTATGTTATTCCACTCACTCACTAACAGATCCTTAAGCTCCTGTGCGTTGTTAGGAGGAGGTGTATGGGTTTGAATACGTTTTTTCAAATCGTCCCAGAGATGTTCGATAAGATTCAGGTCCGGAGACCTAGCTGGCCAGGCTACCCTCGTAATTACAATTTCGTCCAAGCATTACATACTGATCCTGGCAACGTGCGATCGCACGTTGTCCTGCATAAAAACGGCGTTTTCTCCAAGCCCTGCCATGTTGGGCATACTATGTTCTTCTGGAATCTCCGTAATGTACCTTCGTGCAGTTAGGGACCCATTTTCGATGAAGGGTAATTCTGTGTGGAAGTCAGAAGATATACCTCATCAAGCCATGACCGAGCCTCCACCAAATGGCATTCTTGGAGCAATGCAAGCTTGTGAAAATCGTTCACCGGTTCTTCTCCAAACTCTTACACGTCCATCGGATCCAGTTAGTCAGAAACGGGATTCATCTGAGAATAACACTTTGCTACAATCGTTAATTCCCCAACGCGCGTTTGTCAAGCAAAAGCTAGTCGTGCAACTCGAGGCACCCGTCGAAGTGGCGGTCCTCTAGCCATTACCCGAGAAAATAGTCAAGAAGAACGAAGTCTACTTCTGACTGTTGCAACACTAAAATTGCGATTTCGTACTTCCTCTAGACGATTTTGATGCATAACCGCTGTTGAGGTCCGGTTTCGTAAAGACTGAAACACAAAGAAACGGTCATCTAGTGCCGTGGTCGTTGTTCTTCGTCCAGAGCCAGGTCGCGTGGTTAGCAAACTTGCCTCCTGAAAGCGTTGAAGCACTCGTTGAACCGTAGAAAGGCTTACGCCAACAGTTCTTGCGACTTGCCGTTGAGTGTGACCGTCTTCCACAAGTGCAACAATTTGTGCCGTTTCAACAGTCAAAGGCATTTTTGTCAAAAAATAAACACTAATAATGGCACTAATAAACACTAATGGTGACAATAATAAACGTTTGTCCGTTGCATTTTAACAGAAAGTCGAAGCACAAACGAGACATTTAAAACAAGGGAGTTACAGGTAGCCTTCATTTTGGGAAGTGTGCACTTTACTGCGAAATTGGCACTATTGGAATTCTTTGTTACAAAGGAAACCGCAACAATTCTCAGAAACATGCATTAGTTTGTATTTGTGTTAATATTATTTACGATAAAGCTCGTTAAAAATGAAATATCGGTGATTTTCAAGGTGACCCGGATTTTATGATCGCGAGTGTATATAAATATGTATACAGATTGAACGAATTTAAAACGGAACATACGAAATCAATGTATTTCGGCTCAACTCCGCTCTAGGTGGTTGGCCAACAAAAGGTTGTCAAATAATTATATTATAAAAATCCAATACTTCAGCGGGCTGCTGGATTCGGAACTCATTCAAGAACAAGTCAAAACTCCACCCAAATAGGTTGCCTAGAATCACTGAAAAAACTAGACTAAACAAGCAGTTATTATGCTGTCAAACCACTTATCGCTTCCTTATAGTCCAAGAGATAGAGCCGAAATTTTGAACTGATCAGTAATATGACATTTCTCTATTGGAATATATTCATTGTAACTGGGTTAAGACTTTGCCTTACAGGCGGACGCCCCTCGTGGTACAGGGGGTGGCTATACAGGGATGAAGTTGTCATTTTTTTCGGAAAAATTAACGATCAATAATATGGCTGAAAATTTGCCCAGAGTAAGATCTTGGTATAACTAGACGAAATCCCAAAGGGCGGACGCGAGAGTGGATACATAAGGGGTGGCGGACAGGGGTGAAATTGCAATTTTTTGGGGAAAAATTAACGATAAGTAATATGTCCGCCATTTTCATGGCTCATTATTTAGCCCCTAAAAACTTTAAATCCAAAAGGGCGGATAGCTGGGTTGGTACAGAGAGCCACAAAACGGGGTCAAATGTACCACTTGCCTGCGCATTTTAGGTCTCGGTAACAATTTTCAAACTGATTTTATTATGATATTTTTATACCGATTGATTTGAAAATTTGTGTGCTTACTTCTGTTACTATTCTGAGAAGCGCCAAGTAGAGTTTTCCTCAAAATTTTCCAAAAAAATTTCCGTAAATGAAAATTTTCGTTATTTTTTGAGGTAAAATCTAATTTGTAGAATCCTTTCGATTTTCTGTAAGTTATACCATGATTTGTTTTCCAAAAATATTCAAACGATTTTTCCGATAAGAAAAAAAATTTAGAAAAACTTTTCTAAAACATTTGATAAAACTCTACGTCATCGTCTGAATCTTTTATAGAATATTTTGTAGTTTTAAAATGATATTATGATAATGTTTTTTTTTTCAAACTAAAGTCATATTTACTTTACAAATCACATTTTTTTCTTAAATATAAATATTTTACGAATTAATTTTTAATTGAATAAATGTTTGATATTTGATATTTTATTAAATTAAAGTAATTTTATAATGTTAACTATTAAATATTTTTGGTATAACAAATAGTAATTTTACTTATTTTTTATTACAATAAAAAGGTTTTTAAATTTATATTGCATAAATAATGATTGTTCAGATATAAGAAAAATTTGATTTATTATTACATTAATAATCAATTACAAAATATATTATTTCTATTTATCAATAGGTAAAATTCAATTTGTAGAATTCCTTTAACATTTTACAAATAATTATTAATAAAAATCAATTTAATAGTGGAATTATCAATTTTTTAAGTTTTGAAATTTACTTTGTAGATATTTTCAATATTTTTTTTAACTTTCAAATTGATTGAATTTTTTTTCATTAGTTAATTATAATTTTACAAATTCTGTTTGGACATTAATTTTGCATCATTATTATTTTAAAATATTAAAATAATAATGATGCGCGTTCATTTAGATCAGTAATTCTAGACGCATGCGCTAAATGTAATAAGTATCAAGATGCTTTTATTCAACTTGGTGAAACTGACTTCGATTGTAATGAAGTTTTTAAAACCTTAGAAACTTTCATATGTCACTTATATGGAACAGGACTGACGAGAACAATTCCAAAAAGAAAAGTAAACGATGTCAGAGTTTCACTATTTAACCGGCAGTATAAGTTGCATGATGTGAACGAGCCTTAAAAAAAAAACTAAAAAATTTCGATGCTTCAAGCTTACCACCATGTCAAGATGAATTACACCAACATCTACTGCGAGCTCATTATATTTCAAATATTTGGACAAATGCTCATAAAAAAGTACCAACAGAATTGATTGTTGAAGAACATGGTTGGGAGTTTGAAGATGAAACATATAAATTCAAATGATTTAGTGGACCTCAGATGCCAGAATCAGTTCGAGAAGTAGTGATTGAAAATGAAGCAGATAATGAATGTGATATTATTGAAAGTGAAAGTGACAAAGATGATGAATGTGATGACATCAATGAGAGTGAGAAAAATGACGAAATTTTTAAAGTTTTTCTAATTTTTTTTTCTTATCGGAAAAACCGTTTGAAAATTTTTGGAAAAAAATCATGGTATAACTGACAGAAAATCGAAAGGATTCTACAAATTAGATTTTACCTCAAAAGATTACGAAAATTTTCATTTACGGAAATTTTTTTGGAAAATTTTGAGGAAAACTCTACTTGACGCTTTTCAGAATAGTAACAGAAGTGAGCATACAAATTTTCAAATCAATCGGTATAAAAATATCATAATAAAATCAGTTTGAAAATTGTTACCGAGACTTAAAATGCGCAGGCAAGTGGTACATTTGACCCCGTTTTATGGCTCTCTGTACCAACCCAGCTGTCCGCCCTTTTATACTTAGAGTTTTTAGGGGCTAAATAATGAGCCATGAAAATGGCGGACATATTACTTATCGTTAATTTTTCCCCAAAAAATTGCAACCTCACCCCTGTCCGCCACCCCTTATGTATCCACTCTCGCATCCGCCCTTTGGGATTTCGTCTAGTTATACCAAGATCTTACTCTGGGCAAATGTTCAGCATTATTATCGATCGTAAATTTTTCCGAAAAAAATGACAACTTCATCCCTGTATAGCCATCCCCTGTACCACGAGGGGCGTCCGCCTGTAAGGCAAAGTCTTAACCCAGTTACAATGAATACATTCCAATAGAGAAATGTCATATTACTGATCAGTTCAAAATTTCGGCTCTATCTCTCCGACTATTAGGCAAGCTCCTCTTTCCTTTAAAGGAGACAGATAGTTGAACGATATTTTATACAATGTCTATCACCGGGTATGGATTTATTTTTGTCCAAGTTTTATATTGGTCAACTATTTCAAATGCAGTTCAAACAGACATATATTAAATTGTATGTTCCGTTTTAAATTGGTTCAATCTGTATATATGTATATATATATATATATATATTAAACTTAGAGCTAAGATTAATATTATTATAAAAATTAATATTAAACTCACCAGTCTTCCGGGTTGAACCGCGTCGATATCCATTTTGCCGAGCTTTCGACATCCTCTCTGATGTCTTCTTCAGGGCTTCCGAGGTCTCAGTCTCCCGAGCCCCCAGACACTACTACACTCACTAGTCACTTCTAGTTCACTCACTAGTTCACTACTACGACTGGGACCAGGGGACGGTTCATTTATACCGTCGATGGTGACGTGGCCTAGGTGGGGGTTAGGGTGGGGATTGGCGCGAGAGTTGGCGCGAACATTTCCGACAGTGGGAGTTTGATTCGAAGATGGAGGGGGCGATATTTTGTTTATGAGAGGTCTCCATGTAGAAGGTAACCGTATGGCGTCATCTCTTTTATTAAGGGAATTTGGTCTTTTTTCTATTTCTATGGCTTCTCGGATAATTCTTGGTTTATAAAAGCGGATGGGGGCTATGGTTCTGGAGTTTTCGAAATCAATTTTGTGACCTGTATGAAGATGGTGTTGACCGAGAGCTGAAATTGAATCGGAATTGCGAACAGAAATGGAATGTTCATAAATCCTATTTTGAATTCTACGATTTGTTTGGCCTATATAGGATCGGGGACAGTCTGCACAAGGAATTTCATAAACTCCGTGCTGTTCGTTTGGAATATTGTCTTTGATTGATCGAACAAGAGATGAAAGTTTTTGTTGGGGGGTAAATATTGTTTTTATTCCTCTTGGTTTAAGAATTTTGTCGATTTTGTCAGTGACACCTTTGATGTAAGGAAGAAACGCTTTCGTATGATAAGGGTCTGAGTCTTTGGATTGAGATTGAGTGGGAGATTGATGTCTGTGGATGCTCCTATTGATGTGATTTTCGCGGTAGCCATTTTGGATGAGGGCTTGTTTTAAACAAGAAAGCTCAGCGGATCTACTTGCATCATCGGAAAGGCGTATTGATCTGGATACAAGAGTATTACTATAATACTAGTTTACTAGTTATAATACTATATTACTATAATACTAGAGTATAATACTCTTGTATCCAGATCAATACGCCTTTCCGATGATGCAAGTAGATCCGCTGAGCTTTCTTGTTTAAAACAAGCCCTCATCCAAAATGGCTACCGCGAAAATCACATCAATAGGAGCATCCACAGACATCAATCTCCCACTCAATCTCAATCCAAAGACTCAGACCCTTATCATACGAAAGCGTTTCTTCCTTACATCAAAGGTGTCACTGACAAAATCGACAAAATTCTTAAACCAAGAGGAATAAAAACAATATTTACCCCCCAACAAAAACTTTCATCTCTTGTTCGATCAATCAAAGACAATATTCCAAACGAACAGCACGGAGTTTATGAAATTCCTTGTGCAGACTGTCCCCGATCCTATATAGGCCAAACAAATCGTAGAATTCAAAATAGGATTTATGAACATTCCATTTCTGTTCGCAATTCCGATTCAATTTCAGCTCTCGGTCAACACCATCTTCATACAGGTCACAAAATTGATTTCGAAAACTCCAGAACCATAGCCCCCATCCGCTTTTATAAACCAAGAATTATCCGAGAAGCCATAGAAATAGAAAAAAGACCAAATTCCCTTAATAAAAGAGATGACGCCATACGGTTACCTTCTACATGGAGACCTCTCATAAACAAAATATCGCCCCCTCCATCTTCGAATCAAACTCCCACTGTCGGAAATGTTCGCGCCAACTCTCGCGCCAATCCCCACCCTAACCCCCACCTAGGCCACGTCACCATCGACGGTATAAATGAACCGTCCCCTGGTCCCAGTCGTAGTAGTGAACTAGTGAGTGAACTAGAAGTGACTAGTGAGTGTAGTAGTGTCTGGGGGCTCGGGAGACTGAGACCTCGGAAGCCCTGAAGAAGACATCAGAGAGGATGTCGAAAGCTCGGCAAAATGGATATCGACGCGGTTCAACCCGGAAGACTGGTGAGTTTAATATTAATTTTTATAATAATATTAATCTTAGCTCTAAGTTTAATTGTACTAACCGCGGAAATCTTTCCGAACATATATATATATGTATATATATATATATATATATATATATATATATATATATATATATATATATATATATATATATATATATATATATATCTACGGCATAAAGTGGACTCCGCCCATGTTAAAATTCAGGTTTAATTGAGCTCCGTGGTCAAGTGGATACCGATATACGGAGCTCACTTGACCATTCCATAATATTGGTTCTATCGATTCATCAACATGTAGAGTTTAATAATTTATAAAAATTTTTTGGAGCCCGTAAATACCCCTGTATCATAAATGTATATCGTTTAGTTCACGTGTATATATTATAGGGGTCGTTCAGATCTTTTTCATTGTATATTTGAACCATACGTTTATCGGTTTAAGTAAGCTCTGAGAGTTTGGCAACTGTGCGATTATACCGTATATTTTCAACATATACCCTGAACGGTTTATATGGGCTCCTTATTTTTATCTACTATTTGTAGACAGTGTAATGTCATATGCATTACACTGTGTAACAGAGGATATCTTATTACCTGGTATAACTACGTACTAAAAGGTAACTGGTTCTTTAAAAAACAGATATATAGATACAAAAGGATTTCGGCTTATTATTTAATGGAATGTTCGCTTGCATAGAAAATCTTATTTTTTCTGAATTTTTATAAATGTTGTTTTTTTATTTAATATAATTTTATTAGTTCAATGCCGAATTCGATGTTTTTTTTTTATTACAGAAATTTTGTAATGTATTTTGTTTACGTGAGTATGTCTTTGTACGTTTTATGTAAGCACCCGATTAATAAAAACTACTTTTATTTCATCTACTCTTCTGCGATATCTTGTATAAAGCTTTTTTATTATTTTAGTTCTGGTCTTATTTGTATACTCATATGATATCTCGATAGAAGGTTATCTCAAAATAAATATGGTTAAGTGCTGCAATGGATATTTTTGTGTTAAAATGGGTAGTAGTGTGCATAAAAAGAAAGAATGGTTAATTTGTCTATCAAGGTATATTCGGCAGCAGAAGCATATAGTGCAAGCGTCTATGTTTTAAAGGCGGAAGGACGTACGCCTCATTTTTAGCTGACAAGCTTGCGAAGAATATTATTTCTGGTCCTCAATTTACCTTTTAGTTTTAAACAATGATCTGTGACTGATGCCGTGGGATACAAACTATTTTCAAGAAATTTATAGGAAGTCTACAGTTTAACAGTTTCATGACATTATTGGATATTCAGTTTGTGAAAGCGTCTATGTTAGGGAAATTGAGGAGCGCACATGAGTTTTTCAGGGGTTTTGGCTGAAAATTGATTCATAGTTTATTTTTATTGTGCAATAATAGGTGTATCGTCTTTATAATATTAGTCCTATTATCTACCGGTATGAGTTGATCGTTTGGGTAAGTGTTATACAGTGTAGGTCCTTTTATGCTACCCCAAGCGAGACCGTTTTTCATCTGCTATTCTTAACATTGAGTAATACAAAAAATATTCTCTTGTGTAGGCATACGCAAATATTATAAGTGAGTTTGTTATCTAAGGGGATATCATATAGTTTTTCGAGAAATATTTGGTAATTTAAGGTGTCGTAAGCGGCATTTAGATTGAAAAATACCACCCCTGATACCCGATATTTTTCGTACCCGTCTTTGATGTGTTGGGTAAGATTTAGCATTTGTAATGTACATGATCTTCCCTATCTATAGCCACTTTTGTCTCTTAATTTGAGCTTTTCTTCAAATATCGGTGAAATCATATTAACGATCTTGTGCAAAAGTATTTTAAAAAGCTGACAAAATAAAGATATTGGCCGATAGTTTTTGTGGTCGTTGGAGTTTTTGCCAGGTTTAAGCAAGGTAACAACTTATGCTTGTTTCTAGATTTTGGGTGTTTCCATAATTTGAATACAGTTGTTCATCATCCGGATAAGCCATTGTGGTGTTTTTGGTCCAGATTTCGTAATAAGCTTTGTGCTCAGATCCTCAATGTCGGTAGTAGTATTATTTTTCATTAAATATGTAGATGGTGGATCCAAGCTCAACATCGTTGAAAGGTTCTCTGAAAGCTGACTGGTGTTGTCCTTTCTTACTTTGAGTTATTCTTTGCTTTTTTTCCGACAGAGATAGCATGTCTATATCTATAATGTGGTTTTCAGCGATAAGCTTTATACCAAATACCCTACGTTAGGCCCTATATATGTTTCCTGCACTAGAAATAAGTCAGATTCGTGTTTAGCGCATATGTCTGATAAGTTTAAGTAAAGTAAAGTTTCTTGATCTCTAGATATACCTTTAACAGTTATAAACATATGTTATTAGAATAGTTGGTCCTAAAAAGGACCAATTTGACAAAATCATATTAAAGGGGTGACTGACGAATTAGCCGATTAATTATTTAATCATTACCCTGGGTATGCCCGATTGTGGTGATCTTCTTAGTACTTAAATTTTTGTAAAGGCTCGTTCTTTGAACCCCATAAGTAATGCCTACTATTTTACTTTTTATTGAAAATTTAAATTTTACATGCCGTGTATTACTTTTTGACGATATTTCGAAACAGATTTGTATAGTAATAATTTAAGGTATTAAAGAGCCTGTTTGTGAAAAATAAATAAGTTTGTGATATCGTTCGTAACTCATATATAGATAATAAAAAAATAAACAGTTAAAATAGGTGTAAAAAATTTCAACTTCATACATCGGCGCCATTGTTCAGGTGATGGGTTTATCACAGGTATCAAAGGTTACATTTTAATTCAAGGTTCTATTTGCGTATTTTCAATATTAAAAGAGTAGGAAAAGACATGTTTATGCTTTTATTTTTTTTGTTAAATCTATTCTATTTTCTTTCTAGAGTTCCGTCTTTTTTAAACGACCTGTGGTCTTTTTTCAATTCGGCACTTGTCTAAGGCTATGACAAATACTCTGTCCTCTGCTATTCTACATTAATATGACTGATTCATTTTCTCTTTCTTGCAGCTATTTTATTGTTTATCCTGTCAATCCTGTGTATCTTTTTCTTCTTCTTCTTTTTATATAGACATGACTCTGTCTGTTTTTCAATGTGTCTCCAGTAAGTTGCCGTTCAATGGTTTTCGTGGTCTTTTTACTGATCGTCTTCCTATTGGGTAACCGTCTCTTGCCGTATCTACTACTCCATTTGTTGTCATTCGGCTTATATGATCGTTCCATTCTACTCTTCTATTTCTTAACCAGTTCTTGATGTTCTTCACCTTGTATCTACATCGTATATCTGTACTTCTAGCTCTGTCCCATAGTGTCTTACCATCAATTTTTCTAAGTTTTTTTATCTCTGTTGTTTCTAACATCCTTTTTGTCCTCTCTGTGTTAGATCTTGTTTCTGCTGCGTATGTCATTATTGGTCTGATAACTCTTTTGTAAATTCTACCTTTGGTTTCTTTCCCGATATTTTTATTTCTTCATATTGTTTCATTTAGGCAGCCTGCGGCTCTGTTTGCTCTATTCAGTGGATCTTCCACTTAAGTTTCGAGCTTTCCGTAGCTAGATAATGTGATACCTAGATATTTAAACTCCATCACTTGTTCTATTATCTGACCTTCCAGCTCCAATTAACATATTAGTAAACTTGCTGTTGTAACCATGCATTTTGTCTCTTTTGAGGAAATTAACATGTTAAATTTTCTGGCGGTTATATGAAATTGGTGTAGCATACGTTGTAAATCATCTTCACTTTGAAAGAATAGTATTGCGTCGTCTGCATAGCAGATTATTTTAATTTGTTTTTCTCCCATTTGGTATCCTCTTTTATTTCTTACTTTTTTATTATTTCATCCATAATCCGGTTGAACAATAGAGGACTCAGGAAATCTCCCTGTCTTATCCCATTACCAGCTTGAATAGGGTCGGTTAGTTCTTCTTCTACTTTTACTTTTATTGTGTTGTTTTGGTATATATTTTCGATTGTTTTGATTATTCAATGAAATTGACATTAATTTGATAGTTTTCATTTTATTAGTACTGATGGTATATAACTAGCATCTGTTGGTACTATATATCAATTTGAACATGTGGAAGTAAGAGCACTCTATTGTTAGTAATTTCAGTGTAAATTATGACGAAACCAGAAATAACCCATAATATTATCCCACACCTCAAAGGTCTGCCTCGCGGTATCTGGGAGAAGCAATAATTCGCTTTTGGTAGATAAAAACAAAAACCCACTAAGACGAACACAACATAAATCAAAAAAATCCGTCAACCTGTCAATAGGGACATACAATATTAGATCAATGTCTACGGATGAAAAAGTACATAAATTGGAAGAAGAATTAACAAACATAAAATGAGATATCATAGGCCTATCAGAAACTCGACGAAAAGAAGAAACCCGAATACAGCCTATGCCATACTTAAAATAAGAAGAACATCAATTAAAATTATCCAGGTATATGCCCCCATGACAGCTTATGATGACGAAGATATCGAACTATTTTATGAAGATATATTAAAGACTATGGAAGAACATAAAAATCGTCTTATACTAGTAATTCGAGATTTCAATGCCAAACTGGGTAGAAAACTAAACAAGGAAGAAACTAAAATAGGAGATTTCGGGTATGGGCAGAGAAATGATAGAGGTGCTACTTTGATGAACTACCTAGAAGAAAAGCATCTATACGCAATGAACTCCTTTTACAAAAAGAAGCCCCAACGAAAGTGGACATGGACCAGCCCTAATGGATCCACAAAAAATGAGATCGACTACATACTGTCCACGGAACGATATATCATTAAAGATGTAACAGTTCTTAACAGATTCACAACAGGTAGCGATCACTGGATGGTCAGAGCAAAAATTAGTGTTGACGGTAACTATGAAATGAAAAGAAAAATAATTAAAAACTGGGATCTAGTAGATAGAAACAAACTAGGGCAATATAAAGAGATATACAAAGACCTATTAAAAGAACAACTTACTTAAAAATTAGACAGTGATGACAAAGATATAGATGAAATAGACAACATACTTACAGCAACGATGATTACATCAGGAAAAGAAATAGCAAAAAAGGAACTAAAAAAGAACAACTATATATCAACAGAAACAAAGAAGCTTATGGATAAAAGAAGGAAGCTATAGAATATGTAGAAATCAATAAAACAATAACCAGAATGATAAAAGAAAATAAGAGAAAAGAACAAGAAATAAAAATAAAAAAAGTAATACAAAACAACAAAAATATGAAATGCTTAAGACCGAAATTAGGTAAGTATGAAATAAACAAAATAAAAGATGAAAACGGACTAGAAACAAACATTAAAGATGACATTATAAATATTATCCACTATTTCTACTCAGAACTATATAAAACAAAAACGGAACCACCAGAAACAATTAAAAACCAACTTAAGGCTAAAGTAAAAAATGTCAACTCAGAGCTACAGCCAGAAATAAGCAAATCAGAAATAAAGAAGGCATTGAAAGAAATGAAAAACAACAAATCGCCTGGAAAAGATGGAACAATTGCAGATATGCTGAAATATGGTGGAAAAGTGGTAATTAACACTCTACATTCCCTTTTTAACAAGATATTAAAAGAAAAAAGAATCCCAAAAAACTGGAAGCAATCCGTAACCATTATCCTACACAAGAAAGGGGATAAAGCAGATATAAAAAAACTACCGTCCCATAACACTCCTCAATGTAATGTATAAACTCCCAACAAAAATTTTAACCAATAGATTGACGACAAAATTCGATGGATACCCAACAAGCTGGTTTTAGAAAGGGATTCAGCAAAAGTGACCATTTACTAAGTATGAAAATACTTATAGAACGAGCAAATGAATACCATATTCCTTTATATATAGCGTTCATAGATTTCGAAAAGGCTTTCGACAGTGTCGAACATTGGGCAGTGAAAAGTTCTTTGATTAACAGCAGAATTGACCACAGATATACGGAACTAATAGCCAATATATATAAGGAAGCCAAAACAACAATTAAAGTATATGAATAAACAAAATCAATACAAAAATATAGAGGCGTAAGACACAATATCGCCGAAACTTTTCAATCAGGCTCTGGAAGATATTTTTAAAAGATTAGAATGGGAAGAAAAAGGTCTAAAAATTTGTGGACAACGCTTGAACCATCTAATATACGCTGATGACATCGCATTGATAACAGATAAATGAGAAAAATTATTTGAAATGATGAAAGAACTGGACGTAGAAGCTGGAAAGATAGGCCTTATTATGAATTACAGCAAGACTAAAATTATAACAAATACAGATGAAAACATCACAATGAGGATCGGACAAGATGAAGTAGAACAAGTTCAGGATTATATATATCTGGGTTAAACTATAAAACGTAACAAAGAAAACCAAACAGCAGAGATAAAAAGACGAGTTAGACTGGCATGGGCGGCATTTGGCAAACTAAGCTACATTCTTAAAAACAAAAGATATCCACAGCATCTTAAGACTAAAGTATACAATCAATGCGTACTCCCTGTTCTAACTTATGGTTCTCAAACGTGGACATTTACAAAAGCAAACATGGACATAACCATAAAAACCCAAAGAGCAATGGAAAGACAAATGTTGCACATACGACTAATGGATAAAAAGAGAAACGAGTGGATAAGAGAGAAAACAAAAGTGAGGGATGTTAGACAAGAAGTTGCAAAATTGAAATGGAGATTTGCCGGGCACAATATAAGACAAAAAGAAGACCGATGGAACAAAATTCTTATGATGATATCAAGAAGCACGTGGGCTCTAGGTGGATGACTATACCGACAGACAGAGAAGAATGGAAAAGGTTTGGGAAGGCCTATGTCCGAAGATGGACCGAAAAAGGCTAATTAGATAGAGACAGATCCTCCCCGTGTGATCTTAGTATTTCCGTTGATTGAATAGTATAGGGTATCCAATATTTTAATTAACGGTATGTCAGAGTTTTATTAGTTTTTATATATATTTGCAAAATGAAGAAGAAAGTTCAGTACAGGCAGTTAAACAGCTGATCTGTCAATTTAGAAGTAAGAGCAAGTACCAACTTGCTGAAAAGCATACCATACACAAAAGGGATAATAAAATGTACTGCACAAACTATAGCGATATAAGCTATATATCTATTAATTATTAGGGTATACAATATTTTTTCTAATACACCTGGAACGATTAAGTGAATAATCAATTATTGACTATTAGGCAGTTAATTAGAAATGTTGGGAATACAAAAAAAAACATTAAACTAGTTATTTATAGATTTTAAACAAACATTGATATAATCATAAGAATAAAACTATGAAATACCATGGCAGAACTAGGCTAATTTAACAAGTAGTAATTTACAAGTAAAGTATCTTACTGTCGACTTATTTTCAAATGTACTGCAAAGAGCTTTAAAAAATGTGAACGAATTATTAACAGCTGTTTTGAAGACTAAATATTATGAGACGAATTGGGGATATTATATTACACAAACTAAACCGCTTGCCTACAAAAAATATTAGGAAAATATGATACGACGCGAAAGACTAATGACTTTACAGCTAATTGCCACATAAGTATCAATGTAACTATAGCTCGCAAAATGGGTTCAATTACATTGCAATTTTTACATTTTTCGTGATAAAATGAAGTGATTGATTGTTGTTTTGAAAAGGTAAGTTGTTTTTTATTTTTGTATTTCTATCATCTGATATTGTAATATCAACAACATTTTTCATAATATATTCTGAAATGCGCTTTCTCTTACTGATAACGAACAAAAGTTTTATTAACTTCTCGTTAATATAATTATGTAGGAATTTAGATTTTTATCTTGTTCTTACTATAGTGCTAAAGCACAAATGTAGTTATAGTCTACCGTATTTTTTTCATAGTGGTCATAGTTTTTAATTGTAGTATAGCTTATGTGTTTATAATAACTAGCGCATAGAAAATAATAAAAATTTTTACCCTGTGCTTTATGTTTTTTATCCTTTATTGTATTGGAACATCTAGAAGTATAGCAATACATTTTAATTGTTGAACAAAAGAGAAAATAAAAACACTTTTTGTGGTGTGCCACTTAACCATACACAAAATTGTACACAAATAATCAAATGGTAGTAAAAGTTTCCGATATAGGCCGCCAGACGGCAGAGGCACCGCCGCGCTCTATGTCTATACTGTGAGATGTTTTTCATGCAGTTTTCGGATCAGATTTTTTCAAAACATCAAATTACATCTTCTTTTTGCCTTTCTTTATTTAGGCTAACCGCTACTGTTTTTTTCTTCAGCGTTTCTTCTTAATCTACATTAATGTTATTATATTTACAATTCTTTCTGGAACGAGCTATAATTTTTCTCAAATAACCATTTTGTGTGGTTTAGTCGCCTTAAGGTTTAGCATGCTTTGTCAGATGCTCTTTAAAGTCCCTTTTAATATTAATATCGTTTGAGAAATTTTTCCCAGATACTATTATTTCGTTTTGATTTTCAATCTTCTTTTAATGTTAGTTTAAATGGTCCAGTAGTGTGTTCGTACAGTTCAGTTATAAGCAAAATTAGGTGTTGCTGTACACCTAATTCTTTTAGTATCAGTCATAAGTGTATCCATTTGACTCTGTCGAACGCTTTACGATAATCTATAAAACAAATCCATAGTGGTATATTGAATTCCCTAGACTTTTATACTTTTTTTTGGACTATTATAATAATAGCTTTAAAATTAAATGTTTAGTGAAAATCTCTACGCGACTTTAATGCATTAAATATTTTAATTAAAAATCGACATATTTATTGAAATTAGGCAGTAAAAAAGTATGTTATTAAAGATTGATTTATAAATTATTGTAGTTTAAATTTAACTACGCTATAAAACAAACATTGCATGTCATAAACTGCAGTAATCCAAAAATTACAAAGATCTCCCTGTTGTTTGAGTTTTCTTTAATTATATTAATAGGGTAACAAGCATTATAATCCTACCGAAGAGGCTTCTACTTTCATAAACTGTTACACGATTACTCTATCCGATGTACAGACATTTATGAACTAAATGTTTTAGTGACAATGCCTTTTAATAAAAAATACTAATTAATAAAAATGGAAACTTCACTTTTCCACGTTTATAATAGACACTTTCTCATGTTTAAAAATATATAAAACAAGTAATATAAATTACCGCCTTGTTTATTAAAACTAAAAAGTAAAATAAAGTTATGTGTCGGTTAACAATTTATATTTAACTACATTAGCCAAATAATCCTGAAATTCCTCCATGACTAAATTGATGGATATTTAAATAAATTTCAAGTTCCAAAATGTACCAGCTGTAAAATTTGAAAATCTACTACTTATACAATTATTGGCAACATCTCAGGAGATTAGAAGTGTACGCGAAATGGTAAATACGGATCCCACAAATGATTTATCCTGTTGTGGAGTCCACTTAATCCTACATGTTGGTCGGAGTCTACATAAAGCGCTACTTAGATAATAATATACACGGTGTATATTCTACTGGAGTTAGTATGATACCGTTTTAGAACGGAGCTCAGATTAACCGCTAGATGTATATATATATATATATATATATATATATATATATATATATATATATATATATATATATATGTATATATTTATGTATATATATATATATATATATATATATATATATATATATGTATATATATATATATATATATATATATATATATATATATATAGATCTAGCGGTTAATGAGGGCTCCGTACAAAAACGGTATTATACTAACTCCAGGCGAATATACACCGTGTATATTATTATCTGGGTAGCGCTTTATGTGGACTCCGATCAACACATCGGATTAAGTGGACTCCGTAATAGGTTAAAACACTTTTTGGATCCGTATACATTTCTTTGCTTACACAACTAAACCCCTCCGATGTTGCCAATCATTTGATTAGTCGTAGATTTTTAAATTTTACAGCAGGTACATTTTGGAACTTCAAATTTATTTAAATATCAATCAATTTAGTCATCGAGAAATTTCACAAATACGTACTTGGTTAATGCAGTTAAATATTTTATGGTGGTAATTTATATTACTTGCTTTAATTATAGATAAACTGAAATTAGTGTCTATTATAAACTTTGAAAAGGCAAGTGTCCATTTTTATGTACTAGTATTTTTTTAATGCATTGGCACTGAAACATTTATTATATTATAAATGTACGTTCCGATGTTTCGATTGCTACAGTGTATGACTAACAATATTTGTTTCATCAAGCAGTAAAATTTAAATTATAATAATTTATAAATCAATCTTAAAATTATAATTTTTTACTGTCTAATTTAAATATTTCGATTTTTTAATGTAGGGAATTCAATATACTACTATACTTTAGATACACATAAATACATGGATAAACTTATGGTAGATACTAACAATCAGTAGTGAGTCATTACCCAAATATAATATTTCGGTGTCTTATGGTAACTTAATTTTAGCCAACATATCTATTACAATTACATATGTTCGGCCTTATCGTTTTAAATACTTTGTCGCTTGTGCAAGCTATTATTATTTTCAATGTTAAATCATTGTTTTTTGTATCTTGCGTTGTCAGGCATATAATTTTTAATTTAGAAGTACATGTATGTATAATATTCTTTTTTCTGTCACTTGGTTTAAATATAGTACACTTACATTCTTCTTGCTTATTTATTTTTATTCGTAATACTTATAAAGTATGTAATAACGTACCCGGATTGCATTTTAAATAGGCGATTTCTATTTTAGTAAGCTGTTCTTTAATTTTTTGAATATTTGAATTGGAAATCTGTATATTATTCGACTGTTTTATAACACAGTGTTTCTTGTGTTATAAAATATAGTGCTGTTTATATAGTGCTTTTTAGTAATAATAAAGTTCAAGCAACAATTCATATATGCAATAACTTGGTACTGATATCACTGCTCCCCGATACCAGGTAGCAGTCCCGAAAACATTAAAACTGCTACACTCATGCTTCCTATTATTCAACGATTAGCCAGTCCAGGACTATACGCCTTATTATGGTACCGATGTTGCTGCTGTCCCTTATAAGTGAATAAAATATGCAAGGAAGGTTTTGGCAATTTAATAGGATTTTGTATGTTAGAATATTATTTCTCCGAGAAAGTGAAAAATATCTATTTGCTATACGGATTTAATCTATAGATGAAATATTAGAATGCTATAGAAGAATGCTATTAGGAGCAAATAATATGGCAGATAATATGCTGGAATTAGCAGTAGCATGTACTAACAGTGGCCATACCTAGTACACTGTTAGTACATGCTTTTAGAAAAGAGAAAGCCAACTTATCCAATTCAAAAGCAGACAAAATCAATTCCAAATATGGATCGTAAGCCAATCCCTTATGTGAAGACTCTAAAGTAATAATTAGTGAAACTCTAAGCCAACAGCATTAAGTGCTGGTACTAGATATACAAGTAAAATATGAAATAAAACCAAAATATCGAGGAGAGTCACAAAAACAATTAATTGACGTTAACAACGACAAAGTAGTTCAATTTATAACAGAAATAAAAAAAGAATGTGTTGGAATATGGAAAAAGGTCATAATGAAATTTGGAGAAATGTGTCAAAAATTATTAAAGAGGGTGTAACTAAAATACTTAAAAACATCTCAGGAAATTGACTTAAAAATTGGTAAATATAGATAGTCAGACAATGTTTAAGACAATATAAAAGACAAGAGAAGATTATATAAGGAGGGACAAGAAAAAATATCAGACTAAGATTATCAAAAGTATCCAATAGATAAAGAGGAAGCAAAAGTAGCGGTAGCACAATCTATGGTAGCAGCGTATGAAAAGCTGTACAATGAACTGAGTACTAAGAAAAAAACATAAACAAAATTGCTAAAAGTGGAGTAAAGAAAACCAAAGATTTTAATCAGATTAAATGTATACGAGATAAATACATTAAACTATTTATGCAAGGAAAGGATGTAAAAAATCGCTGGAAGGAGTTCTTTAACGACCAATTAAACGAAGAGTTTGAGAAAGCATCTATAGAGGCAACAAAGACAGTAATAGCAATGGTGCCGAAAATGACGACCGCGGAAGTAATTCAAGAGCTACATAAGATGAAAAAAGAAAAGGCATAGGTCCTGATGGCATCCCTGGATATATATAATCAGCATTAGGAAAATCAGGAACAAGTTGGCTAACAGGACTATTTAATAGAATTTTCGTATAAGTAAGTAAGGCGAATACCGAATGAATGGAGAAGTAGCATTTTAGTATCATGTAGCATGGAGATGGGCGTTTGAGCAAAAGGTCTAAAAATAAGGCAAACAAAAACAGAGTATTAAAGTGTGCATTTAAAAACCAACTTCAGCTTTACTTTAAATCAGGTTGTATTTATTTATGTAAGTTAATGAAACCAATAATAAAAAAAGGAGCTGATTCCAAACCGATAATTTTTATTCAGAGGTAAAAAGTATCCCATGATTAATTGAATATACAGAATTATCGATATAACTAAGTGAAAAACTTGTTGAGAAATACGTTTTAGAAAAAAAAAATTGTGCTAGTCTTTTTTGACATTGCTTAGGCCTTTGCTAAAGTATAGCATGAGAGTTTAACCTACAAATAGTATACCTATTAGAGCCTAAACTACATGAGTCCAAATTAATTCACGTCAAGTTTATACATCTGAAAATCTAAAACATTCAATTTACAAAAAACGATGTCTAAATACCTTATGCATCTTCCACAATTACATGAGACCTGTACTTGAGACTTCTATAGTATATTTAAAAAAAAAAGGGAGGAACTAACTTATCAGAAAATGTATCCGCAACTCCTATAGTCATTAACTTGGTACTGATATCTCTGCTCCCCGATTTCAGTAAGCAGTCACCAAACCATTAAAACTGCTACATCCATGTTTCCTATTATCCAACGATTAGCCAGTCCAGGACTATATGCATTATTATGGTAGGTACTGATATTGCTGCTGCCCCTCATAAATAAATAGAATATGCAAGGAAGTTTTTGGCAATTTAATACGGTTTTTGTGTGTTACACTATAATTTCTCCGAGAAAGTAAAGAATATCACTATCCGCTATCCGAATTTAATCCATAGATTAAATATTAGAATACTATAGAATAATGCTATTACCAGCAAAAAAAAACGGTATAATAGTAACGATAAAACCAAATAAATATTTATTAACAGACAAAGAGATGATGTAGAATAGAGCATATAACGTAACAATAGACCCATAAAATTTTGAAAAATTGGGGCGTTTTAGATATCGCAGATAACGTTGTCACATAAGAGATAAAAGGGAAAATTTAGGTAGCAAACTGATATATGTATCACCTCATAACACTTTTAAATCCAGAAGTGTAATGCGAACTACTAAAATCAGGATATATGAAATAATGTAAGTTAAACTCAGGTATTACTGAGATCAGGATTGCTAGAAAAGCCCTCAGAAGTGTTTTACGACCGGGAACTAATGCTAAGGTCAAACAGGTATATAAAAATTGCACCGTCGTACAAGAAATTAAATCTCAACGCTAAAGTTATTGTTTTGCACTTTGTATTGTTTTGTGATCTTATTCATAACAGAATTATATATTTCTTTCTACGACGCTCAATCGGCTCTTATTTTATTTTTTCATTGTTTGTGTTTTACTTACGTACGTAGATTCTTATTTTTCTTACTGCGGGATGTATTTTTGGATTTAATTTTTTTGCTTAAAACGTAGCAATTGCCAGCTTGTATTCTGTTGTTATTCTCTTTTCTAGTGTTTTTGTTAAAAGTGCTTTTAAATATCAAATATTTAGACCGATAAAACATTTCAAAGTGATAGCCATATATTTTTTTATTATCGTTGATTTGGAGGACCCTTTTTGCGCTTTTTTCTATTTAATGTATTAATGTTTTTTGCTTACCAATAATTATTTTCGCTACTATATTAAACTCATCGTCGAAGGTCCGTATAATATGAGGACCTTAATTATTAAACTGTGAGATTTTCTGTATTTGCTTTCCGGGAGATGCTCTCCAAAACGATGGTAAACACGATTGGAGACAGGGCATCTTCCTGTTTGAGGTCACTGGACATTTGAAAGTGAGTTGGCAGTTACTTTTCTTATGTTTGCCTAGTTCTTCCATAGCATTTTAGTTACAATCTTATAATTATACCATATTTTTGTTGAAAATCTATAAATAACTAGCTTAATGTTTTTTTTTATTCCCAACATTTTTCATTAAGTATATAATAGTGAATATTTGATCAACGGTTCATTGAATTTTCCTAATTTCACATTAATCTTTCCTAATTTCACATTTGTGGTTGCTGGATGTCAAAGAAGACACCATTTTCCATAGCGGGTACTATGATTCCAATGGGGTAAAGTACAACGTACATATTTGTTGCCAAAATTACTTTGCTGCTGTATCGAGTACCGTTTACTGGTATATGAATTTTGTTACGAATTTATACTGTGTGCTGAACTTTATTAAATCTTTTACTGCGAATTGAAAAGCATGTTTTAACCTTTATTTGTAACATTTTTCGTTACATTGATACTTATGTGGCAATTAGCTGTAAAGTCATTAGTCTCTCCTGTCGTGTCATATTTTCTTGATTTTTTTGTAGACAAGCGGTTTAGTTTGTGTAATATAATATCCCCAATTCGTTTCATAATATATTGTTTTCAAAACAGCTGTTAGGCGAGTTCATTCACTTTTTAAAGCACTTTGATTTTTAATATTTTGACCACGCATATTTAGGTTTTCGAATATTTGGGATTTGTATAATCTTTATGTATATAATTATCTGTTTATTGATTTTACTTTTTAAATAGAGTTTGGAATGGAATCTTCCTGTTTGAAATTAATGTACATTTGAAAATAAGTCGACAGTTTTCTTTTCTGTAATGGTATTTCATAGTTTTATTCTTATGATTATATCAGTGTTTGTTTAAAATCTATAAATAACTAGTTTAATGTTTTTTTTTGTATTCCCAACATTTCTCATTAACTGCCTAATAGTGAATAATTGATCAACGATTTATTAAGTTTTTCTAATTCCACACTAATATTCACCTACTTTATAGTTCACCTATTTACTCAATCGTTCCAGGTGTATTAGAAAAAATACTGTATATCCTAATTATTAATAGAGATATAGCTTATATATAGCCTATAGCGCTATAGTTTGTGCAGTACATTTTATTATTTCTTTTGTGTATGGGTATACTTTTCAGCAAGTTGGTACTTGCTCTTACTTCTAAATTGACAGATCAGCTGTTTAACTGCCTGTACTGAACTTTCTTTTTCATTTTGCAAATATATATAAAAATTCATAAAAATCACTCTGACATACCGATGATTGAAATATTGGATCCCCTATACTATTTAATCAACGGAAATACTAAGATCACACCGAAAGAATATTATGGGTTATTTCTGGTTTCGTCAAAATTTACACTGAAATTACTAACAAGAGAGTGCTCTCACTTCCACATGTTGAAATTGATATATACTACCAACAGATGCTAGTCATATACCATCAGCACTAATAAAATGGAAACTATCAAATTAATGTCAATTTCATTTAATCAAACGTACTAACCTTAAAAATGATCATTTAAGGAAACACACCTCAAAAATATTTACAATAAATTAAAAATAGCTTAAGCGTTATAAAAGTAACAGAGAAGCAAAGCTCACAGCATGAGAATAACAGTGCTTCGTACTTTTATATAGAAATTTGTTGACAGACAAATATTTATTTTTTTATATACTAGGTTCTAAAAAAAGTGTACTCAAAACAAATAAATATTATCTAACAAGTGTTTTATTCCAGTTTCATATGAAAGCACCAGATCTTAGATATTATAAATTTCGTCATAGGTGCAAATTTGAAATGAAAACCAACTCATAGAGCATATAGTGAAATATAAATATCTTAGCCCTCTATTGCCCGACTTTTTTGTAAACTTGTTTGTTTATAAAATGTTTTAATTTGTATATGTGCTCAAATATCCATTTACAATAACTAGTAATTTTTTTAGATTTTTTAAATTTCGTTTGGGAAGAGTTTTGGGAGTGTTTAGCAAAAACTAACGAAACAAGTTATATACTTATTTATTATGCCATTCAAAAAAACAAATATTTGTAGTTGTAAAACATAAAGCAACTTTACATTTATCGCACATTACTTTAGAAGTATTACAGCATCCTGGTTTTTTGCATCTTCCCTTTTTTTCAGAAATTACTGGCCTTTGGTCAAGCCTAACTTCCTTTGGTAGTACAATAGCAGTAGATCCTCTCCTCTTTTTTTTTACAATTTCGTTCTCAATTTCACTGAGCTTGGGACGTCCATTGTTTTTGATTTGGTAATTGCTTGCTAACAGTACGCTACATAAGTGGGAGTTAAACTGTAACAAAGGCAACTGGTTTTTCTTTTTAATTTCAAAGTAATCGCAATCACGACGATGCAACAACCAGCTGTTAACAACAGCTAAATCCAGAAGGTGAAAAAATATTTTTAGATACCACTTTTTAGATCTTATGTCTGTTCGGTAAAGAGCAATTAGTGAATCCATAAGATCGACATCTCCAATAAATTTATTATAAAATTGCACTGAATTTGGACAGCATACAGTAATTCTTGATTTTTGTTTCTTATCCCACCTCTTGACTAACGAAGTAGGCTCAGAACCAACAAATGTACTAAGTAAATGAACCGGTTTATTATCGTACCACTTTAACGCTGTTTGTCTTATGCCATCTACTGTAGAGTGCTTTTCTTCTACAGTACCTCTGCCCTGTTTCTTCATATTCTTGTCATCAGAAAAATGGCAATAAGGCAATCTGTTTGGAAGAACAGTTCCCAAACATTGCAGTCCACGTTTTTCCATTTCAATCTGCAACTGAATGCTATTGAACAAGTTGTCAAAATATACTTTATAGTATTTGTTTGGTTTGACTATCTTACACATTCTTATTACTACATTACCGCTGGTGTCTACATTAGGTAAATGAAGAGGATGTTTAACAGTTCCTGTATATAATTCCCAGTTATAAACAATACCATTGCTGTCACACAAAACAAATGCCGTGTATCCCCATTTTTTGGGTTTGTTCTTCATATATTGTTTTAAAGAATGTGCCTCTTTGAATGGTATCATTTGTTCATCAATACACAATTTTTCACTCATTGGAATACTTTGAAAATTTTAAAATAAACCGTTGATGAATGGTCTAATTTTGTATAACTTATCATTATTGTTGACCATATTTTCGTTATTATTGAAATGCATTTTAGTTTTTATTTCTTCCCAGCGATTCCTAGATATAGTATCGACTATTTGAGCAACACGTGTTTCCTTCTGCCAAAATGATCTTGTCCTTAGCATGCCATATATTGACATCAGTAGAACAGATCCAATAAATTGGTTTAATTTTGCTAGTGTCATATTAAATGGTTTATTTATATTCTTTTGCAGTGCATACAAATTACTTTGTTCTATTATGTTTTCCAGCATATTGGTAGATATCATCTTTTTAAAATAATGTAGAGGGGATTCCGGTTCTAATAATTTGCATGTTGGTAAATTACCTTTCCATTCTGGAATTGGAAATACTGTTCGGGAACCACTCTTCCACTGAATGTTTTTTACGATAATTTTTGACCTTTTGAGCACATTTTGTTCAGTGTGTTTTTCTGTTTTATCGGTATCGCCCTAATCTTCATCTTGGTCTAAATCTAAATTGGTATCCTGGTCTAAATTTGCTTCGTACAAATCGTCTTCATTTTTCATTTTATTTGATCCTGGATCGATTGATATCTGAGTACCTGGAAAATTCATTATCACTTTCTTATTATCACTATCAAAGTCAGAGTCTTTGTATTCCTCGGATATTTACTGCTTTTCCCGTAGAACGTTTTTGTATCCATCTTAAAGAAATAATTTAAAATAATATGGTCCAACGTGGATTCAAAGCAACATACCTGTTTTTTATCACAGTACTGAAACAACACAATAAAATAAACAAATGTCAACGGTAATCAATATCTAAATGCTGATATAATGCCTCTGTATGTATTTTTATATAAATTGTACACAATTTATAACAATAAATCACGATCGAAAATACAAACTAATAAGGCAGTCATGTCCATTTGACATATTGTTAAACATTTCCATATAGGTTTCATCATAGGTTCACAATTTCATATAACCGCCAGAAAATTTAACATGTTACTTTCCCCAAAAGAGACAAAATGCATAGTTACAACAGCAAATTTACTAAGATGTTAATTGGAGCTGGAAGGTCATTATAATAGAACAAGTGTTAGAGCTTAAATATCTAGGCATCACATTATCTAGCTACGGAAAGCTCGAAACTAAAGTGGAAGACCCAGTGAATAGAGCAAACAGAGCCACAGGCTGCCTAAATGAAACATTATGAGGAAATAAAAATATCGGAAAAGAAACGAAAGGCAGAATTTACAAAACAGTCATCAGACGAATAATGACATACGCGGCAGAAACAAGATCTGACACAGAGAGGACAAAAAGGATATGACACAGCAGAGATGAAAACACTTGGAAAAATTGATGGTAAGACACTATGGGATAGAGCTAGAAGTACAGATATACGACGTAGATGCAAGGTGAAGAACATCAAGAACTGGTTAAGAAATAGAAGAGTAGAATGAAACGATCATATATGCTGAATGACAACAAATAAAACAATAAAGACGGCAAGAGACGGTTAACCCATAGGAAGACGATCAGTAGGACGACCACGAAAACGATGGAAAGGCAACTTACTGGAGGCACATTGAAAAACAGACAGAGTTATGTCTATATAAAAAGAAAAAGTAGAAGAAGAATATACACAGGATAAACATTAAAATAGTTGCAAGAAAGATAAAATAAATCAGTCATATTAATGTAGAATAGCAGAGGACAGAGTGTTTAGAGAAAATAATAAATGTCATATTAATGTAAAATAGCAGAGTATTTGTCATAGCTTTGGATAAGTTCCCAATTGAAAAAAGAACACAGGTCGTTCAAAAAAGACGGAACTCTAGAAAGAAAATAGAATAGATTAAAAAAAAATAAAAGCATAAACATGTCTTTTTCTACTTTTTTAATATTGAAGATACGTAAATAGAACATTGAATTAAAATGTAACCTTTGATATCTGTGATAAAGCCATCACCTGAACAGTGGCGACGATGTATGTAGTTAAGATTGTTTACACTTATTTTAACTGTTTATTTTTTTATTATCTATATATGAGTTGTGACAGATATCACAAACTTATTTATTTTCCACAAAGAGGCTCTTTAGAACCTAAAATTATTACTATCCAAATCTGATTTGACATATCTTCAAAAAGTAATACAAGGCATGTAAAATTTAAATTTTTAATAAAAAGTAAAAGATTACGCATTACCTATGGGGTTTAAAAAACGAGCCTTTAGGAAGATTGAAGTACTAATAAGATCACCGCAATCGGGCATACCCCGGGTAATGATTAATTAATTAATCGGCTAATTCTTCAGTCACCCCGTTAATATGATTTTGTCAAATTGGTCCTTTTTAGGACCAACTATTCTAATAACATATGTCTATAACTGTTAAGGGTATATCTAAAAATCAAGAAACTTTACTTTACTTAAACTTATCAGATATATGAGCTAAACGAACGTTAGAGCGAATCTAACTAATTTCTAGTATAGGAAACACATATAGGGCCTAACCTAGGATATTTGGTATATAGCTGATCGCTGAAAACCACATTATAGATATAGACATACTATTTCTATCGGAAAAAGCTTTGAGCTTGGATCTACCATCTACATATTTAATGAAAAATAATACAAATACCGACATTGAGGATCTGAGCACAAAGATTATTACGAAATCTGGACCAAAAACACTACAATGGCTTATCCAGATGATGAACAACTGTATTCAAATTAGGAGATACCCAAAGTCTAGAGACAAGCCAAAGTTGTTACCTTGCTTAAACCTGGCAAAAACTCCAACGACCACAAAAACTATCGGCCAATACCTTTATTTTGTCAGCTATTCAAAGTGATGTACATCACAAATACTAAATCAAAGATGGGTACGAAAAATATCGGGTATCAGTGGTGGTATTTTTCAATCTAAATGCCGCTTACGACACCTTAACTTACAGAATATTTTTTCAAAAACTATATGGTATCCCCTCAGATAACAAACTCACTTATATTGTCTGCGTATGCCTACACAAGAGAATATTTTTTGTATCACTCAATGGTAAGAATAGCAGATGAATAACGGTCTCGCTTGGGGTAGCATAAAGACACCTACACTGTATAACATTTACACAAACGAACGATCCATACCGGTAGATACTAGGACTTCTATTATATAGACGATACACCTATTATTGCACAATAAAAATAAACTATGAATCAATTTTCAGCCAAAACCCCTGAAAAGCTCGTGTGTGCTCCTTCAATTTCCCTAACATAGACGCTTTCACAAAACTGAACATCCAATAATGTCATGAAATTGTTGAACGTAGACTCCCTATAAATTCCTTGAAAATAGTTTGTATCGCACGGGGTCAGTCACAGATTATTGTTTAAAACTAAAAGGTAAATTGAGGACCAGAAATAATATTGTTCGCAAGCTTGTTAGCTAAAAATGAGGTGCACATCCTTCCGCCCTTAAAACATAGACGCTTGCACTATATGCATCTGCTGCCGAATATACCACTTTAGACAAATTAACTATTCTTTCTTTTTGTGCACACTACTACCAATTTTAACACAAAAATATCTATTGTAGCTCTTAACCATATTTATTTTGAGATAACCTTTTATCGAGATATCATATGTAGTACACAAATAAGACCAGAACTAAAATAATAAAAAAGCTTTATACAAGATATCGCAGAAGATTGGATGAAATAAAATTACTTTTTATTAATCGGATGCTTACATAAAACGTACATAGACATACTCAGGTAAACAAAATATATTACGAAATTTCTGTAATTAAAAAAAAAACATCGAGTTCGGCATTGAACTAATAAAATTATATTAAATAACACAACATTTTTAAAAATACAGAAAAATAAAATTTCCTATGCAAGCGAATATTCCATTAAATAATAAGCCCAAATCCTTTTGTATCTATATACCTGTTTTTAAAGAACCAGTTACCTTTTAGTACGTAGTTATACCAGGTAATAAGATATCCTCTGTTACTCAGTGTAATGCGTATTAGATTGCACTGTCTACGAACAGTAGATAAAAATAAGGAGCCCATATGAACCGTTCAGGGTATGTGTTGAAAATATACGGTATAATCACACAGTTGCCAAACTCTCAGAGCTTACTTAAACCGATAAACGTATGGTTCAAATATACATTGAAGAAGATCTGTACGACCCCTATAATATTTTTTTATTAGTTAAATGCCGAACTCAATGTTTTTTTTTTAATTACAGAAATTTCGTAATATATTTTGTTAACGTGAGTATGTCTTTGTACGTTTTATGTAAGCATCCGATTAATAAAAACTACTTTTATTTCATCCAATCTTCTGCGATATCTTGTATAAAGCTTTTTTATTATTTTAGTTCTGGTCTTATTGTGAACTAAACGATATACATTTATGATACAGGGGTATTTACGGGCTCCAAAAATTTTTTATAAATTATTAAACTATACATGTTGATGAATCGACAGAACCAATATTATGGAATGGTCAAGTGAGCTCCGTATATCGGTATCCACTTGACCACGGAGCTCAATTGAACCTGAATTTTAACATGGGCGGAGTTCACTTTATATATATATATATATATATATATATATATATATATATATATATATCTACGGCATAAAGTGGACTCCGCCCATGTTAAAATTCAGGTTCAATCGAGCTCCGTGGTCAAGTGGGTACCGATATACGGAGCTCACTTGACCATTCCATAATATTGGTTCTGTCGATTCATCAACATGTAGAGTTTAATAATTTATAAAAAATTTTTGGAGCCCGTAAATACCCCTGTATCATAAATGTATATCGTTTAATTCACGTGTATATACTATAGGGGTCGTTGAGATCTTCTTCAATGTATAATTGAACCATAGGTTTATCGGTTTAAGTAAGCTCTGAGAGTTTGGCAACTGTGCGATTATACCGTATATTTTCAACATATATCCTGAGCGGTTCATATGGGCTCCTTATTTTTATCTACTGTTCGTAGACAGTGTAATGTCATACGCATTACACTGAGTAACAAAGGATATCTTATTACCTGGTATAACTACTACGTACTAAGAGGTAACTGGTTCTTTAAAAACAGGTATATAGATACAAAAGGATTTGGGGTTATTATTTAATGGAATGTTCGCTTGCATAGGAAATTTTATTTTTTCTGCATAAAAATGTTGTTTTTTTATTTAATATAATTTTATTAGTTAAATGCCGAACTCAATGTTTTTTTTTTAATTACAGAAATTTCGTAATATATTTTGTTAACGTGAGTATGTCTTTGTACGTTTTATGTAAGCATCCGATTAATAAAAACTACTTTTATTTCATCCAATCTTCTGCGATATCTTGTATAAAGCTTTTTTATTATTTTAGTTCTGGTCTTATTTGTGTACTATATATGATATCTCGATAAAAGGTTATTTCAAAATAAATATGGTTAAGAGCTACAATAGATATTTTTGTGTTAAAATGGGTAGTAGTGTGCACAAAAAGAAAGAATTTGTCTAACAAGGTATATTCGGCAGCAGATGCATATAGTGCAAGCGTCTATGTTTTAAGGGCGGAAGGACGCGCACCTCATTTTTAGCTGACAAGCATGCGAAAAATATTATTTCTGGTCCTCATTTTACCTTTTAGTTTTAAACAATGATCTGTGACTGACCCCGTGCGATACAAATTATTTTCAAGGAATTTATATGAAGTCTACGTTCAACAATTTCATGACATTATTGGATGTTCAGTTTTGTGAAAGCGTCTATGTTAGGGAGATTAAAGGAGCACACACTAGTTTTTCAGGGATTTTGGCTGAAAATTGATTCATAGTTTATTTTTATTGTGTAATAATAGGTGTATCGTCTATATAATAGAAGTTCTAGTATCTACCGGTATGGATCGTTCGTTTGTGTAAATATTATACAGTGTAGGGGCCTTTATGCTACCCCAAGCGAGACCGTTCTTCATCTGCTATTCTTATCATTAAGTGATACAAAAAATATTCTATTGTGTAGGCATACGCAGACAATATAAGTGAGTTTGTTATCTAAAGGGATATCATATAGTTTTTGGAGAAATATTCTGTAATTTAAGGTGTCGTAAGCGGCATTTAGATTGAAAAATACCACCCCTGATACCCGATATTTTTCGTACCCGTCTTTGATTTAGTATTTGTGATGTACGTGATCTTCCCTGTCTACAGCCACTTTTGTCTTTTAATTTAAGTTTTTCTTCTAATATCGGTGATATCATATTAACGATATTGTGCAAAAGTATTTTGAATAGCTGACAAAATAAAGATATTAGCCGATAGTTTTTGTGGTCGTTGGAGTGTTTGCCAGGCTTAAGTAAGGTAACAACTTTGGCTTGTCTCTATTTTTTGGGTATCTCCTAATTTGAATACAGTTGTTCATCATCTGGATAAGTCATTGTAGTGTTTTTGGTCCAGATTGCGTAATAAGCTTTGTGCTCAGATCCTCAAGGTCGGTAGTTGTGTTATTTTTCATTAAATATGTTGATTGTGGATCCAAGCTCCACATCGTTAAAAGGTTCTCTCAGCTGACTGGTTTTGTCCTTTCTTACTTTCCGACAGAAATAGTATGTCTATATCTATAATATAGTTTTCAGCGATCAGCTATATACCAAATACCCTAGGTAGTCCCCATATGTGTTTCCTGTACTAGAAATTAGTCAGATTCGTGTTAACTCATATGTCTGATAAATTTAAGTAAAGTAAAGTTTCTTGATTTTTAGATATACCCTTAACAGTTATAGACATATGTTATTAGAATAGTTGGTCCTAAAAAGGACCAATTTGATTAAATCATATTAAAGAAGTGACTGAAGAATTAGCCGATTAATTAATTAATCATTACCCGGGGTATGACCGATTGCGGTGGTCTTATTAGTACTCCAATCTTCCTAAAGGCTCGTTCTTTAAACCCCATAAGTAATGCGTAATCTTTTTATTAAAAATTTAAATTTTACATGCCGTGTATTACTTTTTGACGATATGTCGAATCAGATTTGTATGGTAATTATTTTTGGTTCTAAAGAGCCTCTTTGTGGAAAATAAATAAGTTTAATGGTGCCACTGTTCAGATGATGGGTTTATCACAGATATCAAAGTTTACATTTTAATTCAATGTTCTATTTACGTATCTTCAATATTAAAAAAGTAGGAAAAGACATGTTTATGCTTTTATTTTTTTAAATCTATTCTGTTTTCTTTCTAGAGTGCCGTCTTTTTTGAACGACCTGTGTTCTTTTTTCAATTGGGCACTTGTCCAAAGCTATGACAAATACTCTGTCCTCTGCTATTGTACATTAATATGACATTCATTATTTTCTCTAAACACTCTGTCCTCTGCTGTTCTACATTAATATGACTGATTTATTTTATCTTTCTTGCAGCTATTTTAATGTTTATCCTGTGTATCTTCTTCTTCTTTTTCTTTTTATATAGACATAACTCTGTCTGTTTTTCATTGTGCTTCCAGTAAGTTGCCTTTCCATCGTTTTCGTGGTCTTCCTACTGATCGTCTTCCTATTGGTTAACCGTCTTTTGCCGTCTTTATTGTTTTATTTGTTGTCATTCGGCTTATATGATCGTTCCGTTCTACTCTTCTATTTCTTAACCAGTTCTTGATGTTCTTCACCTTGCATCTACGTCGTATATCTGTACTTCTAGCTCTGTCCCATAGTGTCCTACCATGTTTTCATCTCTAATGACTGTTTTGTAAATTATGCCTTTCGTTTCTTTTCCGATATTTTTATTTCTTCATAATGTTTCATTTAGGCAGCCTGTGGCTCTGTTTGCTCTATTCACTGGATCTTTCACTTCAGTTTCGAGCTTTCCCTAGCTAGATAATGTGATGCCTAGATATTTAAGCTCCAACCCTTGTTCTATTATCTGACCTTTTAGCTCCAATTAACATTTTAGTAAATTTGCGGTAGTAACCATGCATTTTGTCTCTTTTGGGGAAATTAACATGTTAAATTTTCTGGCGGTTGTATGAAATTGGAGCAGCGTACGTTGTAAATCATCTTTACTTTGAAAGAGTAGTATTGCGTCGTCTGCACAGCAGATTAATATTATATTATATATTATTTGTTTTTCTTCCATTTGGTATCCTTTTTTAGTTCTTACTTTTTTATTATTTCATCCATAATCAGGTTGAATAATAGGGGACTCAGGGAATATTCCTATCTCAACCCATTGTCAGCTTCAATAGGGTCGGTTAGTTCTTCTTCTACTTTTACTTTGATTGTGTTGTTTTGGTATATATTCTCGATCGTTTTGATTTTTCCTAGAGGTATCTCTCTTGCGTACAATAAGTGGATAACGTTTTTTAATTTGTGTATCTTCTGTATATTAGTATTTCTTCTGCGTATTAAAAGTTAAATTTTGGTTATTATTTCTTAAGATTGTTTTAACGTGTTTATTAATTGTCTTGTTTCATGTGTATCAAGATATGTGTATCATGATAGATTGTAATGCATATTTCATTTAATGTAATTAAAGTGCTCTTTGCGTTTGCCAATTACTATCTCACTTCCTCAGTGATAGGTCTTTTTTTCCTCATCAATAACCTTATCCTCGCGCGATACAGCTATTTTAACCCTCTATAGCCCCGTGTGTACTCAAGGCAACAAAGGAGTTTTTGATGCAGAAACCTTTTTTAAAACAATTTCCGACTCTAAGATGCCCTCTGTTAATTTCAGGCAACATTTGGTTATACATTTTAATACACTGTATGAACCTATGACGAAACCTATATGGAAATGTTTAACAGTATGTCAAATGGACATGGCTGCCTTATTAGTTTGTATTTTCGATAGTGATTTATTGTTATAAAATGTGTACAATTTATATTAAAATATATACCGAGGCATTATATCAGCATTTATATATTGATTACCGTTGAAATTTGTTTATTTTATTGTGTTGTTTCAGTACTGTGATAAAAAACAGGTATGTTACTTTGAATCCACACTGGACCATATTATTTTAAATTATTTTTTTAGGATAGATACAAAAACGTTCTACGGGAAAAGCAGTAAATATCCTAGGAATCCAAAGACTCTGACTTTGACAGTGATAATAAGAGAGTGATAATAAATTTTCAATAGGTACTCAGATATCAATCGATCCAGGATTAAATAAAATGGAAAATGAAGATGATTTGTACGAAGCAAATTTAGACCAGCTCAAATAGTTGACACTATATCTAGGAAACGCTGGGAAGAAATAGAAACTAAAATTCATTTCAATAATAATAACGAAAATATGCTCAACAATAATGATAAGTTATACAAAATTAGTCCATTCATCAACGGTCCATTTCAAAATTTTCAGAGTATTCCTAGGAGTGAAAAATTGTGTATTGATGAACAAATGATACCATTCAAAGGGGCACATTCTTTAAAACAATATATGAAGAATAAACCCAAAAAATGGGGATACAAGGCATTTGTTTTGCGTGATAGCAATGGTATTGTTTATAACTGGGAATTATATACAGGAAGTATTGAACATTCTCTTCATTTACCTAATGTAGACACCAGCGGTAATGTAGTAATAAGATTGTGTGAGATAGTCGAACCAAACAAATACTATAAAGTATATTTTGACAACTGGTTTAATAGCATTCAGTTGCAGAATGAAATGGAAAAACGTGGATTGCAATGTTTGGGAACTGTTCGTCCAAACAGACTGCCTAATTGCCATTTTTCTGATGACAGGAATATAAAGAAACAGCGTAGAGGTACTATAGAAGAAAAGCACGCTACAGCAGATGGCATAAGACTAACAGCATTAAAGTGGTACGATAATAAACCGGTTCATTTGCTTAGTACAGTTGTTGGTTCTGAGCCTACTTCGTTAGTCAAGAGGTGGGATAAGAAACAAAAATTAAGAATTATTGTATGCTGTCCAAATTCAGTGCAATTTTATAATAAATTTATGAGAGGTGTCGATCTTATGGATTCACTAATTGCTCTTTACCGAACAGACATAAAATCTAAAAAGTGGTATCTAAAAATATTTTTTCACCTTCTGGATTTAGCTGCAGTATTGGTGTTTCTTCCGAACTATAAGGTTGGCTCGTGAAGCGCGCTTAATTACTTTTGCTCGAATTTAGGCAAGTTTGTTTTAGTTTGTTATTTCATAAACTCATAGATAAGGTAAGTACAAGTTTATAATTTTATAATGAGTAACTCTTCCGACGGGGATGCTTCCCCGTCTGGAAAAGACCCACCAGATGGAAACGGTAGGCAAAACGAAATGGAAGTTAATAACAAAATATATAATTTAGACAACAAATATGTTTCGACTGACATTGGACCGTACTATATTGTTGTAGAACCAGTCGATAAAAATAGTCGATTATCAGCGGTAAAAGTTGGTCATTATCTATTTAAACATACTACTTTTAATAAAGATGTTATTGATATAAAATTGATTGGTAGAAATAAAGTAAAAATTATTTTTAAGACTTATAATATCGCAAATGCTATTATAGAACATAAATTAATAAAAGATAATAATTTGATCGCTTATATACCTATATTTTTTAACCATAAAAAGGCAATTATTAGAGAGGTTGACACTTTTTTGACCGAAAAGTATATATTGGAGAATATTGAAAGTGAGCAAAAAGTTGTAGAAGTAAAAAGAATGAAACGTAAGATTATTGATTCCGATAATGAGACACAGTTTGTCCCAAGACAGATTATCGTGTTAACATTTTTAGGAAATAATTTGCCAAAATATGTTAAAATTGATTTAGTGAGATTTGCTGTTGAGCCATACATATATCCTGTCGTACAGTGTTTTAAGTGCCTTCGATATGGTCATACAGCAAAATACTGCAGAAGCACAATGACTAAATGTAAAAAATGTGGTCAAAATCATGATGAAAATGACGATATCGAATGCACTTCTAACGCTTATTGCATATACTGTGAAACGCATGACCATCAGTCCATATCAAAAAATTGCCCGAAATACCAGGAACAATTAAAAATTAAAAAGATCATGTCTGAAAAAAATGTATCATTTAAAGAAGCTGAAGGTATTGTAAGAAATCCATCTTACGCTAAAATAGTAACACATAATAATTTTGATATTTTAAATAACCTAAATAATTTCCCTGAGCTGAATGGTAATATTGATACGAACAATTCCTCTTCCATGAGTAATAAAAATTGGGTACCACGTCCTCATTTCCAGCAGCCGAAAAAGCGTAAAGTAAGTTCGCCACTTTCAGTAGTTAATAAACCCCCGTCATTTAAACTTAAAAATAGCGCACCAGATCCTGTTATTCCTAATCCACACAGGGAAGCCTTCCAGTCATACAAAGAAAAATTAGAATTACAGATCCTGCAGAAACTTCCTTGTATTTTTGAAAATATGTTAAAAAAATTTAATTTGGTAAACCCAGATCCACTAGTTATTCAGGAAACACAAACAGAACTCAAAAAAATATTAGGTACAATACAATATAGTGATAGTGATAGTGATGAAAATTATTATTAAGTAGATGATAAATATATTGCAATGGAATTGTAATTCCATTACTAAAAATAAAGCTAATCTTACTAATTTTCTTAACCATTAGTCCATTAAATTTGATTTAATTATACTTAATGAAACTTGGTTATCTAAAAAGAAAATATTTCATTTACCAAGTTACAATCTATTACATGTAGACAGAACTGATGGATTTGGAGGCACTGCTATAGTTATCAAAGATTCCCTATCCTATCATGAAATTTCAATCCGTAAAAACTTTAATTCCAAAATAGAAGTATGCGCAGCATATATCGATGAATTTAAGATATCCTTAGCCTCCATATATAAATCTCCCAAAATAAAAGCAACTAAGACTGACTGGACTAATCTTTTTTCACAACTACAGGGTGATGTCATTATATGCGGTGACTTTAACTGTCATCACAGCCTTTGGGGTTCTACAATAGATAATTCACAAGGAAATCGACTTGTAGAGGCTATAGACGAAACTAACCTGATTATTTTAAACGACGGACGACCTACTAAGATAGTCAGGCCCAACGAACGACCTTCTGCCATAGATCTTACTTTTATCTCACCTAGTCTTTTAAGTTACTCAGAATGGAATCCTCTAAATGATACACTTGGTTCCGACCATCTCCCTATCCATATTAATATATCTCGGGAATATATCCCCACTAACAAAACACCCTCTAGAAAATGGATTGAATCCTCAGCTGACTGGACGCTTTTTCAAAACCTAATTGAAACACAAATTTATAACAATAACAGCAATAATAATTCCTTTGAATTTTTCATGAAAATAATAAATAATGCAGCTTCTAAGTCAATGAAATCTCGTTCAGGTAAAAGTAAAAAACCTCCAAATCCTATTTGGTGGGATAATGAATGCACCTTAATTGTTAATAATAGGAAAGATGCATATCTGCAATATAAAAATACTACGAATTACAAAAATTATCTCAAATTCAAGCATATTCAGGCCAAAGCTAAATTACTTTTCAAACAAAAACAACAATTATGCTGGAAAAATTTTATTAATAAATTAAATAAAAATACCCCAATATCAAAAATTTGAAGTTTTATAAAAAAAATATCTAACAAAAACTCAACTTTTAAAAAACATCCTATATCTGAAGAATTAATAAACCAAATTTTTGATATTGTAGCACCTAGTTTTGTCCCAAATATGCTTGAAGGACCGAAAGAGAACATTGTCAGCCACTATATGGATGCATCTTTTGATACAACGGAATTTGAAGCTGCAATTAAGACCTCTAGATGTACTGCTCCGGGTAATGATTTTGTTACATATGACATTATTAAAAATCTTCCCCAAGTTGCTAAAGAATTTATAATAAATATATACAATGATTGGTGGGTGAATGCAAACTATATCGAGCAACTTAAACAAATTACCATTTGTTTAATTTTAAAACCAACTAAAGATAAAAATATGCCTTCTTCTTATCGCCCTATATCTTTAATGTCATGTATAACTAAAACATTTGAAAGAATGATAAAAACAAGACTGGAGTGGTACATAGAGTATAACAATATTTTACCTAGTACTCAATATGGTTTTAGAAGGGGATATGGTACTTTGGATGCAGTAACTCATTTAGTAAATGACATCCAAATTACTTTTTCTGGTAACAAGTATCTAGCTTGTTTATTCCTAGATATAAAAGGGGCTTACGACTCTGTAAATATAAATATACTTAAACAAAAAATGATTAGTATTGGTCTTAGTGAAACGACTGCCCTAAATATATTGCAACTATATTTTTCTAGACATGTCTATATTAGAGATCATAGAAATGTGTTACATGGTCCAAGGATTGTTTATCATGGGTTACCACAGGGATCAGTACTTAGCCCTATACTATTTAATATATATTCTGCCAATATTCATTCACTATTTCATAATTCCGTAAATTGCATACAATATGCAGATGATATATGTATATACACCATCCAAAATAGTTATGAAGCATGCACGGAAGCTCTTGAGAATATTATGCATAAGGTAAGTATATGGACAGAAGAAACAGGCATGACACTTTCAACAGAAAAATGCTCTATCATGTTTTTTACCAGGCATAGACTACGTGCTCCAGAGAGATTAACTCTGTGTGGACGTACCCTGTCGGTAGTTAAAGAGTTTAAGTATTTAGGTATTATTGTTGACACCAAGTTACTATGGTCGAGCCACATAAGTCACTTAATAAAAAAATGTGAGAAAGGCTACAATCTACTTAGGTGTGTAACAAATCGAAGTTGGGGTGCAGCTCCTGGTATAGCTTTATTATTTTATAGAGCCTACGTGCGTTCTATCATTGACTATGGATGTTGTTTATACGGATCCTCTTGTAATACCAATCTAAACAAAATAAACAGAGTTCAATATAAATGTCTTAGAACTTGCATCGGTGGGATGGTATCATCACCGGTGAAAGCAATACTGGCAGAGTGTAATGAGTTACCTTTGGACTTACGTCGGCAACGGTTATCACAAAAATATCTTTTAAAACTAAAATCCCTTGAGTCAAACATGATCAACAAATTAAGTGATATTGCAAAAGAAGACCTAACAAACCGCTATTGGAAACTAAAAAATTCTCCCCCACTTGCAGAAGCTTTTGTTGAGACTAATGCTTATCACATTTCTTTTAGTAAAAATAAAAAATTGCTTATGTATAATATACCCTTTAGATCATTAATAAAACCACACAGAGTTATAATACCCCATTATACAGAATATGATCATATAAACCATACCCTTTTAAAATCTATATTGGATGGATTAGTCAATAAGATATTTATATATACAGATGGATCTAAAACAAAACACGGAGTTGGTTGTGGAGTTTTTATTCAAAATACAAAACAATCATTTATGTTTAAATTGCCATCAATATGCAGCATATATACTGCTGAACTTATAGCAATTTTGAAGGGCATTACTTGGTTAATATCAAATAATTTACGAGAGGGGGTAATACTAACTGATTCTAAGTCAACCTTGGAGTCAATAAAAAGTATATAATTTGAAAGAATGAAATGCCCTATATTATGCAATTTAAAAAAATTGATAGCAGAATTAAATATAACATTTGTATGGGTCAAAGGCCATATAGGTATACTAGGTAATGAAAAAGCTGATAGTTTGGCCAAGGAGGCAGTTCAAAACGGAGTTCATTGTAATATTTGTACAATACGTGACATCTCTAATTTGATTAAAAATAAAATAATGTTAAAATGGGAACGACAGTGGGAAAACGTTGTAGAGAACTCACAAAATACGTATTTTAAAATACATTCAACCCTACCATCTCCACCCCAATATATTTTCAACTATTCCACGTCAAAATTCTTTTCGGCAAGTGTTTTTCGACTTAAAACAAATCATGGGCGATTTCCATCGCACCTTGCTAAGCTGGGCATTATACAGTCATCGGCCTGTAGTTGTGATCAGAACTCTTACGGAGATCTCAACCATATATTCTTCGGTTGCAAAAAACATGTAAAAAAATCAGATGATTTAATTCGTAAACTAACTAAACTGAAATATTTTCTTCCATTAAATCTATCACACATTTTATTAACTGCCAATAGAAACACTTTAGAACTTCTAGTAAATTTTATTAAAGAAGTAAAAATAGAAATTTAAAGCAGCATAACCCACAACTTTGTATTCATATTATAAGAAAAGTTCTGTATACAACTTTCTGTGGCAAATGGACTTGATTCCGTGCCATTATCCTTCCACACACACACATGGATTTAGCTGTTGTTAACAGCTGGTTGTTGTATCGTCGTGATTGCGATTACTTTGAAAGAAAAATCAGTTGCCTTTGTTACAGTTTAAGTTCCACTTATGTAGCGCACTGTTAGCAAGAACTGACCAGATCAAAAACAAAGGACGTCCCAGGCTCAGTGAAATTGAGAACGAAATTGTAAAAAAACGGAAGAGAGGACCTACTGCTATTGTACCACCGAAGGAAGTTAGGCTTGACCAAACCTTCGACTGGCCCGTATTTTCAAAAAAAGGGAAGATGCAAAAAACCAGGATGCTGTAATACTTCTAAAGTAATGTGCGATAAATGTAAAGTTGCTTTATCTTTTACAGCTACAAATATTTGTTTTTTTGATTGGCATAATAAATAAGTACATAACTTAATTCGTTAGTTTTTGCTGCCCACAGTTGCCTGAGGGCAATACTCCCAAAACTCTCCCCAAACAAAATTTAAAAAATCTAAAAAAATACTAGTTGTAAATGGATGGATATTTGAGCACATATACAAATTAAAACATTTTCCCTTAAGTTTACAAAAAAAGTCGGGCAATAGAGGGCTGAGATATTTATATTTCACTATATGCTCTATCATTTGGTTTTCATTTCAAATTAGCACCTATGACGAAATTTATAATATCTAAGATCTAGTGCTTTCATATGAAACTGGAATAAAACACTTGGTAGATAATATTTATTCGTTTTGAGTACACTTTTTTTAGAACCTAGTATATAAAAGAATAAATATTTGTCTGTTCAGTGTTTTCCAAGTCTGTAAAACATAAACAGGCTTAAATATTAGATTATACATTTATTAAGAATGTTCAATTTCTAAATTGAAGATTTTATATTTAAAAATATGAATAGGTTTTTACATTTTATTTGACGTTTTAATCTTTTAATCGGAGTTCATTTTTCGAAAAACTATAAAATTGTGAGAACAAATTGCTATGTAAAAGTATAAGGCACTATTCTCATGCTGTGAAGCAAAGCTCTGTTACTTTTATAACGCTTAAACTATTTTTAATTTATTGTCAATGTTTTTGAGGCGGGTTTCCTTAAATGACCATTTTTAAGGTTAGTATGTTTGATTAAATGAAATTGACATTAATTTGATAGTTTCCATTTTATTAGTACTGATGGTATATGACTAGCATCTGTTGGTTCTATATATCAATTTGAACGTGGAAGTAAGAGCACTCTCTTGTTAGTAATTTCAGTGTAAATTGTGACGAAACCAGAAATAACCCATAATATTCTTCCCGTGTGATCTTAGTATTTCCGTTGATTGAATAGTATAGGGTATCCAATATTTTAATCAACGGTATGTCAGAGTTTTATTAATTTTTATATATATTTGCAAAATAAGGAAGAAAGTTCAGTACAGGCAGTTAAACAGCTGATCTGTCAATTTAGAAGTAAGAACAAGTACCAACTTGCTGAAAAGCATACCATACACAAAAGGGGTAATAAAATGTACTGCACAAACTATAGCGATATAAGCTATATATAAGCTATATATCTATTAATTATTAGGATATACAGTATTTTTTCTGATACACCTGGAACGATTGAGTGAATAAGTGAACTATCAAATAGGAGACTATTAGTGTGGAATAAGAAAAACTAATAAATCGTTGATAAATTATTCACTATTAGGCAGTTAATGAGAAATGTTGGGAATACAAAAAAAAAAAACATTAAACTAGTAATTTATAGATTTTAAACAAGCACTGATATAACGATAAGAATAAAACGATGAAATACCATGGCAGAACTAGGCTTACCTAATAAACTGATTCATTTAACAAGGAGTAATATACAAGTAAAGACTTCAAGGAAAACTGTCGACTTATTTTCAAATGTACTGCAAAGTTATTTAAAAAATGTGACCGAATTAGCGTAACACCTGTTTTGAAAACTAAATATTATGAGACGAATAATTGGGGATATTATATTACACAAACTAAACCGCTTGCCTACAAAAAATATCATGAAATACGATACGGTGAGAAAGACTAATGACTGTACAGCTAATTGCCACATAAGTATCAATGTAACTATAGCTCACAAAATGGGTTCAATTACATTGCAATTTTTAAATTTTTCGTGATAAAATGAAGTGATTGATTGTTGTTTTAAAAAGGTAAGTTGTTTTTTATTTTTGTATTCCTATCATCTGATATTATTGTAATATCAACAACATTTTTCATAATATATTCTAAAATAACGAAATTACTAATAACGAACAAAAGTTTTATTAATTTCTTGTTAATATAATTATGTAGAAATTTAGATTTTTATCTTGTTCTTACTATAGTGCTAAAGCACAAATGTAGTCATAGTCTACCGTATTTTTTTCATAGTGGTCATAGTTTTTAATTGTAATATAGCTTATGTGTTTATAATAACTAGCGCATAGAAAATAATAAAATTTTGTACCCTGTGCTTTATGTTTATTATCCTTTATTGTATTGGAACATCTAGAAGTATAGCAATACATTTTAATTGTTGAACAAAAGAGAAAATAAAAACAAATTTTGTGGTGTGCCACTTAACCATACACAAAATCGTACACAAATGGTCAAATGGTAGTAAAAGTCGATATAGGCCGCCAGACGGCAGAGGCATCGCCGCGCTCGATGTCTATACTATGAAATGTTTTTCATACAGTTTTCGGATCAGATTTTTCAAAACATCAAATTACATCTTCTTTTTGCCTTTCTTTATTTAGGCTAACCGCTACTGTTTTTTTCTTCAGCGTTTCTTCTTAATCTACATTAATGTTATATTACAATTCTTTCTGGAACGAGCTATAATTTTTCTCAAATAACCATTTTGTGTGGTTTAGTCGCCTTAAGGTTTAGCATGCTTTGTCAGATGCTGTTTAAAGTCCCTTTTAATATTAATATCGTTTGAGAAATTTTTCCCAGATACTTATATTTCGTTTTGATTTTCAATCTTCTTTTAATGTTAGTTTAAATGGTCTAGTAGTGTGTTCGTACAGTTCAGTTATAAGCAAAATTAGGTGTTGTTGTACACCTAATTCTTTTAGTATCAGTCATAAGTGTATCCATTTGACTCTGTGGAACGCTTTACGATAGTCTATAAAACAAATCCATAGTGGGATATTGAATTTCCTAGACTTTATACTTTTCTTGGACTTTTATTATAATAGTTTTAAAATTAAATGTTTAGTGAAAATCTCTACGCGACTTTAATGCATTAAATATTTTAATTAAAAATCGACATATCTATTGAAATTAGACAGTAAAAAAGTATGTTATTAAAGATTGATTTATAAATTATTGTAGTTTAAATTCAACTACGCTATTAAACAAATATTGCATGTCATAAACTGCAGTAATCCAAAAATTATAAAGATCTCCCTGTTGTTTGAGTTTTCTTTAATTAGTAGGGTAACAAACAATATAATCCTACCGAAGGGGCCTCTAATTTCATAAACTGTTACACGATTACTCTATCCGATCTACGTACATTTATGAACTAAATGTTTTAATGACGCCTTTGAATAAAAAATACTAATTAATAAAAATGGAAACTTAACTTTTCCAAGTTTATAATAGACACTTTCTTATGTTTAAAAATATGTAAAATAAGTAATATCAATTACCGCCTTGTTTATTAAAACTAAAAAGTAAAATAAAGTTATGTGTCGGTTAACAATTTATATTTAACTACATTAGCGAAATAATCCTGAAATTTCTTCATGACTAAATTGATGGATATTTAAATAAATTTCAAGTGTTAAAATGTACCTGCTGTAAAATTTGAAAATCTACTACTAATACAATTATTGGCAACATCTCAGGAGTTTGGAAATGTACGCAAGATGCTAAATACGGATCCCAAAAATGGTTTATCCTATTGTGGAGTCCACTTAATGCTACATGTTGGTCGGAGTCTACATAAAGCGCTACTTAGATAATAATATACACGGTGTATATTCTACTGGAGTTAGTATAATACCGTTTTAGAACGGAGCTTACATTAACCGCTAGATGTATATATATATATATATATATATATATATATATATATATATATATATATATATATACATCTAGCGGTTAATGTAAGCTCCGTTCTAAAACGGTATTATACTAACTCCAGGCGAATATACACCGTGTATATTATTATCTGGGTAGCGCTTTATGTGGACTCCGACCAACACGTCGGATTAAGTGGACTCCGTAATAGGTTAAAACACTTTTGGGATCCGTATACATTTCTTTGCGTACACAACTAAACTGCTCCGATGTTGCCAATAATTTGATTAGTCGTAGATTTTTAAATTTTACAGCAGGTACGTTTTGGATCTTGAAATTTATTTAAATATCAATTAATTTAGTCATCGAGAAATTTCACAAATACCTACTTGGTTATTGTAGTTAAATATTTTATGGTGGTAATTTATATTACTTGCTTTAATTATAGATAAACTGAAATTAGTGTCTATTATAAACTTTGAAAAGGCAAGTGTCCATTTTTATGTACTAGTATGTTTTTTAACGCATTGGCACTGAAACATTTATTATATTATAAATGTACGTTCCGATGTTTCGATTGCTACAGTTTATGACGAATAAAATATTTGTTTTATGAAGTAGTAAAATTTGAATTATAACTATTTATAAATCATTCTTAAAATTCCAATTTTTTACTGTCTAATTTCAGTATTTCGATTTTTAAATGTAGGGAATTCAATATCCTATACACTATATTTTAGATACACATAAAGACATAGATACACTTATGGCAGGTACTAAAAGAAGAAATATTTCGGTACCTTAGTGTAACTTGATTCTCGGCAACATATCTATTACAATTACATATAATATGTTCGGTCTTATTGTTTTAAATGCTTTGTGCTTGTACAAGCTATCATTATTTCAACTTTAAATAATTGTGTTTTTGTATCTTTCACTGTCAGGCATATCAAAATTTAATATTTAATTTAGAAGTAAATGTATATATAATATTCTTTTTTTTTTGTCATTTGGTTTAAATATAGATCACTTATATTCTTCTTGCTTATTTATTTTTATTTGTAATACTTATTAACGTACTTAATAACGTACCCGTTTTTGCAAAAAGCAACAACGGGTACAAAAGATATCGGGTATCAGGGGTGGTATTTGTCAATCTAAATGTCACTTACGACATATTAAATTAGAGGACATTTCTCCAAAACTGTATGACATCGCCTTAGATAAAAACATCACGTATTTTATCGGCGTATATCTACAGAACAGAAAATTTTTCGTATCATTCAATGGTAAGATGAAGAACGCAGATGAATGGTCTCGCTTGGGGTAGCGTAATGGCTCCTACACTGTATTACATTTACACAAATGATTAACCGATACCAGTAGATACTAGGACTTTCATGTAGACGATACATTGCACAACCAAAACTTTTGTTGCTGAAGTGAAAAAAAAATCTAAATGATGCCTTAAATATAATAAAAATAAACTACGAATTAATTTTAAGCCAAACCCCGAAAAATCTTAGGAGCGCTCCTTTAATTTGTCTAAGACAGGCGCTTTCACAAAACTGAATATCTAATCTAATATAAATCTAATATAATCTATAATCAAATAAAAATACCTTTTTTTTAAACGCATCTACCACGCAGAGGCATTAGCGTATTTAGATTAATGTTACACTTGATACAAATAGTGTATATATATTAGTTTACAATTAATAATAATAATATGTATGTGTATTACAATATAGGTTTTAAATCTTATGAAGAAGTTGACGGTCTTTAAGATAAGAAATTATTCTTTGGGTATCTGTATTTTCTTCTAGGGCAGGTGGGTATGCTATATTTGAGTCGTTCACTGTTATATTTAGGACCCTGTATTAAAAAATGTTTTACCGTTAGAACATGGTTGTACACTTCACAAACTGGTTTATTTTTGCGCTATAGTAAATAGCCATGAGTAAGTCGTGTCTGGCCAATACGGAGACGGGTGTCATCAGGTGCCACCAATCACGCACCTCGATGTGCATCGCCCTTCCTTCTGGAACTTATAATTAAATTTAATTGGTTGAGAAATGAAAAAGTTTCATATAAAAGTTAATTTATCTTAAAATATGGGACATTTTCGGATCTCAAGTCAGTATGGTTTTACCCGTCTAGGGTAGCTCCCTAGAGCACTTTGCTCGAAGGGCTCTGCGAATTTTCTAAGACTCTGAAGCTGAGTTTTTTTCTTCTTAGAAAACCTGTGTTTTATTTCTGCAAAAGTAAATAAACCATAAAAGCATTGTCTTTTTCAAGACAATGCCACAATAAGGGCGTACCGGCTAACTACGCAATATTGCAACATATTGCGCAATAGTTTGAGACATTAATAAACATGGAAACTTGCACCAAGATGCTATCGACTTTTCATACGTTTATTAATTACACCGGAGACGACACGGGTAAGCATCACATGCTCTCTTCTGTCTTTTACTTTTGGTTTTCAAAGATATGGATGTTTGTTAACTTCGTATAGCCTTAATGGAGTGTTGTTCCAAGTTTGTTGCCATTTTTGAATTATTTTTTGTTTTAAGTATGGTTTTAAATCGTTTTGTACCATTATGTTACATTTTTTAGCTAGTTTATCTACAACTTCGTTACCTTCAATTCTGACATGAGAAGGCACCCATAAAAAATGAACTTGGATGTTCTTATTTGAAATGTTTTTAAGTTCTTTTTTAATAAGAAGTAGAAGGGGGTTGTCTTTTTATAATTGCGAATAATTCAGCCGAAAAGATGGTTGTAATTGACGACAATTTGAAACTAACTGAGATAGGTTTGTTAGACTGATGTCGATAGCCGGAATAGATATTGTCCGTGGCGCAGGGTTGCGGATTGAGGAGGTATCATAAGTTTTTGGAAATTGAAAATTTAATTTGGATAAGTATGAGCGTATACGAAAGTAAAAAGAATGATCAATTTAATGTGTTTGAAAATTTATTTGTAAATCGATTACCAATAACGTCATGCAGAACTGGATTATTTCGGTTTCATGACACCGCTGCTGCATATGTTAGCCTTATTGGAAAATATGAATTTTACTACAACGAAATATACACAATTTATGAAAATTTGATGATTTGAAGGAAAAAAATGTCAAATTAGGCTAGAGCAATAACTGAAACAAAAGAATCAAGTGGAAATAATGTCGAATTAATTTGAAAAATTATAATACCAACATAAAAACAAAAATAAAAGAGGCTCTTTGAGAAAGAAAAATAGACACACTTTATTAAAAGAGGTAAAAGTAAAATTCTAAGAAAAAAAATGCTTATATAAAATGAAGATCTAAAAGTCCGCCGGAGGGTTTGAAACAGATGTGAAAGAGGGCAAAAACTAAATCAAAGAATTGATTGAGATTAAGTACATCCCTAGAGAAGAATGAATAATATATTTCAGATAAATAAACGGAACAACAGAAACTGAGTATACACTTGTAACTCCAGAAATATCATTAAATTAATTAACGCAAATCGTACGAACTGAAATACAAGAATCCATCACACAGTTAAAAAATAGAACCCCCACGAAAAAATACAGTAGAGTATAACTACTTTTGTACTCTAGCATTATGGTAAGAAGTTAAAGATATAAATACCTACATAATTATATTACCGAAAAGTTAATAAAAACTTCTGTTCGTTAGCGGCAAGAGAAAGCGTATATCAGAATGTATTATGAAAAATTTTGTTAATAATACAGTATGCAATATAATATAATGACAAGAATACTTTTATATCTTTCCTTATGGCATATTTTTAAAACAAAGCTTCTATACTGGCATTGTATTACTTTTTCTCTCTACAGCAAAATGCTGAGGTGAGCGTCACGGAACTAGCGCCACAAGATCGCATCGTGAAGGGTAGCTTCATAGAATAGCCGCTCTTGGCATCGATTCACTACTCTTGATCAATTCGTTTTTAGTCATCATATATTTACTCTAAAAATAACTAACAAAATATAGACATTAAATGAGAAGTAAAAATTAAAAGAATAATATGTCACTAAAAGACTTGATTTATAACGATTATCAAAATTTAATAAAAGTCATAAATGTCATCCGGTTAATAACAACATTAAATCGTCTGTCAATAAAAAATGTGAAGAACAATTGGACAACACATAGTTTGGATTTAGAGGTGGATTGGGAACAAAAGAGGAATTGTGCGCAATGGTGGTACTATTACAAAAATGCAGAGATTATAATGAAAGCGTATTCTTATCTAATATAGATTTTCAAAAGTATTTGACACAGTGCAACCTGGTAAGCCCATACATGCATTAAAACACATAAACCTAGATACCAAGATATTAATTTAATAAAAAATCTACTAAAATCAAACAGCGGTCATGCGGGTGAAAGATGAGACAAATCAAGCAGAAATTCAAAAAGGAGTCAGCCAGAGATGTGTGTTGTGATGTGTAATGTCACCACAATTATTTATTGTGTACTCCCAACTAATATTTTAGGAGACACTATGGGAAAGAAGTAAGGAATGGAGTGAGCATCATTAATAACAAAAAATTTGCATACTAAACCCCAATTATGACAGAAAATATAGATGATTTACAAATTCTTATATAAATCATTAACAGATAAAGCAAAAAGATAGGACTAAACTAAACAGATAAAAGTCAATGTTTACAAATAAGAAATTGAGTATGGTTATTAGATTGAGATCGTCGAATGTTATGTATGGTCGCAACTGCTCTATGGTGTAGAAGCTTGGAACCTGAAAGCCAAATCTGTAAACAAATTAAAGGCATTCGAAATGTGGCTATATAGGGGTATTCTTAAAATTCCTTGGACTGTAAAAGTCTCAAACGAAAAAGCGTTAAGACGAATTGTCTATCTGGACATCGTATCTGGGCCACATAGTTCGAAACGATAAATACTCTCTTCTACGCGTCATCATGCAAAGAAGAGTAGAGGGAAGAAAAGTCTTGGGAAGAAAGACAAAATCTTTAAATCTCAAAAAGAATTACTAAAGTCAAATTTAACACGCTTTCATGCCTTGTAGTGAAATTTTGTTTCTTATTACAATACCGGATCCTGGAAAATTTTAAATACATTAAATTAAATCTCTCGTAAATGATAAAGCCTATTCTTAGATTAAAATAACAGACTTCTTAGTATTATGATATGTAGTATTGTGATAATGTATAGGGGTCAGTATTCTTTTACAAGAGATTTATAGATTGGTATATAAATTTCACGGTCATGTTTCATACGGTTTTATCTTTCGTACAAACATTAAAAACCTTAAAAAGTTTCATTTTACATACAATTAGCACGTTGGCGCTGAAAATGACCTATAAATATGCATTGTTAAAAATCGTATAGATTTATCAATTTAAAATGTTCTTTGTCGTCTTGATTATTTACCTCAATTCGTTCCTAATTAAGCACATGTTGTCCACAAGGTACCTCTCTCATTTTTTAATTACTACTTTTTTTTACCTTTTGCCATAGTTTTCCCCATTTTCTTTATTCATAACGAATATTGGGTAGTTTATTGTTTCATGAAACTTTCTCCTTATATGTCCGTATCATACAAGTTGTCTAGTTATTATAGCGTATATAATGTCGTATGTTAATTCCATATTATTTAATAACAAAATACTAAAAACTTTGTTTTCAAAACTTTCACCAAATTAATTGTATCTTATCACTACAGCTGTTTCGGCAGAGTGCCTTTCTCAAGTCTCAAGTTTCTCGAATCCATCAATCATCTATTGTATTTCTTATCAAGATTTTGAAGCAGCTGTGCTCCATTAGTCCATTTTTGTTGCTTTTTGTCACTGTTTCTTTTTTTTCTTTATTGTCATCCTTACGTAGCGCTACAACACTGGGTGGGTCTTCGCTAACTACAACTTTTTTCCAAGTTGATCGATTTTCCACGAATCTTCAATGAAATGTTAATTTTCTAAGATATGATTGGATGTTTTCTCTTCATTGTATACTGAGACACCCAAGTGGCATTCTTCTGTGCGAAGTTTCTTTTATACCAGTTTTACAAGTTTGACATCTTGGCGTCTATGCATGTGTCCGATCTACCTTAAGCGATTTATTTTCCTGAAGAATATCGTTATAAGAGCTTTCTTTATTCAGTATATGTTCTTATTCTATACGGATTTGTAGTGATATAATAATGAGGTTAAAAAATTTTGGAAGAATTATGATCTGTATTTCTTTAGTGACATTATTATTAACCGTGATTATTGATCTAAGATATTTAAAGTATTCCATACTTTCGAAATTGAAGTTGTTGACTTTATTATTTTATCTAGATGTATTAAATCGCTCTCTTCTTTTGATTCGCTTGTATTTGGTTTTCATTTTGTTGATTTTAAGTGAAACATTTTTCGTACTCTCTTTACTTTGTTAATGTCGTTTTCCACGAATCTATAATCAAACGAAATGTTAATTTTTTGAGATATGATTGAAAGTTTTCTCTCCATTGCATACTGAGACGCCCAAGTGGCATTCTTCTGTGCTAACTTCCTTCCATACCAGTTTTACAAGTTTGACATCTTGACGTCTATGCATGTGTCCGATCTACCTTAAGCGATTTATTTTCCTGAACAATATCGGTATAAGAGCTTTCTTTATTCAGTATATGTTCTTATTCTATACGGATTGGTAAGCGATATGATAATGAGGTTAAAACATTTTTTTTATTATTTTTCTATCATATATTCGTAGTTCTTTCCTATTTGTCCATGATTCGCATCCATGTATTAAAATAGGTCTAAAGTTTGAATTATGCTCTGTGATTCTTTAGTGGCATTATTGAAGTTATACTTCTAAACGCACGGTCGGCGTTGGAAATTTGCACGGGACTGAATCTGTGAAACCATTACATATGTAAGATAATGAGTAAGAGAGAGACATAAGATATATTTTCTCTTTTTTCCTACCTCAGGAATAAAAATGTTCCTTTTGTATATATATTTAATATTATAAATATATTATATTATATTATATAATGTTATATACCTATATAATATAATATATAATAATATTAATATTTATGTGATATGTTTTGTATTATTTATTAAACTTTCATAATTATTTTAGGCTTTTGCATTTCAAAATAATCATTGTATGACAGACAACTGTCAATTTTGAAATCCGTTAGTATCATGTCTAATTGGCAAATCTTTTACGAGTTTGGTTCATACGCTGGTGTACGTGAGTTCGAATCCCAATATGAATTTCCTTTTTTATTTTTGAAATATTTAAAAACCTTACGTTAATGTTATTAAATATATGTAATGTACGCAAAAATGCTAAATTTTAAAATTAAATGAAAATTTACAACATAATCCGAGTTGTTAGTTTTTTATTTTTATTTTCGTAAAGTAAGTTATGTATATTGGCAGTTTTAAATACTTATGAATATTGCATTTTAATTTGTATTGTATTCTTCTTCTTCTTCTTCTAATGGCGCTACAACCCTTTGTGAGTCTTGGCCTGCTTAACAATGTTCTTCCATTCTGCCCTGTCGGATACTTTCCTTCGCCACTGCCTGATGTTCATGGTTTTAAGATCCCTCTCTACGTCGTCTATCCATCTTTTACGGGGCCTTCCTCTTGTTCTGTTTCCTTGGGGCTTCCATCTCTGGACTACTTTTACAGCTCGATTATCTGGCATTCTTTCTAGGTGACCAAGCCAGTTTAGTCTTTGTGACTTTACAAATCTGACAATATCTGCGCTCTGCATTAGTTCATCCAGCTCGTGATTCATTTTAATTCTCCACGAACCATCGCTGCATTGGGTTGGTCCAAATATCTTCCTTAGTATTTTGCGCTCAAATATTCTCAGTTGATTTTCATCAGTGGTTGAGAGGGTCCACGTTTCACATCCATATGTGACCACTGGTCTAATTACTGTTTTGTAGATTCTCAGCTTAGACTCACGATTCAGTAACTTACTTTTCATTAAGTCTTTGTATGCATAAAAGCACTTATTACCGCTAAGAATCCGTGCTTGTATTTCTTGACTGATGATGTTGTTGTCATTTATTATTGAGCCTAGGTAGGGAAAAGTGGAGGCATATTTGTAGGTATGGTTGTCTACCTTCAGATTCTCATGTTCATTCGATTTTGTGCACTCCATATATTTTGTTTTGCTTTCATTTATATATAGACCAAACGTAGCAGCTTCTCGTTTCAGTTCTATAACTTTTTCGCTTAATACACTTTTGTTGCGGCTTATTATGGCAACATCATCCGCATATGCGCATATTTGCATAGATCTTGTATTAATACAGCCGTTTATATCCAGTTTTCTAACAACAGCTTCTAAAGTTAGATTAAAAAGTGTTGTTGATAAGGCATCCCCTTGTCTAACTCCATTTTCAATATCAAAGGCCTGCGTCATATCTCCATCTATTTTCACCATAGCTTTGGAACCCTCCAGAGTCATTCGTATAAGTTTAACCAACTTATTGGGTATCCCTAACATAGATAGTTGCTTTAACATCGTTTGTCGATCTACTCCATCAAACGCCTGTTTGAAATCGATATACAAGTTGTAAATAGGTATGTTATATTCAACATATTTTTCATGTAAACCTCTTAACATATGTATTTGGTGAATAGTTGACCTCTTTGGTCTGAAGCCACATTGGTATTCACCAATAATCTCCTCCGAAAACGATTCCAGGCGGCTATATATAATTCCTGATAATATCTTGTAGATGACATTTAAAACTGTTATGCCCCTATAATTTTTGCAGAGTCGTTTGTCTCCCCCTTTGTACATAGGAAGTATGATTCCCACTTTCCAATCTTCTGGGATGACTTCTAGTGTCCATATGCGGTCGATTAGTTTATGGATACGCCTCCATAGCGCATGTCCACCATTCTTTATCAGTTCTGCAGTTATTCCATCTGTGCCAGGTGCTTTGTTATTTTTTAGATGTTTTATGACGTTTATCGTTTCTTCCAATGTTGGTTGCTCAACGAGTTGTTCTGCTGTGTGGTGAATTATCTCTTCATCTTCGTTTTGTTCTTTTTCTGGGTTTAACAGCTCTTGAAAATGCTCCTTCCACCTTTTCATTATTTCCTCTTTCTCGCTGATAATTGCCCCATTTTTGTCCTTGCAAACTGTTTATCTTGTTATGTATCCTTGGGTGCATTGCTTGATTTCCTTGTAAAATTTTCTAGCCTCTCTTCTGTTATTATAATCTGTAATTTGTTGTATTTTTCTATTCAACATTTCTCTCTTTTTCCTTCTGCATATTTTCTTTGCATCTTTTCTGAGTTCTTCATATGCCTTTCTATTCGATCGGGAATCCCTTTGTAGACATTTCTGTCTAGCTATATTTTTGCTATTTATTACTTGTTGGCAATCTTGGTCAAACCATTCCTCGTTTCTTTGGCTTGAGGTTTCACCTAATGTTTCCTTTGTCATATTTGTAATTGTCGTTTTGATGATATTCCATTCTTCTTCAATGTTGTTTTGTTCTCCTCTTTCACTTAATATTACTTTTATTTTCTGCTGGTACTCATTCTTCTTTTTAGGATTTTTAAACATATATGTATTCCATTTTCTTTGTTTGGCGCCTTTCTCTTTTCTTACCATTGATATTCTTTGTTTTATCTTCGATATAACCAAGAAATGGTCCGAATCGCAATTTGCGCCTCTATATGTTCTAACATATGTTACGGAGGTTGCCCACCGCTTAGATATTAATATGTGATCAATTTGATTAAATTTATTAGTACCAGGTATCATCCAGGTTCCTTTATGAATATTTTTATGAGGAAAACACGTACTAACAACTCTTAGTTTGTTTGCCATTGCCAACTGTGCCACTCTCATACCGTTGTTGCTGGTAATATCATGTAAACTATGCTTACCAAAGGATTCTGCATATATTTTCTCTTTTCCCAGTTTCGCGTTCATATCACCCAGAACTATAGCTGCATCTCTCTTCGGTGCGTTTTTACATTCTACTTGTAGTTGGTCATAGAATTGGTCGGTTACTAGTTCATCTGCTGCTTCTGTTGGGGCATGGATAATAATAATTGTAACATTATGAAATTTTCCCCTTAGACGTATTTTGCATATTCTTTCATTAACTGGAGTAAAACCCAATACTGACCTGCGGCATTTATGGTTTACGATAAAACCCACTCCAAAGTCTCCTTGTCTTTCTGCTCCACAGTAGTACATACTGTATTCTTTTTTATTTATGCAACCATGCCCTTTAAATCTGATTTCTTGGAAAGCTGCTATGTCTACTTCGTACTTCAATAGTTCCTGTGCAATACTTTGCATTTTGCCTGCTTGCAGCATGGTTTGAACATTCCAGGTTCCCAGTCGCAAATCCATCATTAAGTCCTTATTCCGTAGCTTTGGTCGTTGTCCGTTGGTCCGTCCGGTTAGTTCATTGTTCGTAGCATTCGTGATAGCTGAGTTTAAGGTGAACAGGTTATCGGCCTATTGCACCCGAGTCCAGTGCCAGGGCTACTGGCTATAGCTTCTGAACAAGCTATGCTTTCTCCCTTCCTCGTCCGCCCTGACCCTACCTTCCATTGGGGTTGGTTACCCAATCTCCAATAGGGTTGCTCAGGTTTACCGGGGTTCACCCGTGTGATTAAGATCACACTTCTTGGAGGTGAGGATAGGAATTGAGTAGGAGAGGCTAGAGATGTTATCTGGAAGCAACATCTTATATTGCGCCTCACTACTCCTTTGATCCCCAATTTGTATTGTATTATTATATTGAATTATGTTGCAGTGTATTGTATTGTAATTTTTATATTAATAACAAAATAAACAATGCATTTTACTGCAGAGTATGCGTAAAAAAATTTTTTTGCGTTCAACTCCTTTTATACATACTTATATGAAAATAAAAATATATATTTTCATTAAAATATTGATACAATCCTTCATTTACTATACTCCTATTACAGGTCAAATGTTTATATACAGCAAACGATGCACCATATACCTAATTATTTTTCTCTTTCTGCTCTCTCTTACCTATAGCATTAAATATGTAATGATTGTGCAGATTGACTCCCATATAAATTTGTAACGGCGAACGCGTGTATAGAAGTATAACTTCTACCGGCAGTCCCACTGGACTGCCACATCCGTTTTTTTTATTAACCACGATTATTTATCTAAGATATTTAAAGTGTTCCATATTTTCAAAATTGTAGTTGTTAACTTTAATATTTTATCGAGATTTATTGAATTGGTCTCTTTTGTTGATTCGCTTGTATTTGGTTTTCATTTCGTTGATTTTAAGTGAAGCATTTTTCGTGCTGTCTTCACTTTATTGAAGTTTTTGGACGAGAGAGTTTCTTATTAGAGTTATGAGATATATATAATTAGCATATGCTAGGAGTGCTTTGTCCCTTGGGCCGTTAATGGAGTACTTCTTAAATAGGCGTTACTTCTATTTTAGTAAGCTGTTTATTAGTTTTTTGACTATTTGAATTGAGAATCTGTATTTTATTCGACTGTTTTATAACACAGAGTTTCTTGGAGAATTTTTTCATCTTTGGTTTCCCGTATCATTATTACAGGGATTTTGCTGGATATCGACATAGTGAACCCGGTGGTATGTACATGATGTTTTCATAACCAACGTTCAAAAAATTTTCTTACTGTAAATTCATGATTATTTTACTAGGGAATATATTGTTGTTTAATAATAATAAAGTTCAGGCAATAATTCCTATATTCTCGGTATATAACTCGGTAATGATAATTCTGCTCTCCGATACCAGGTAGCTGTCCCGAAAGCATTAAAACTGCTACACTCATGCTTCTCATTATCCAACAATTAGCCAGTCTAGAACTATACGCATTATTATGGTACTGATATTGCTGCTGCTCCTCATAAGTGAATAGAATATGCAAGGAAGGTTTTGACAATTTAATAGGATTTTGTATGTTAGAATATTATTTCTCTGAGAAAGTGAAGAATATCTATTTGCTATCCGGATTTAATCCATAAATTAAATAATAGAATGCTATAAAATAATGCTAGTAGCAGCAAAAAAAGCGGTCTAATAGTCACTAATGAGAAAATCAAATAAATGTTCTTTAACATACAAAAGAGAGGATCTAGATTAGGGCATAACGGAACAATAAAGCCATATAATTTTAAAAAATTGCAGCGTCTTAGATATCGTAGGTAACGTTGTTACATAAGAAATAAAAGGAAATATTCGGGTAGCTAACTGATGTATATGTATATATAACCCTCTTTTAAATCCAGAAGTCTAATTCGAATCCCTAAAATTAGGGTATATAAAATAGTGATCAAACCAGTGCTTATATGTGGAGACGTGACGAGAACGTATTAATTAGACCAGGATTGCTAGAAAAGCTATCAGAGGTATTTTCCGACTTACAGAGGTCCGAGTACTAACCAATACCGAACAGAACTAATTCCAAGATCAAACACATATATAAAGATAGCAACGTCGTACAAGAAACTAAATCTCAATGCTAAAGTTGCGCTGGCTTTATCCAAAGACTCTATAATAACTGCATTGCCAAGTTAAATTGGGAGGATGCCCCAAGAGAAAAAATATCCTTAGGACTTCTACAAATGAAGGGGGAGGTAACATATGGTCAGATTTAGGAATAATGAGACAATCTACCGACCCATCATATTTATCAACACCTGCTATTCTACCTACAATCAATACTTATCTGTTGTGGACTATCAAATCAATTACATATAATCAAACGAACTAGGCTTAAAAAAATTATCCTAGAAAAGGCACTTCAGAAATATTGACATAAATTTTAAAAACGCTATTTACGTGGCTGTATTTTCAAAAAGGCAATAGAATCTTGTTGCGTTTTGACTATACGATGACGATGATCTTTATATAGAAAATATAGAAAATAAAAGCAAGAGAACTATAATTATGAAACGAAAAGATTACGAAATGAAAAGATTATATAAATCCCTTATATTTACACAGACTAATTTACAAAAGGTGAACGAATGAGCATAAAAACACAGCTGTTTTAAAAACTTAATATTATTAGACGAATATAGGATCAATTTCACTCAAAATATGAAATGCTAAAATATGATACGACAGAAAAAAGGCAATGACTTTTACAGCTGATTGCCACATAAATATCAATGTAAATATGATAATTGAAATATGAAACCCACATATGATGATTTTGCCACAGCATATGAATATTGTCTCGTACTGTTATATAGCAATTTGTTGTCACATTTTAACCTGTTTTTTTCCTTATTATCCATATATGAGTTGTAAACCGATATTACAAGCTCATTTACTTTTCACAAAGAGACTATATAAGTACAGTTATTACTAAACAAATCTGACTCGAAATATCGTCTATAAGTAACAGTATGTAAAATTTAAATTTTTATGGAGTTCAAAGTAGAAGCCTTCACGAAATTTGAAGTTACAATAAGACCACTCCAATCGAGCGTACTCTTACTCTGGATAATGAATAATTATTTAATCGGTTAATTCTTCAATCACCCGTTCAATATGATGTTGATGATGTGACGTATTTCTACTGCAGGAAGCACATAGAGGGCCAAACCTATGGTATTTGGTATTAATCTAATCGCTGAAAATAACGAAATAAACATAATAAATGCCGGCAAAGAAGCAAAGAAAAACTTAAAATAAGAGAGGACAAAACCAGTCAGCTGAGGAAACCTTTCAACGATGTTGAGTTTGGATCCACTATCCACGTATATTATGAACAATATTACGGCTCCTGACTAAGGATCTAAACACAAAACTAATCATAAAATTTGGACAAAAAAATACAACAGTGGCTAATATCCAAAGTCTGTAGACAAGCAAAGTAAAGACAAAGTTGTTGCCTTGCTTAAACCTGACAAAAACCCCAACGACCACAAAAGCTATCGGCCAATATATCTATTTCTTTTTTCAGCTATACACAATCATCTGCATATGATCCTTAATATAAACCGATAGTAGAAGGAAAACTTAAATTTAAAGATAAAAGTGGCTATAGATGACAGGGTAAATCATGTTCGTCACACTTACTAAATCTTGCCCAACACAACGAAGACGGATATAAAAAATATTAGGCATGAGGAGTGGTATTTGTCAATCTAAATTCTGCTTACGACACCTTAAATTAAAGGAGATTTCTCCAAAATCTATGTGATATCCCCTTAGGTAATAGAACAATAGAAGATTTTCCGTATCACTCAATGGTAAGAAAAGATGAAGATTAAGAACGTAGCAGAACGGTCTCCTTTGGGGTACCGTAATGGCACCTACACTGTATAACATTTACACAACCCATTTCAGTAAATACTAGGACTTTTATTATGTAGACGATACATCTATTGTTGCAGAACCACAAACTTTTGTTGCTGAAGTGAAGAAAAATCTAAATCATATCTTAAACACAATAAAAATAGATTATAAATCAATTTTAAGCCAAACCCTGGAAAAAGTCAGGTGTGCTCCTTCAATGTCCCTAACAGAGACGCTTTCACAAATTTGAACATATACCTGAACCAATAGTGTCATGAAATCATTAAACACACTTTGTAATTTACAGAACTTTGTTTAAAACTAAATGGCAAACTAGAACCAGAAAAATAGTATTCTCCGCGAACTTGTCAGCTAAAAACGGGAAGCACATCCTTCCACTCTTAAAACGTAGACGCTTAAACTCTATGCTTCTGCTGCCAAATATACATAGCTTGTATGGGTGACATCAATACATACTTGACACGTAGATTTAGCTATAAATTAGTCAGCCAAATTAAGCGAATATTAAGACTCTCATCCATACATAAGCTCTACAATATCGTAGTTATCAATCCACCTAATATCCGAAGATAAGTAGCTAGAGAACAAAAGAAACAAAGTCTAGATTCGTAACATTCACTCCACGAATAACAACCCATTTTATGACTAGAATCGAGGAAAAACTGGCTAGATCAACACATCTGCAAGATATACAAAAAAAATAAGCTGCTTCTCGCCATCTGAACCCTCAAAAGGAACTTCCTTATGGTAGTTATCTTCCTTAAATCTGCCAGAAAGACTCTTGCCTGCAAACAGCGGTTAACCTGTGTGAATCTGGGGTGATAAAAAAATCATTACACTTTCTTCGTTGACTTTGCCATTCAAATCGCTCTTTTCTGAAGGGACAAGGTTTATTTATTTGAACTCAACATGTAAAGTACAGCCAGTAAGCTATTACTTATAAAGATCATTGCAAATTTGACACTAGCTACACTTATATTGACTACATATTACCCCTAAATAGGAGATAAAACATTCAGAAGTATGTAATATGGGTGAAGTGGTATAATTCTTGTTAGATAAATTAAGCATTTTTCCCTTTTTTGTGCACTACTATCCATTTTTACACAAAAATATCTATTTAAGCAAATAAATATTTATTTTGAGATAACCTCCTATCCAGAATTATATGTAGTACACAGATAAAACTAGAAATAAAATAATAAAAATCTGTATACAAGATATCATAAAACATTGGATGAAATAAAAAAAGTTCTTATTTATCGAATTCTTAAATAAAACGTATAAAGACATACTCACGTTAACAAAATACATTAGGAAATTTCCGCATATGAAAAAAATCCAATTTGGTAACGAAATCCTTTTGTATCTATAAAGCTATTTTTAGAAAAGCACGTACCTACCAAAAACAGATAGTTAATAGTATACATATCTGTTACACACTGTAATGCGTATGAACGATAACAAAAATAAGGAGTCCATATCAACCGTTCAGACTATACGCGAGAAGTATACAGCTTAATGGCAGAGTTGCCAAACTATCAGAGCTTACTTAAACCGATATACCTATGGTTCCAATATACAGTGAAAAAGATCTGAACGACCCCTATAAGATATACACGTGAACTATGCAATATACATTCATGATACAGGGGTACTTAAGGGCTCCACAAAATTTTTAAAAATTATGAAACTATACATGTTGACGAATCGACAGAGCCAATATTATGGAATGGTCAAGTGAGCTCCGTATATCGGTGTCCAGTTGACCACGGAGCTCACTTGAACCTGAATTTTAACATGGGCGGAGTCCACTTTATGCCGTAGATATATATATATATATATATATATATATATATATATATATATATATATATATATATATATATATATATATACATATATATATATATATATATATATATATATATATATATATATATATATATATATATATGTATATATATCTACGGCATTAAGTGAACTCCGCCCATGTTAAAATTCAGGTTCAATTGAGCTCCGTGGTCAAGTGGATACCGATATACGGAGGTCACTTGACAATTCCGTAATATTGGTTCAGTCGATTCATCAACATGTAGAGTTTAATAATTTATAAAAATTTTTTGGAGCCCGTAAATACCCCTGTATCATAAATGTATATCGCTTAGTTCACGTGTATATATTATAGGGGTCGTTGAGATCTTCTTCATTGTATATTTGAACCATACGTTTATCGGTTTAAGTAAGCTCTGAGAGTTTGGCAACTGTGTGATTATACCGTATATTTTCAACATATACCCTGAACGGTTTATATGGGCTCCTTAATTTTTTATCTACTGTTCGTAGACAGTGGAATGTCATACGCATTACACTGTGTAACAGAGGATATCATATTACCTGGTATAACTAAGTACTAAAATGTAACTGGTTCTTTAAAAAACAGGTATGTAGATACAAAAGGATTTTGAGCTTATTACTGAATGGAATGTTCGCTTGCGTAGAAAATTTTATTTTTTCTGTATTTTTAAAGATGTTGTTTTTTTATTTAATATAATTTTATTAGTTCAATGCCGAACTTGATGTTTTTTTTAATTACAGAAATTTCGTAATATATTTTGTTTACGTGAGTATGTCTTTGTACATTTTATGTAAGCATCTGATTAATAAAAACTACTTTTATTTTATCCAATCTTCTGCGATATATTGTATAAAGCTTTTTTAATATTTTAGTTCTGATCTTATTTGTGTACTACATATGATATCTCGATAAAAGGCTATCTTAAAATAAATATGGTTAAGTGCTACAATAGATATGTTTGTAGTAGTGTGCACAAAAAGAAAGAATGGTTAATTTGTCTAACAAGGCATATTCGGCAGCAGAAGCATATAGTACAAGCGTCTATGTTTTAAGGGCGGAAAGACGTGCGCCTCATTTTTAGCTGACAAGCTTGTGAAGAATATTATTTCTGGTCCTCAATTTACCTTTTAGTTTTAAACAATAATCTGTGACTGACCCGGTGTGATACAAACTATTTTCAAGGAATTTATAGGAAGTCTACAGTTCAATGATTTTATGACAAGATTGGATGTTCAGTTTTGTGAAAACGTCTATGTTGAGGAAATTGAAGAAACACCCACGAGATTTTCAGGGGTTTTGGCTAAAAATTGATTCATAGTTTCTTTTTATTGTGCAATATTAGGTGTCTCGTCTATATAATAGAAGTCCTAGTATCTACCGGTATGGATCGTTTGTTTGTGTAAATGTTATACAGTGTAGGTGCCTTTATGCTACCCCAAGAGAGACCGTTCTTCATCTGCTATTCTTACCAGTGAGTGATACAAAAAATATTCTCTTATGTTGGCATACGCAGACAATGTAAGTGAGCTTGTTATCTAAGGGGATATCATATAGTTTTTGGAGAAATATTCTGTAATTTAAGGTGTCGTAAGCGGCATTTAGATTGAAAAATACCACCCCTGATACCGGATATTTTTCGTACCCGGTCTTTTTTTTGCCAGGTTTAAGCAAGGTATCAACTTTGGCTTGTCTCTAAATTTTGGGTATCTCCATAATTTGAATACAGTTGTTTATCATCCGGATAAGCCATTGTAGAGTGTTTTTGGTCCAGGTTTCGTAATAAGCTTTGTGCTCGAATCCTCAATGTCGGTAGTTGTATTATTTTTCATTAAATATGTAGATGGTGGATCCAAGCTCAACATCGCTAAAAGGTTCTCTCGGCTGACTGGTTTTGACCTTTCTTACTTTAAGTTATTCTTTGCTTCTGTTCCGACAGAAATAGCATGTCTATATCTATGATGTGGTTTTCAGCGATCAGCTATATACCAAATACCCTAGGTTAGGCCCTATATGTGTTTCCTGCACTAGAAGTAAGTTACATTCGTGTTTAGCTCATATGTCTGATAAGTTTAAGTAAAGTAAAGTTTCTTGATCTCTAGATATACCCTTAACAGTTATAGACATATGTTATTAGAATATTTGGTCCTAAAAAGGACCAATTTGACAAAATCATATTAAAGGGGTGACTGAAGAATTAGCCGATTAATTAATTTATTATTACCCGGGGTATGCCCGATTGCGGTAATCTTATTAGTACTTCAATCTTCCTTAACGCTCGTTCTTTAAATCCCATAAGTAATGACTTTTACTTTTTATTAAAAATTTAAATTTTACATGCCGTGTATTACTTTTTGACGATATTTCGAATCAGATTTGTATAGTAATAATTTTAGGTATTAAAGAGCCTCTTTATGAAAATTAAATAAGTTTGTGATATCGGTCGCAACTCATATCTAGATAATAACAAAATAAACAGTTAAAATAAGTGTAAACAATTTCAACTACATATATCGGCGCCACTGTTCAGGTGATGGGTTTATCACAGATTATCAAAGATTTCATTTTAATTCAATGTTCTATTTACGTATTTTCAATATTAAAAAAGTAGGAAAAGACATGTTTATGCTTTTATTTTTCTAAATCTATTCTATTTTCTTTTTAGAGTTCCATCTTTTTTGGACGACCTGTGTTCTTTTTTTAATTGGGCACTTGTCCAAAGCTATGACAAATACTCTGTCCTCTACTATTCTACATTAATATGACTGATTCATTATTTTCTCTAAACACTCTGTCCTCTGCTATTCTACATTAATATGACTGATTTATTTTATCTTTCTTGCAGCAATTTTAATGTTTATCCTGTGTCTTCTTCTTCTTCTTCTTCTTTTTATATAGACATGACTGTCGTTTTTCAATGTGCCTCCAGTAAGTTGCCGTTCCATCGTTTTCGTGATCTTCCTACTGATCGTCTTCCTACGGGTTAACCGTCTCTTGCCGTCTTTACTACTCTATTTGTTGTCATTCGGCTTATATGATCGTTCCATTCTACTCTTCTATTTCTTAACCAGTTCTTGATGTTCTCCACCTTGCATCTACGTCGTATATCTGTACTTGTAGCTCTGTTCCATAGTGTCTTACCATCAATTTTTCTAAGTGTTTTCATCTCTGATGTTTCTAATATCCTTTTTGTCCTCTCTGTGTCAGGTCTTGTTTCTGCCGCGTATGTCATTGGTCTGATGACTGTTTTGTAAATTCTGCCTTTCGTTTCTTTCCCGATAGTTTTATTGCTTCATATTGTTTCATTTAGGCAGCCTGCGGCTCTGTTTGCTCTATTCACTGGATCTTCCACTTTAGTTTCGAGCTTTCCGTAGCTAGATAATGTGATGGCTAGATATTTAAACTCCATCACTTGTTCTATTATCTGACCTTTCAGCTCCAATTAACATCTAAGTAAATTTGCTGTTGTAACCATGAATTTTGTCTCTTTTGGGAAAATTAACATGTTAAATTTTCTGGCAGTTATATGAAATTCGTGCAGCATACGTTGTAAATCATCTTCATTTTGAAAGAGTAGTATTGTGTCGTTTGCACAGCAGATTATTTTAATTTGTTTTTCTTCCATTTGGTATCTTTTTTTAGTTCTTACTTTTTTATTATTTCATCCATAATCAGGTTGAACAATAGAGGCCTCAGGAAATATCCCTGTCTTATCCCATTGTCAGCTTTATTAGGGTCGGTTGGTTCTTCTTCTGCTTTTACTTTTATTGTGTTATTTTGGTATATATTTTCGGTCGTTTTGATTTTTCCTAGAGGTATCTATCTCTCTTGCGTACAATAAGTGGATAACGTTTTTTAATTTGTGTTTCTTCTGCATATAATTATTTCTTCTGGGTATTAAAAGTTAAATTTTTGGAGCTTTTGCAAGTTTTTGATTTTATTATTGAATGCGACGATTTTCAAAGTGATGATATCTCGATCTGTGAAGCAATCGGTTTGAAAACTTTATTAAATGATTATTCTTTTAACATACTTTTAAATATTTTTAAGAAAGTGTTTACCCAAACCGATTTGATATTCAATGTTGTTCAAAATCAGTTAACTGACATTATTCATTCCAAAAATAGAATAACAAGACTGGTGCAAAATCTCAGAGATTTTCGTAATGATAGTAATTTCCAGTATATACGCAGTGAAGTTTTGGACTCGCACAGATATCGAAAAACGAGTATATTTTGAAATTTTGGATACTATTATTATGCAAATAGATACTCGTTTTTCGAATTTTGAAGCTTTGCAAATTTTTGACCTCTTTGACGATTCAAAATTTAAAAGTTACGCCAAAGAATTTCCAAGATATTTATTAGACAGGTTAATTAAAAATTATCCATCATTCTTTAATAAAATAAAATTAGAAAATGAATTAAAAGTTTTATATGCTGATCCAAATATTTTCGGAAGATGGGATAAGTTACAAGATATATATAATTTTATATAGTGCAATACAAACTGTTACCGAAATTAATAAATTATTGTCATTAATTCTCTCATTACCACCAACGTCTGCCTCAAATGAAAGAGATTTTTCTTGCCTCAAAAGAATCAAAACTTATTGTCGAAATACCATGAAACAAGAGAGAATGTCAAGCTTGTCTCAAATGTCAATAGAAAAAAAAACTTTTAAAATCTCTCCAAAACTCTAATAAATTTTACGATGACGTTATAACCCATTTAGTAACTTCCAAACAACGTAGACTTGAGTTAATTTATAAACATGTTTAGGTTTTAAATTTATAGGAAAAAAAAACAAAAAACAAGAAAACAAAAAATCTCCTATGATGATTTACTTAAGTCTTTATTAGACGGTATACCTATCTGAGGAGACAAAAAATACCTTGCCGACCTTGTCTCTCAAGCCACGAGCCGCCACTGAATAGGAGGCATAAATGTAGCAGTTTTAATAGTTTGGTAACTGCTTGCTGAAATCGGGGAGTAGAGATATCAGTACCAAGTTAATGACTATAGGAAGTGTTGCTTGATCGGCAAAATATTAAATACCAGAAGGTATAATGGTAGCAGTCTCACTGCGACCTCGATGGAGAAAGCAAAGTGAAACAACTTTATTATTATTAAACAACATTATATTTTCTAGTAAAATAATCATGATTTTACAGCAGGACAAATTTTCTACTGTTGGTAATCAAAACATCATGTACGTACCACCAGGTTCCCTATGTCGGTATCCAGCAAAATCCTTGTAGTAACGATACAGGAAACAAAACATCAGACATATAAAATAAATAAACCAGAGATCTAATAAAATACAAATTCTCGATTCAAATAGTTAAAAAATTAACGAACAGCTTACCAAAATAGATATAACGTCCATTTAACATGTAATCCGTTAACGGTCCAATGTACAAAGCAGCTCCTAACATAATGCTGATGATATCGATTTCATAAGAAACTAAAACATCAACGAAGTGAAAACCAAATACAAGCAAATACACAGAAGACACCAATTAAATAAATCTAGATAAAACAAAAAAGTCTACAACTGCAATTTCGAAAGTATGGAACACTTAAATATTATTGGATCAATAATCACAGTTAATAATACCGTCACTGAAGGAATAAAGAGCATAATACAAACTTCAGCCCTATTTTAATATATTGATGCAAATTAGGAAGAATGAATAAAACAAATAAGGCCTTATTAGTATAATGCTACAAATCCGTATAGATTAAGAACAGATACTGAATGAAGAAAGCTCTTATAATGATATTCGAAAATCTCAAAAAGTTAATATTTCATTTGATTGCAGATATGTAGAAGACCGATCAACGTGGAGAAAAGTTGTAGTTAAAAGAAAGGAGAAACAGTGACAAAAGCAACAAAAATGGGCCAATGGTTCAGAGCTGCTCGAAAATCTTGATTGGAAAGAATTAATATTGAAAATATAAGAAATACAATGGAATTAACATACACTATATACGCTATAATAACTAGAAAACTTATATGATACGGATATAAACAGAAAAAGTTTAATGAAACAATAAACTACTCAATATGTGTTATGAGTGAGAACGATATAAATAAATAAAATGACGAAAGCCATAGCAAAAAGAGTAGTGAATAAAAAATGAAGCAGTACCTTGTGGATAACATGTGCTTAGATAGGAACGAATGGAAATGAAGATTCAGAAGACGACAAAGAAATAGGTAAAGAAAAAGTAGTTTTACTTGCTGTTGAATTATTTCATATTATGTCGCGATTTGAACCTTTGAATTGAACGTTATTTTACTGTCGTTTTGAAATTATAAACTTTCTAGTGGGTATCTTTATGTCTTTATTACAAATTGTTATTAACATGCGTTTATGAATCATCATATATATCATTATTATATTATATGTATATCTTTTTATAATTTTACCTTTATAACGTTGTGTATTATAAAAGTATTCTATTTCTTTTTATCGTAGTAAGTCATTACTGAGACAAAATATTTTGGTGTCTAATGGTAACTTGATTCTGTAATAAAATTCATGGCAGACGACAAGCGGTTTCATAACCACTAAACATATTTATTTCTTTATTGTTTCCGTATATATTATGTTTTACAGTTATAATATTATGTTCGGTCTAATTGTTTTAAAAATTTTGTCGCTTGTATAAGCTTTAACTGTAATAATAATTTTATAGACCTTAATCATTTAGAAGTAAATGTATATATAATTTTTTTTCTGTCACTTGGTTTAAATATAGTTCTTATTATATTATATATATATGTATGTGCAGAAAATAACACTTATTTCAGTTCGTACGATTTGCGGTAATTTATTTAATGTTAATTCTGGAATTTCACGTTTATACTCAGTTTCTGTTGTTCCGCTTATTTATCTGAGAGATGTTACTTTTTTTTCTTGTTATTATTTATCTTTATAAGCAATTTTACTTGTTCATTGGCGGAATAATACCTCTATGGAAGGTTATCACTTCATCTTTTGCGCGATCGTCCTATACTTCTTCTGCCGATTCGTGACTTATCTCTTGCAATTTTGACGTCACGGGTCTCCTCCATTCTGCTTATGTGATTATTCCATTCTTTTTTTCTATTTTGTGTCAATTCATTTATACACTTTACGTTACATTTTCTTCTAATGTCTTCACTTCTCTTTTGATTTCTCAGCGTATTTCCTATAATTGTTCTCAGTACTCTCATCTCTGCCTTTTCCATTATTCTTTGCGTTGTGGCTGTGTCGAGTCTTGTTTTTGAGGCACATGTCATTATATGTTTTACACTGGCTTTATAAATTGATATCATCTCAGTGTTAATGTGTCTGTTTAGCCATATAGTGTTATTAAGGCATCCTGCCAGTCTATGTGCTTTTAGTACTTGATCTCTCACTTCTTTGTCCAGGTCTCCGTAGCTAGACAGTGTAATTCCCAGGTATTTTATTTCCATTATTTGTTCAATACTGATGCCATCAATTTCTATTTTACATCTAGTTGGTTCTTTGCTGACTACTATTGTTTTAGTTTTCTGAGATGAAATTGTCATAATAAATTCATAATGCCAGGTATTTTATTTTCATTACCTATGTGGTTATTCCATTCTTTTTTTCTATTTTGTATCCATTCATTTATACACTATACCTTACATTTTCTTTTCGATTTCTCAGAGTATTTCCTGTAATTCTTCTCAGTACTCTCATCTCTGCCGCGTCCATTATTCTTTGCGTTGTGGCTGTGTCGGGTCTTGTTTCTGCTAATGCCATCAATTTCTATTTTACATCTGTGGTCCTTTGCTGACTACTATTGTTTTAGTTTTCTGAGATGAGATTGTCATATTAAATTCTTTTGCTCTCATGTTAAATTTGTGGACCAGTCTTTGCAAACTATCTTCATCTTGGGCTATTAATATTGCGTCATCTGCGTAACGGAGTATTTTAATTTCTTTGTTTCCCATTCTGTATCTATCCTCTTCGTTTGTTAACGCTTTTGATGATTTGATCCATGATCAAATTGAAGAGCATGGGGCTAAATCTCAACGAATCCCCTTGTCTTATTCTGCTGCCTATTTCTATAGATTCTGTAAGTTGTCCCTCTATTCTGACTTCAATTTTGTTGTTTTGGTCGATGTTTTCGATAGTTTTTATAATATTTAGGGGAGCTTCTCTATTATACAGGAGATGGATTACATCTTTTAGTCTTACTCTGTAAAACGCTTTTTTTAGGTCAATCAGACACAGGAATGCTGGTCTATTATACTTCAGTGATTTCTCAGTAATTTGCTTTATCACGAATTTTGCATCTGTACACGATCTACCACTAAAAAAACCCGGTTGTTCATCTGCTAAACTTATATTGTGATTAATTAGCACTTGTAAAATTTTAGTTGTAAGTTTTAGCGTAGTATTTAACAAGTTTATACCTCTGTAGTTTTTTGTCTGTTTTTATCTCCTTTTTTAAATAGTAGAGTTAGTTCGCTCCTTCTTCAGTCTTCCGGCATTTTATTGTGTTTTATAATTTTATTAATTAATGTTGTTAATTTTTCATTCATTTGTCATTGCTGCTCCACAATATTTCAGTATTCGTTTGGTATCCCGTCTTTACCTGCTGCTTTTCTGTTCCTCAGGTTTTCAAGTATTTTCCGAACTTCCTGTACATTTATATTAAGGTCATTATATGTTGTAATTTCTGATGTTTCCGGTTCTAGCGTCGTTTGTTTTTCTCCTGTATATAGCTTTTTTAGGTAGTCAATCCACGTATCATTTTCTATGTATTTTAGTTCTATTAGTTACTTTACCTCCGTTCTTTGACGTCTGATGAAGCGCTATATTTCCTTTTGCAGACGAGAAAAATTATGTTCCATTTCTTTCGAAAAACGTTCCCGGTGACCATTTTTTATTTTTCTTATAAGTGCATGTGTTTCGTTTCTAATTGTCTTGTAATTATGTTATGCCTCTTGTGTTTTGGTTGACATGTATTTCAGGTAAGCTTTTTTGTTTTCTTTACATTTTTTCTTCACTTTATTTATATTTCTTTTACCAAGAACTTTCTTGGCCAAGGCTAAGATATTAGACTTAACTTTTGCCCAGCTTTCTTCGACTCCATCACATTCTGTGATATATGTTTTTCTGTTTTTTTCGGTTCTTATTTTCTGGAATAGGTATCTTGTGGAGTCATCCTGTAAGCTTTCGACTTTTATCTTTGTGGTGTATTTCGGTGTTTTGTTATTACATATATGTGTTTTCATTCGGCACAATACCAATTTGTGATCGCTTTCTATTTCTGCTGATGTTAGTGCTCTCTATTCAACAGAATATAGTCTATAATAGATCTTTGTCCTCTACTGTTTTCAAAAATGTATTTGTATTGTTCTTTGTGAGGGAAAAATGTATTATTATTACGTATCTGGTTTTTGCTGCAGAGGTCCGTTAGAAGGTTTCCGTTTTCATTTCTGATATTTTCGTTATATCGCTGTTTTATCCCTGGAACTAAATCATTGTCAACACGGGCGTTAAAATCACCCATAATTATTTTATATTTATCATTTGGGGTCTCGTTTATTACAGTCTGAAGGTGTTCGTAGAAGTTTTCCCTTGTGGTGGTATCTTTGTTGTTCTCTGGTGCATGAATTGCTCTCACATTCAGAGGTTTGACATCCAGTTTAATTTTTACACTTACTATTTTTATACTTGGTGTAAAAAATTTTTGTGTACTAACAGAGCGACTCCTTCTTTGGCTCTGGTTTCTTTGGCAACACCACTGTAAATCATGAGATGGTCATCTATAATAATTTGACCCTTTTTCTTTTTTCTTTGTATCTTTTAGCGCACACATGTCTATATTTTTTTTTCTACAAGCTCTTTTGTAATTTTCTGCTCTCTTGTAGAGACTTTACGTTCAAAGCACCGATGCGAAGTGTATTTCTCGTTTACCACAAATTCGTTGTCCTCTTTCTCCCGTTAGTCGTCGTAATGAAATCATTCCTGTCCCGAGGCATAATTCTGTTTCTATGAGCTGTATGGTTTTAAAGTCTATCAGTAGAGTGCTAAACGGGCTGTAGACCCCCTCCTCCTTTATTTGGGCTTGGGACCGGCAACAGTTCTGTCGAGCTACTCGATCTACCCAACAAAACTGCAGGCGGATTTGAGATATGTTACTTAGGGATGTACTTAATCTGTATTAACTCTTTGATCTGTTTTTTGTTCTCTTTCAGATCTGTTTTATATTAGGTAAATTCTTATTTTTTTTCTATTTCTATTATTATATATCTATTTTATTTCTATCATGATACACATATATTCGTACTGCAGAAACAAGACAATTAATAAACACGTTAAGGGAATCTTAATAATAAGCAAAATTTAACTTTTAATACACAGAAGAAATAATGATATGCAGAAGAAACACAAATTAAAAAACGTTATCCACTTATTGTACGCAAGAGAGGTACCTCTAGGAAAAATCAAAACGACCGAAAATATATACCAAAATAACACAATAAAAGTAAAAGCAGAAGAAGAACCAACCGACCCTAATAAAGCTGACAATGGGATAAGACAGGGATATTTCCTGAGGCCTCTATTGTTCAACCTGATTATGGATGAAATAATAAAAAAGTAAGAACTAAAAAAAGATACCAAATGGAAGAAAAACAAAAAAATTGCTGTGCAATACTACTCTTTCAAAATGAAGATGATTTACAACGTGTGCTGCACCAATTTCATATAACTGCCAGAAAATTTAACATGTTAATTTCCCCAAAAGAGACAAAATTCATGGTTACAACAGCAAATTTACTAAGATGTTAATTGGAGCTGAAAGGTCAGATAATAGAACAAGTGATGGAGTTTAAATATCTAGCCATCACATTATCTAGCTACGGAAAGCTCGAAACTGAAGTGGAAGATCCAGTGAATAGAGCAAACAGAGCCGCAGGCTGACTAAATGAAACAATATGAAGCAATAAAACTATCGGGAAAGAAACGAAAGGCAGAATTTACAAAACAGTCATCAGACCAATGACATACGCGGCAGAAACAAGACCTGACACAGAGAGAACAAAAAGGATATTAGAAACAGCAGAGATGAAAACACTTAGAAAAATTGATGGTAAGACACTATGGGACAGAGCTAGAAGTACAGATATACGACGTAGATGCAAGATGGAGAAGATCACGAACTGGTTAAGAAATAGAAGAGTAGAATGGAACGATCATATAAGCCGAATGACAACAAATAGAGTAGTAAAGACGGCAAGAGACGGTCAACCCGTAGGAAGACGATCAGTAGGAAGATCACGAAAACGATTGAACGGCAACTTACTGGAGGCACATTGAAAAATGAAAGTCATGTCTATATAAATAGAAGAAGAAGAAGAAGATACACAGGATAAACATTAAAATTGCTGCAAGAAAGATAAAATAAATCAGTCATATTAATGTAGAATAGCAGAGGACAGAGTGTTTAGAGAAAATAATGAATCAGTCATATTAATGTAGAATAGTAGAGGACAGAGTATTTGTCATAGCTTTGGACAAGTGCCCAATTAAAAAAAGAACACAGGTCGTTCAAAAAAGACGGAACTCTAAAAAGAAAATAGAATAGATTTAAAAAAATAAAAGCATAAACATGTCTTTTCCTACTTTTTTAATATTGAAAATACGTAAATAGAACATTGAATTAAAATGTAATCTTTGATAATCTGTGATAAACCCATCACCTGAACAGTGGCACCGATACATGTAGTTGAAATTGTTTACGCTTATTTTAACTGTTTATTTCGTTATTATCTAGATATGAGTTGCGACCGATATCACAAACTTATTTATTTTTCACAAAGAGGCTCTTTAATACCTAAAATTATTACTATACAAATCTGATTCGAAATATCGTCAAAAAGTAATACACGGCATGCGGCATGTAAAATTTAAATTTTTAATAAAAAGTAAAAGATTAGGCATTACTTATGGGATTCAAAGAACGCGCGTTAAGGAAGATTGAAGTACTAATAAAATCACCGCAATCGGGCATACCCCGGGTAATGATTAATTAATTAATCGGCTAATTCTTTAGTCACCCCTTTAATATGATTTTGTCAAATTGGTCCTTGTTAGAACCAACTGTTCTAATAACATATGTCTATAACTGTTGAGGGTATATCTAGAGATCAAGAAACTTTACTTTACTTAAACTTATCAGACATATGAGCTAAACACGAATGTAACTTATCTCTAGTGCAGGAAACACATATAGGGCCTAACCTAGGGTATTTGGTATATAGCTGATCGCTGAAAACCACATCATAGATATAGACATGCTATTTCTGTCGCAAAAGAAGCAAAGAATAACTTAAAGTAAGAAAGGACAAAACCAGTCAGCCGAGAGAACCTTTTAACGATGTTGAGCTTGGATCCACCATCTACATATTTAATGAAAAATAATACAACTACCGACATTGAGGATCTGAGCACAAAGCTTATTACGAAACCTGGACCAAAAACACTCTACAATGGCTTATCCGCATGATGAACAACTGTATTCAAATTATGGAGATAGCCAAATTTAGAGGCAAGCCAAAGTTGTTACCTTGCTTAAACCTGGCAAAAAAAAGACGGGTACGAAAAATATCCGGTATCAGGGGTGGTATTTTTCAATCTAAATGCCGCTTACGACACCTTAAATTACAGAATATTTCTCCAAAAACTATATGATATCCCCTTAGATAACAAGCTCACTTACATTGTCTGCGTATGCCAACATAAGAGAATATTTTTTGTATTACTCACTGGTAAGAGTAGCAGATGAAGAACGATCTCGCTTGGGGTAGCATAAAGGCACCTACACTGTATAACATTTACACAAACAAACGATCCATACCGGTAGATACTAGGACTTCTATTATATAGACGAGACACCTATTATTGCACAATAAAAATAAACTATGAATAAATTTTCAGCCAAAACCCCTGAAAAACTCGTGGGTGCTCCTTCAATTTCCTCAACATAGACGTTTTCAAAATAGTTTGTATCACACCGGGTCAGTCATAGATTATTGTTTAAAACTAAAAGGTAAATTGAGGACCAGAAATATTATTCTTCGCAAGCTTGTCAGCTAAAAATGAGGCGCACGTCCTTCCGCCCTTAAAACATAGACGCTTGTACTATATGCTTCTGCTGCCGAATATACCTTGTTAGACAAATTAACCATTCTTTCTTTTTGTGCACACTACTACCCATTTTAACACAAAAATATCTATTGTAGCACTTAACCATATTTATTTTGAGATAACCTTCTATCGAGATATCACATGTAGTACACAAATAAGACCAGAACTAAAATATTAAAAAAGCTTTATACAATATATCGCAGAAGATTGAATAAAATAAAAGTAGTTTTTATTAATCAGATGCTTACATAAAATGTACAAAGACACTCACGTAAACAAAATATATTACGAAATTTCTGTAATTAAAAAAAACATCAAGTTCGGCATTGAACTAATAAAATTATATTAAATGAAAAAACAACATCTTTAAAAATACAGAAAAAATAAAATTTTCTATGCAAGCGAACATTCCATTCAATAATAAGCCCAAATCCTTTTGTATCTTCATACCTGTTTTTTAAAGAACCAGTTACATTTTAGTACGTAGTTATACCAGGTAATATGATATCCTCTGTTACACAGTGTTATGCGTATGACATTCCACTGTCTACAAACAGTAGATAAAAATAAGGAGCCCATATAAACCGTTCAGGGTATATGTTGAAAATATACGGTATAATCGCACAGTTGCCAAACCCTCAGAGCTTAGTTAAACCGATAAACGTATGGTTCAAATATACAATGAAGAAGATCTGAACGACCCCTATAATATATACACGTGAACTAAGCGATATACATTTATGATACAAGGGGTATTTACGGGATCCAAAAATTTTTTATAAATTATTAAACTCTACATGCTGATGAATCGACTGAACCAATATTACGGAATTGTCAAGTGAGCTCCGTATATCGGTATCCACTTGACCACGGAGCTCAATTGAACCTGAATTTTAACATGGGCGGGGTTCACTTAATGCCGTAGATATATATATATATATATACATATATATATATATATACATATAAATATATATATATATATATATATATATATATATATATAGATCTAGCGGTTAATGGGGGCTCCGTACTAAAACGGTATTATACTAACTTTGCGTATACAACTAAACTCCTCCGATGTTGCCAATAATTTGATTAGTCGTAGATTTTTAAATTTTACAGCAGGTACGTTTTGGAACTTCAAATTTATTTAAATATCAATCAATTTAGTCATCGAGAAATTTCACAAATAGGTACTCGGTTAATGTAGTTAAATATTTTATGGTGGTTATTTATATTACTTGCTTTAATTATTTTCAAACTTAAAAAAGTATTTATTATAAGCTTGGAAATGGCTAGTTTTCGTTTTATTTATTATTATTTTTTGTTAAAATGAATATGCACTTAAACATTTAGTCTCTAAATGTACTAACATCGAGTAGAGTAGTCGTGTAACAGTTTAAGAAAGTAGAAGCCCTTCGGTAGGATTATAATAAACTACATAAAATTAAAAGAAACTCTGTAAACAGGAGATCTTTGTAATTTTTCAATTCCTGCAATTTATGACGTGCAATATTTGTTTCATAAAGTAGTTAAATTTAAACTATAATAATTTATGGGAAGCGTTTAAAGAAGTAATCGCTAACCTTAATTAGAATACGGCACAATAAAAAGATGAAACTTACTGTATTTTTACTTATTATATTCACAAAAAGAATATCCAAAGTAAAATTTAACACGTTTTTATGGAGTTGTAGTGAAATTTGACTTCTTATTACGATACCGGATCCTGTAAAATTTTAAATACATTAAATCTCCCGTAAATTATTAAACTTATTCTTAGAATAAAATAACAAACTTCTTAGTAATTAGGTACAATATACCGTTCACAATTATGTGATAATGTGTAGGTGTCAAGATTGCACGGTCATGTGCCATAAGGTTTCATCTTTCATATAAACATCGATAGTTTTTAACTTTGGGTGTATTTGATTCCACCGTGCTGTAACCGATCCGACTTGAAAAGTGTTATTTTACATAAAATTAGCACGTTGGCCCTAATAATGACCTATAAATATACATTGTTAAAAATTGTATACATTTATCAATTTAAAACATTCTTTGTCGTCTTCTGATCTTCATCCCCATTCGTTCCTAATTAAGCACATGTTATCCACAGGATACCTCTCTCATTTTTAAATCATTACTCTTTTTGCCTTTTGCCATGGATTTCTTTATTTTGTTTATTCATATCGTTTTTACTCATAACAAATATTGAGTAGATTATTGTATCATTAAACTTTCTCCTTATATGTCCGTATCATATAAGTTGTCTAGTTATTTTAGCGTATATAATGTCGTATGTTAATTCCATTTTATTTAACAATAAAACAGCAAAACTTCTACAAAATTATTTCTATCTTATCACTACAGCTGTTTCGGAGAGTGCCTTTCTCAAGTCTCAAGTTTCTCGAATCCATCAATCATCCATTGTATTTCTTATACTTTCATTTAAGAAGATTTTGAAGTAGCTTTGCTTTATAGTCCATTTTTGTTGCTTTTTGTCACTGTTTCTCCTTTCTCTTTATCATTATCAATACGTAGCGCTACAACACTGGGTAGGTCTTCGCTGACTACAACTTATCTCCAAGTTGATCGATTTTCCACGAATCTGCAATCAAATGAAATGTTCATTTTTTGAGATATGATTGGATGTTTTCTCTCCATTGTATACTGACATGCCCAAGTGGCATTCTTCTGTGCTAACTTCCTTCCACACCAGTTCTACAAGTTTGACATTTTGGCGTCTATGCACGTGTCCGATATACCTTAAGGGATTTATTTTCCTGAACAATATCGTTATGCGAGATTTCTTTATTCAGTATGTTTTCTTATTCTATACGGATTTGTAGCGATATGATAATGAGTTCTGAAGCTATTTTCTCGTGGCATTTTAAAGTAATTACTATTTAAATGGGAATAAGCCACAATTAAAGCTTAAAGTTAGTTTATTGACGTTTCAATTTCCACTTCGGAAATCGTTCTCAAAATACAATCATTAGTGAGAATGATTTCCGAAGTGGAAATTGAAACGTCAATAAACTAACTTTAACCTCTAATTGTGGCTTATTCCCATTTAAATAGTAGTTATGATAATGGGGTTAAATAAAAATTTCTGATTATTTTCCTTTCAAATATTCGGAGTGCTTCCTTATTTGTTTTAGTCATTCTCCATGACTCACATCCATGTATTAAAATAGGTCTGAAGTTTGAATTATGCTCTGTATTTCTTTAGTGGCATTATTACTAACCGTGATTAGTGATCTAAGATATTTAAAGTGTTCCATACTTTCGAAATTGTAGTTGTTGACTTTAATGTTTTTTCTAAATTTATTGAATTGGTTGATTGGTTTTCTGTTGATTCGCTTGTATTTGGTTTTTATTTCGTTGATTTTAAGTCAAACATTTTTTGTGCTCTCTTCACTTTATTGAAGTTTGTGGACGGAAGAGTTTCTCATTAGAGTTATGAGTTCTATATCATTAGCATATGCTAGGAGTGCTTTGTCCCTTGGGCCGTTAATGGATTACATCTTAAATAGGCGTTATTTCTATTTTAGTAAGCTGTTCATTAATTTTTTGATTATTGGAATCGAGAATCTGTATTTTATTCGACTGTTTTATAACACAAAGTTTCTTGGAGCATATTTTCATCTTTGGTTTCCAGTATCATTATTACAAGGATTTTGCTGGATATGGACATAGTGAACCCGGTGGTATGTACATGATGTTTTCATAACCAACGTTCAAAAATTTTTCTTACTGTAAATTTTTGATTATTTTACTAGGAAATATAGTGTTGTTTAATAATAATAAAGTTCAAGCAACAATTCCTATATGCATTAACTCGGTAATGATAATTCTGCTCCCCGATACCAGGTAGCAGTCCCGAAAACATTAAAACTGCTACACTCATGCTTCTCATTATCCAACAATTAGCCAGTCCAGAACTATACGCCTTATGATGGTACTGATATTGCTGCTGCTCCTCATAAGTGCATAGAATATGCAAGGAAGGTTTTGACAATTTAATAGGATTTTGTGTGTTAGAATATTATTTCTCCGAGAAAGTGAAGAATATCTATTTGCTATCCGGATTTAATCCATAAATTAAATAATAGAATGCTCTAAAATAATGCTAGTAGCAGCAAAAAAAAGCGGTCTAATAGTCATCATCATCATCACCAATCAGCCCTGAGTTGTGCATTGTTGAACATAGGCCTTCTCTAGACTTTTCCATCTGCTTCTGTTCTGCGCCTCTGGTATCCAATTGGTCACGATTCTTTTGAGGTCGTTGGTCCATCGCTTTGGGGGTCTTCCTCGGCTTCGCTTTTCAGCCCGTGGTCTCCACTCAAGCAATTTTTTTGTCCAACTGTTGTCTTTCATTCTTGCAACATGTCCTGTCCATCTCCTTTTTTGTTTTTTGTAATATGTTCGATAATGTCTTCCACTCCGGTTCTTCTACGAACTTCCTCGTTTCTTATTCTATTGCTTAAGTTTATTCCAAGCATTTATCTCTCCATCTTTCGTTGTGTCCTTCTCAATTTTTCGGCTGATGTTTTTGTGAGAGTTAAGGTTTCTGCTCCGTATGTGAGGACTGGTAGAACGCACTGGTTAAAAGCTTTTCTTTTTAAATGGATCGGTATATTTGTTTTAAATACGTCTCTCATTTTTCCGAATGCAGCCCAACCCAGACTTATTCTTTTGAGTAGCTCGCATGTTTGGTTTCGCGTTAACCTTATTTTGTGACCCAAATACACATATTTTTCTACAAGTTTTATGGGCGACTTTTTGATTTCTATTAGCTCATTGGGGACGATATTGGTCATCACATTTGTTTTTCCATAGTTTATTTTTAAACCGACTTTCTGGGTTACTTGCTGTAGTTGTTGTAGCATAACTCTGGCTTCTCCTAAGTTGTCTGTTATGAGAACAATATCATCGGCATATCTGAGATGATTGAATATCTTTTCATCGATTCTAATACCCTTTGATTCCCACTCTAGCCTTTTAAATGCGTACTCCATAACTGTTATAAATAGTTTTGGCGACAAGGTATCTCCCTGCCGCACCCTTCTGCCAATTTTTATCTTCTCAGCGCAATGGAGGTTAACGGTTGTTGTCGCATTTGTCGCATGTCGTATATATTTCGAGTAATATTTGCATACCTTTGATATATTCTGCATTCTGATAGTGCTTTTAAGATAGCAACTGTTTCGACTGTGTCAAATGCTTTGTGGAAGTCGACAAAGATAAGAGCAAGGGGTCTGTTATATTCGATAGACTTTTCAACTAGAGTTTTAAGGCATTGCAAATGGTCGTTTGTTCCGTGTCCCGCTCGAAATCCTGCCTGTTCTTTTGATTGATAGAAATCGAGTTTTGCTTCTAATCTGTTTGTCAGTATTCGAGTAAAGAGCTTGTATAGGTAGTTAAGCAAACTAATTGGCCTATAGTTTTCGAGATCTGCTTTATCCCCTTTTTTGTGGAGGATAATTGTAACCGAATTTTTCCATTTACTTGGAATGTTTTCACTATGCAGACATAGATTAAAAAGTGTTTGGATTCGGGACATCAAAAGTGGACCTCCTAGTTTAATTGTTTCAATGACTACACCATCTTCCTCCGGACCTCTATTATTTTTCATATTTTTGAGGGCATGTTGAATTTCCTCTCGTGATATATCTGGTATATCCTCCGATCCTACATTATGTACCTTTTGTATTGGTTGTTCGATGAGCTCTGGAATAGGTTGACTTTTATATAATGTTTCATAGAAACTTTCCACTATATGTAATATGCTTGGTCTATCTGAGATAATATTTCCATTTTTGTCTTTAAGTTGGAAGATTTCTATTTTGTCATTTTCTATTTTTCTCCTCAATGCTTTCATGCATTTGTTGTCTTCTATAGTTTTTATAATTTTCTCGTTGTTGTATTATCTAATATCCCGTCTGATGGCTTTAGAGATTTCTTTATTTATGTTGTTTATATCTTGTGAGTCAACATTTCCTTCACTTCTCAGTATTCTACGATCTTCCATTTTTTGTTTCATTTCATTACTATTTTTTTGTTCTTTTCCATGTTTAGGGCCAAATTTTTCCTGAGCTTGTGTTAATGTATCTACTATTTTTTCGTTTAGGTTATTTATGTCTTCTCTTGTTGTATTTCTGAGTAAGTTACTGGTGATATATTTTTCAAACTCAAGTTCATTCGTTGGGCGCATCCAAGGTTTGAATTTTTTACTTTTTATCATCTTCAGTCTTTCTTGCTTAATATTGACTTCTACAGTTGCTCGAACCATTCTATGATCGCTTGCAACCGAAAATTGATTTAAGACTGTAACATCTTTGACTATATGTTTTTTGTCAGTGATGATGAAGTCGATCTCATTTTTTGTCTTACCATAGGGGCTCTTCCAAGTCCATCTTCTATGGATCTTCTTATAGAAGAAGCTATTCATTAGAATTTGTAGATTTGTAGATGCTATAGATTGTTTTCTTATAGGAAATTTAAGAGTATTTCGCCCCTTTCGTTTCTACCTGGTGTGCCAAAATTTCCGAGGGCATTTTTTAGCTGGGTCAGTGCTTATTCCTATTTTGTCATTAAAGTCGCCACATATTACCGTAAAATGTTCTTGATCTTCTGAAACAGCTGTGTACAAGTCATCATAGAACTGTTCTATTTCTTCGTCAGCGTGACTCGATGTTGGTGCATAGACTTGAATGATCTTTATGGAGTAACGGGTGTTTAGTTGTAATTTTGCAAGTATAACTCTTGTGGAAACTGCTTTTACTGATATGATATTCTCAGTTAGTTTTTTATTAATAAAGAGCCCAATGCCTCCATTCCCATAGTTTTCTCCGACATGATAGAAAATGTGACCGGATTTTAAAGTGGTTAGGCCTTCTTCTTTCCTTCTGACCTCAGCGACTCCAACAATGTCCCAATTGATTTTATCAAGTTCAGATTCCATTTCTATGAATTTTTCTTCTGATAGCAGGGTTCTTGCATTGAAAGTTGCAATTTTTAGATATATATATCTGTTAGATGGTTTTCTAAAATATGTCAGAATTTTGCCCCCCAGAATCCGTGGGACTGACTGATAGTCTGACTGATGGTCTAATAGTCACTAATGAGAAAAGCAAATAAATGTTCTTTAACATACAAAAGAGAGGATCGAGAGTAGGGCATAACGGAACAATAAAGCCATATAATTTTGAAAGATTGCAGCGTCTTAGATGCCGTAGGTAATGTTGTTACATAAAAAATAAAAGGGAATATTTAGGTAGCTAACTGATGTTTATGTATATATAACCCTCTTTATTAGACCAGGATTGCTAGAAAAGCCATCAGAGGTATTTTCCGACTTACAGAGGTCCGAGTACTAACCAATACCGAACAGAGCTAATTCCAAGATCTAACACATATATAAAGATAGCAACGTCGTACAAGAAACTAAATCTCAGTGCTAAAGTTGCGCTGGCTTTATCCAAAGACTCTATAATAACTGCATTGCCAAGTTAAATTGGGAGGATGCCCCAAGAGAAAAAATGCCTTTAAGACTTCTACAAATGAAGGAGGAGGTAACATATGGTCAGATTTAGAAATAATGAGACCTACAATCAATACTTATCTGTTGTGGAATATCAAATCAATTACATGTAATTAAACGAACTGGGCTTAAAAAAAATATCCAAGGAAAGGCACTTCAGAAATATTGACATAAATTTTAAAAACGTCATTTACCTGGCTGTATTTTCAATAGGAAAGGGAAGACAAAAAGAAGAAAAGGCAATAGAATCTTGTTCCGTTCTGACTATACGATGACGATGATCTTTATATAACATATAAGGAGAAAGAGAGAATAATGTTTATGTTTAATTTAGAACTCTCAGGTTTTCTCCCTTTTGAATTGGGTATGTATATGTATTACCATAGAAAATAAAAGCAAGAGAACTATAATTATAAAACGAAAAGATTACGAAATGAAAAGATTATATAAATCCCTTATATTTACACAGACTGTTTTACAAAAGGTGAACAAATGAGCATAAACGGACAGCTGTTTTACAAACTTAATATTATTAGACGCATTTAGGATCAATTTCACTCAAAATATGATATGCTAAAATACGATACGACACGAAAAAGGCAATGACTTTTACAGCTGATTGCCACATAAATGTCAATGTATTGTAGTTGTTGACTTTAATGTTTGTTCTAAATTTATTAAATTGGTCTCTTCTGTTGATTCGCTTGTATTCGGTTTTCATTTCGTTGATTTTAAGTGAAACATTTTTCGTGCACTTTGTTAAAGATGTTTGCGGACCGGAGAGAGTTTCTTATGAGATCCATATCATTAGCATATGCCAGGAGTGCTTTGTACCTTGGCCCGTTAATGGATTACATCTTAAATATACGTTATTTCTATTCTACTAAGCTGTTTATTGATTTTTTGACTATTTGAATCAAGAATCTGTAGTTTATTCGACTGTTGAATAAAACAGACTTTCCGGGTGCATATTTTTATCTCTGGATTTTTGTTTGCCGTCTCCTTATTACAACGATTTTGCTGGATATCGACATAGGGAACCTGGTGGTATGTACATGATGTTTCCATAACCAACGTTCGAAAATTTGTCTTACTGTAAAGTCATGATGATTTTACTAGAAAGTATAGTGTTGTTTAATAATAATAAAGTTCCAGCAACGATTACTATATGCATTAACTTGGTACTAATATCTCTGCTCTCCGCTAACAGATGGCAGTCCCGAAAACATTAAAACTCATGCTTCCCATTTTCCAACGATTAGCCAGTCCAGTACTATACGCCTTATTATGGTACTGATATTGCTGGTGCCCCTCATGAGTGAATAGAATATGCAAGGAAGGTTTTGGCAATTTAATAGGATTTTGTGTGTTAGAATATTATTTTTCCGAGAAAGTGAAGAATATCAATTTGCTATCCGGATTTAATCCATAAATTATTAGAATACTATAAAATAATGATATTAGCATAAAAAAAACGGTCTAATTGTCAGTAATAAAGCATATAAATGTTCTTTAACATACAAAAGAGGTGACGTAGAGTAGGGCATAACGTAACAATAGACCCATATAATTTTAAAGGATTGCAACATTTTAGATATCGTAGATAACGTTGTAACATAAGAAATAAAAGGGAATATTAAGGTAGCTAAGTGATGTATATATAACTCTTATAATACTTTTAAATTCAGAGGTCTAATACGACTTTCTTAAATCAGGATATATAAAACAGTGATTAAACCAGTGCTAATGTGTGGATATGTGGCCAGAACGCTAACAAAACAATGTACGTAAAACTCAGGTATTAATTAGATCAGGATCGCTTGAAAAGCCATCAGAAGTATTTTCCGACTTACAAAGGTCCGCGTACTAACCAATACCGAACGGAACTAATGCCAAGGCCAAACACATATATAAAGACAACAACGTCGTGTAAGAAGCTAAATCTCAATGCTAAAGTTGCGCTGGCTATATCCAAAGGCTCTATCATAACTACATTGCCAAGTTAAATTGGGAGGATGCCCCAAGAGAAAAAATGCTTTTAGGACTTCCACAAATGAAGGGGGAAGGTAACATGAGGTCAGATTTAGGAATAATGAGACTATCTACCGACCCATCATATTTATCAACACATGCCTGTTCAACTACCTGCTATCCTACCTATAGTCAATACTCATCTGTTGGGGACTATCAAATCAATTACATGTAATCAAACAAACCAGGCTTAAAAAAGTTATCTCAGGAAAGGCACTTTTAAAACGTTATTTACGTGACTTATTAAAATTTAAATTTTTAATGAAAAGTAAAAGATTAGCCATTTGTTATGGGGTTCAGAGAAGAACCTTCACGATGTTAATTTTTTGAGATATGATTGGATGTTTTCTCTTCATTGCATACTGAGACGCCCAAGTGGTATTCTTCTGTGCTAACTTCCTTCCATAACAGTTTTACAAGTTTGACATCTTGGCGTCTATGCATGTGTACGATCTACCTTAAGCAATTTATTTGCCTAAACAATATCGTTATAAGAGCTTTTTTTATTAAGTATGTGTTCTTCTTCTATACGGATTTGTAGCGATATGATAATGAGGTTAAAACAATTTTCCTATTATTTTCCTTTCAAATATTCGTAGTTCTTCCTTATCCGTTTTAGTCATTGTCCATGATTAGCATCTATGTATTAAAATAGGTAAAAAGATTAAATTATGATCTGTATTTCTTTAGTGGCATTATTATTAACCGTGATTATTTATCTAAGATATTTAAAGTGTTCCATATTTACGAAATTGTAGTTGTTAACTTTAATATTTTATCAAGATCTATTAAATTGGTCTCTTCTGTTGATTCGCTTGTATTTCTTTTTAGCTTGACGAATTCTTCTTTTTTCATTCTGTGAACTACTAGTGGGTTCTTTTTACGGAATTTTTTCATCACGTTTAGGTAATCATCAACGGTATATAAACGTTGTTGAAATTTTAGGGCATTTTCAAAATCTCCAAAATCACTACCATTGGGTAAAAGCTATGACTAGGAAAGAAATAGCGTAATGTAATTTTTTCAATGGTAGGATGAGTTTCCAAAATCATTTTCAGAATCAACTATTTTAATGCTGCGGTTTTGGCCGCCACAAGAGTCTGACCACAAAATTACATGTTTTTCAGAAGTAACATTTTCTTCAATGTGTTTCTTAAGACAAATGCCTACGTCCTGGGCTCCCCGACCAGCTTCACCTTCTATCCAAATATAACAATGACCTTTTTTATCCTTGGCGCTATGGATACCAAGGTTGTAAATACATAATTGACGCTTATAATATACAATATTTATTAGAATTCTCGAAAGGGGAAGAGTTTTTCTTTAAATCAAAACAAAAGGTTTCCACTTCTGGTTGATCGTTGCTTATCTTCATGTCTAGCTTTCTTTCTTCTAAGTGCACATTTTTTCTTTTTTTAACGCTTAATTGTTCGTTATCTGCGCAATTTTTAATTTCTAATTCGAAACAATCACATCTACTACAAGCATCTTTTTTCAACTTTTTTCTTTGAAGATTAAATCGTGTTAAAAACATTTTTTTGTAAAACGAAAATTTAACAAGGTCATTGTCTGCTTCTTCAATATACAATTCATACATTTTACTTAATGTTATGTATTTGTTAAGTATTCTCTTTCTGTGTTAGCTCTTCTGTAATGTGACTATTATAGAAAAATTTAAGCAATAACTGCCACTACTTCTTAACCTAAACGCCTCAACAAGTTGCCAACGTCACCATTGTTAACCACGTTTATGTACATATGTTGCCAAATATTCGATTTACAATCATTAAAACGCTCGCAAGAGGCGCTTGGTCCAAAACTAATACACAAAAATTAGTTGCTTGCTCTAGTTATGCAAAATTCAAAATCCAAAATAAAAAGAAAGGTACTTAATCTTTTTAAATATATCTGGTTATCCGTTACTAACAGGTTAATGGGATTTATTACGTAGATAGTTTATGCCTTTTTCTATCTTCTTCTTTAAGTTCCATCTTCTATCGAAGGTTGGAAATCATCATGGCTATACGGACTCTGTTGACTGCCGCTCTATAAAGTTCTGCTCTACTGCATTCAAACCATTCCCTTAAGTTTTTAAGCCAGAATATTCTTCGTCTTCCCACATTTCGCTTTCCTCGGATTTTGCCTTGCATAATAAGTTGTAATAATGCGTATGTTTGCCCTCTCATCACATGTCCTAAGTACTCAAGTTTTCGTCTTTTGATAGTTAATAATATTTCCGCCCCATTTCCTATCATTCTAGTTACTTCCACGTTTGACATTCTATGAATCCATGATATTCGTAAAATTCTTCTGTAACACCAAAATTCAAAGGCGGCCAACTTATTCAGATGGACTTGTTTTAGTGTTCACGCTTCCAAGCCATAAAGAAAAGTAGGGAACACGTAATATCGAAGCATTCTCAGGCTCTAACTTTATATCCCGAAAACAAAGAAACTTTTAAAGTTTAAAAAATAATGCACGTGCTATTTCAATGCGTGTCCTAATTTCTTTTGTTTGGTCTACATCTGATGTTATCCTGTTGTTCCTCTTTTCCACCAGAAAGCGCCATAATCCACAATTTAAGAAATTGGGGCTGGGTCTAGTGATGCATAACGCCGTTCATATAGCAATTTGTTGTCACATGTTTATAGTTTTTCAAAAAATGAACTCCGATTTAAAGATTAAAACGTAAAACAAAATATAAAAACCTATTGAACCTTATTCAGAAAATTTCAGAAAAGAATAACTTTTGTGAAAGATTGTGGGACACAGTCATATTTTAAGATAAAAACTTCAATTCAGAGAGTGGACATTCTTAATAAATGTATAATCTAATATGGAAGCATGTTTATGTTTTACAGACTTAGAAAGCACTTAGCACACAAGTATTTATTTTTTTATGTACTAGGTCGTAAAATAAGTATACTCAAAACAAATAAATATTATCTACCAAGTATTCTACTCCACTTTAATATCAATGCATCAGATATATTATAAAGATTTCGTCGTAGTTGTAAATTAATAGGAGATAAAGCCAAATGTAGAGCATATAGTGAAATCTGAATATCTTAGAATAACTATATCGAGCGGGAACATTATTGATGAGCAAAAGGGAGACCCATCGCTGAGAAAGTGACAAAGCAATTGGCAAAAGCAAAGGGTACTTTGTACTAAAGTACCCATACTCTAAAGCATAAGCGGGTCTTTTCGTACTCTTTTAGTAAGTGATAGATTCGACCGTTACTTGATAGAAATTCATTTTATCTAACAATTAAACAGGTATGCGTTTACACGTCATATTTTGTAACTGAATAAGTTGAGGAGGGGATAACTGTTTGTCTCAAGTTGGTCATTCAGAATTATGTCTGTATTTTTTAATTTGCTAATTTCCATAGATTTTAATATTCATGGAATCTACAGATAGCTTAAGGCCTTTATTATAAATACACTTTTTTAGTAATAAAAATATATAAATAGAACCTAGAATACGCCTGTAAAAGTATGTAACTTTTGATCTCTGGGATAAACCCATCTCCTGAACAATGGTGCCGATATATGTAGGTAAAATTTTCTACACCTATTTTAACCTGTTTATTTCCTCATTATCAATATATATGTATGAGTTGTAACCGATACCACAAACTCATTTACTTATAGAGACTATATATTGACTGTTATTACTATACAAATCTGACTCGAAATATCGTCTTAAAATAACAGTAACAGCAAAGTGAAAGATTAGTCATTTCTTATGAAGTTTAAAGTAGAAGCGTTCACGAAAATTGAAGTACTAATAAGACTACCGCAATCGGGCGTACCCTGGGTAATGAATAATTAAGTAATCGTTAATTCTTAAATCACCCGTTCAATATGTTTTTTGTTAAATCGGTGCTTTTTAGGACCAACTATTCTAATTATGTGTATAAATATTAAGAGTATATCTAGAGATAAAGACACTCCACTTTACATAAAAACTTATAATGAGAGAAAACAAAACCAGTCAGCTGAGAGAACCTTTTAACGATGTTGAGCTTGGATCCGATATCCACGTATATAATGAACAATATTACGGCTCCTGGCTGAGGATCTGAGCACAAAACTATAAAATTTGAACTAAAAATACAACAATGGCTAATATCCAAAGTCTTTAGACAAGCAAAGCAAAGACAAAGTTGTTGCCTTGCTTAAACCTGGCAAAAACTCCAACGACCACAAAAGCTATCGGCCAATATATCTATTTATTTTGTCAGCTATACAGAATACTTCTGTACATGATCCTTAATATAAACCGATAATAGAAGAAAAACTCAAATTAAAAGACAAAAGTGGCTATATATGACAGGTTAGATCAGATAGGTAAAAATACCAGGTATGAGGAGTGGTATTTGTTAATCTAAATGCCGTTTATAAATAGTTATTTAAATAACTTATAAAATATTTAGTTATAAATTAGTCAGCCAAATTCAGGGAATATTAAGACTCACATCCATACATAAGCTCTACAATATCGTAGCTATCAATCCACCTAATATCCGAAGATAAGTAGCTAGAGAGCAAAAAAAAACAAAGTCCAGATTCGTGACATCCACTCCACGAATACCAGCCCATTTTATGACTAGAATCAAGGAAAAACTGGCTATATCAACACATCTGCAAGATATACAAACAAAAATAAGCTGCTCCTCTCCATCTGATCCCTCGAACGGAACTTCCTTATGGTAGTTATCTTCCTTAAATCTGCCAGGAGGACTCTTGCCTGCAAACACCGGTTAACTTATGTGCATGTGGGGTGGTACAAGACTTATCACACTTTCTTAGTTAACTTTGCCGTTCAAATCGCTCTTTTTGAAGGGACAAGGTTTATTTATGTGAACTGAACATGTAAAGTACAGTCAGTAAGCTATTACTTATAAAGATTATTGCAAATTTGACACTAACTCCACTTATATTGATTACATATTACTCCTAAATACGAGATAAAACATTCAGAAATATGTAATATTGGTGAAGTGGTATAATTCATGTTAGAAAAATTAATCATTCTTCCCTTTTTTGTGCACTACTACTCATTTTAACAAAAAAATATCTATTTTAGCACTTAAATATTTATTTTGAGATAACCTTCTATCCAGAATTAAAAAATAGAATAATAAGAAATAGAATCCAGAAAAAAATAAAATAATAAAATAGAAGAAATAAAATAATAAAAAAGCTGTATATAAGATATCATGAAACAATAAAAGCAGTTCTTATTAACCGGATTCTTAAATAAAACGTATAAAGACATACTCACGTTAACAAAATACATTAGGAAATTTTCGCATATGAAAAAATACATCCAACTTGGTAATGAAATCCTTTTGTATCTATAAATCTATTTTTAGAAAAGCACGTACCTACCAAAAACAGGTATTTGGTAGTACACATATATGTTACATACTGTAATGCGTATGAATGATAACAAAAGTAAGGAGTCTATATGAACCGTTTAGAATATACGCTGGAAATAAACGGCTTAATCCCATAGTTGCCAAACTATCAGAGCTTACTTAAACCGATATACGTATGGTTCCAATATACACGGAACAAGATCTGAACGACCCCTATAATATATACACGTGAACTAAGTGATATACATTTATGATACAGGGGTACTTAGGGGCTCTACAAAATTTTTAAAAATTGTGAAACTATACATGTTGACGAATCGACAGAGCCAATATTATGGAATGGTCAAGTGAGCTCCGTATATCGGTGGCCACTTGACCACGGAGCTCACTTGAACCTGAATTTTAACATGGGCGGAGTCCACTTTATGCCGTAGATATATATATATACATATATATATATATACATATATATATATATATATATATATATATATATATATATATATATATACATATATATATATATATATATATATATATATATACATATATATATATATATACATATATATATACATATATATATATACATATATATATATATATATATATATACATATATATATATATATATACATATATATATATACATATATATATATATACATATATATATATATATATATATATATATACATATATATATATATATATATATATATATATATATATATATATATATACATATATATATATATATATATATATATATATATATATATATATATATATATATTATTGTGATTTTTAGAGTCTTGGTGCGCCAAGCAATAATTAGCTAATTAATTTTTTTTGATTAATTAAAATTATTTAAATGATATGATTATGACTCTATCACAATTTTTAATTCTTGTATCTCAGGGTTAAATTCGTGCTTCAATATCTATGCTATTACATGTGAAAGGTAAGGTCCAGAGAATACCGGAATAATAAAAAACATATGATCTAACACTATATATTGAAATAAAAATAATGAAATAATTCACACTCAAAAGTTTTCAATAAACAAATCTCATATAAGGATTCTCAAAATTTTGTTCTCCGTACGTGAACAATCAAAATTTATGGTACAAACAATATTAATTGAAATCTCAAAATTCCGAACTATTCTAACTCTCCTAATCAAAATATTTATATCCTTTCTAAATTAAGTGTAAAAATTGTGTTATCAATAAAAGAAAAAAAACTGCAGAAAACAAAATATCTCTCTCTGATGATGAGTGGTCCAAATCCTTGTTCCTTGTAGATTATATTATCTCCTCTCAACCGCTCCCTATGTAATCTCAAAAATCAAAATCTGTCCAATTTTCAAACTCATCTTCCTTGCTTTCATACCATAACGCTGCTCCTTCTTTTAAATGGTTTCTAATTGTTTCTTTGCAATCGTCAAAATATCTAATATGTTGTAATTTGGTTTTCAAATTTTTGACAAACGGTACTGGGTGTGTTTTCCGAATATCCCCGCCAAATTGTATTTTCGCCTCGCTTGTTCCATGGATGATAACTTCTTTTCTCTCTACCCCTCTTAGTTCAATTTCTGCCATTTGTTTTTCATTTTGCTTTAATCTTCTTTCTACTTCCTTCCTGTCTTCTTGTAGCGCATTTTCAAATTTTATTTCTAATCCCTCCAAATTATCTTTAATTCTCATTTCTTGTTCTTTCATATTATTTTTAATTTCATTAATCTCTTCTATTTGTTGTATCAGTTCTTTCTTTATCCCCTCAACACATCCTTTAATTTCCTGTTCATAGTTTTCCAAACGCTGCTCTATATTTCTGTTATTTAGTTCTATTGTTTGTTTTGTTTCTTGTTGATTTCTATCCATTTTATCCATTTTCTTTGATGTTACATTCATTGTTTGTGTCTGTATTTGCATCATTGCTAATAATTTTTCCAGCATTCCTGTTTCTTTTCTTTTCTCCATTATTTTGGTATTTCCTTCATTATCCGATCCTTCATCAATAATTGTTTCCTCTTCTATCTTATCCTCTTTCCTTTCTTGCGTTTTACTTTGACTCCTTGTGGTCGACATGTTGTTTCTTTTCGTTACTGTTTTTGTCCCCGCCAAATGTGAAATTTTACAACACTCTATATGTTTCAGAACACGACAATATTTCTCCCCAAATGTATTAAATTTTCACGACAAATATCAAATATGCAATCAGTAAAATTAAAATTATTCAAAATAAATATCAAATGTATGATTGGTAAAGAAAATAAAATCAAATAATTCAATAGCAGTAAATATCCACTAACTACGATCAATCAATAAATCAAATTTATATTCCCTGGAAAAATTGTCAAAATACTTTCAAATTCAAATTCCCTCAAAAGAAAAAAAACTGCAGAAAACAAAATATCTCTCTCTGATGATGAGTGGTCCAAATCCTTGTTCCTTGTAGATTATATTATCTCCTCTCAACCGCTCCCTATGTAATCAGCAATCATACACAGATTGTTGCAAGTATATCGTCCTTAATGATCTCCTTCAAAAGCACAAATCATTCAAATTATGATAGCCTTTCTCCTCTCGGTAAACTGAATCTCTCGTTGGCCCGAGTGAAAAATGACTCTTGGAATATCTTCTCTTTACGATAAACTGAATCTCTCGTTGGCCTGAACAGTGACTCTTGGAATATAAGTAGAGAAATATGACTTACAATATTTTGCTGCTTCAGCTCCTGTCAGATACACTAACTCCACAAAAACTCACTAACATTCAACACTACTGCTTGCTACATTTCAGGAACCGCCAGAGAACAATCACTGTTCCTCCTACAGATTTGGAAAACCAACTGATCATATCTTTTCTCTCTCCCCAATCTCGCTAAACTCGCTCCTACATACTTATCCCACCTTTTTCAATCTCCGCCAATCAAAACTCGTCACAATTCCCCCATTTTTTCATTTCGATAACAAACAAATTTTTACCTATAATTATAAATTTCCTAAAACTTATTTACAAATAATATTTTTCTATAAATCTTAAAAACTAACAAAAACCTCTTTCTATAATCCCTTCTATTGTCTTTAATCACTGCATTAATGGATTTTGAAAAACCCCGTTCAATTCTTTGGCTTTCACTTAAACTTATGCGGGTCACTCAAGTATAACAAAGAAATGATTGATGTAAAGCTTACATTGTGTTTAGTACAGGTAATTCAAGAAATTAATAACTCTCCTTCTTCGAAATGTTTGTTGGATATTATCCTACTTATCTGAATTATTTTAATGTTATTGAATTTTGAAATATTTTAAACAAACCAATATTTTTCTCGATTTTACATATCATAACAATATATATATATATATATATATATATATATATATATATATATATATATATATATATATATATATATATATATACATATATATATATACATATATATATATACATATATATATATATATACATATATATATATACATATATATATATACATATATATATATACATATATATATATATACATATATATATATATACATATATATATATATATATATATATATATATATATATATATACATATATATATATATATATACATATATATATATATATATATATATACATATATATATATATATATATACATATATATATATATACATATATATATATATATATACATATATATATATACATATATATATATATATATATATATATATATACATATATATATATACATATATATCTATACATATATATATACATATATATATATATATATATATATATATATATACATATATATATATATATATATATATATATATATATATATACATATATACATATATACATATATATATATATATATACATATATATATATATATATATATATATATATATATATATATATATATATATATATATATATATATACATCCTACTATCATTTTCGCATCGATACATTATGCTTTTACCATCAATTTAGCATCGTCTTGCAAAGTAGCATCTGTATATCGACGCTACTTTACAAGACCTTAATAACTGTTTTCCCGTACTTGTTACAAGAATTTTAACCATCTCATTGATTAGAGTCTTGATACCGTGTTGGTATTTTAAAATATCCACTTTCTCTTTTTATCCCTTACTGAGTTATATAAGTTTATTCCAGAAAATGTTTGAGTCTAAAATGATGGTACAGTGAAAATATTATATATATTTAGTTCAGGGTTTTACCGTTTACTCGCTGCCATTATATACATGAAAATGTATATCCCACTTTCATTATCAATCATTTTAGCATCAGAAATTTGGCATCGTTGTTGAATATAATATTACCCACGACGAAATAGTAAATTTAAGAATATATATATATTTTTTTCATCTACAAATCATTCTGGCATCATGTTTGGTTAAAAGTAACGGGTTATGATATATTGCAACTACCTATTGTATCTTCGCTCCAATTCGTCCAGTCGCGACGTACAGCACCTCAAATGATAGGATTTAACCAATAAAATACAATAAGACACAAAAATCAAATATAGCAGCATGTCAAAAAGGCCTTAATTATATATCTTCGTTTCTATAAGTCCAATCGTGACGTACAGTATCTCAAATGACAGGATTTAACCAATTAAAAACAATGAAATAAAAAAATTAAATACAGTAACATGTCCAAAGGGCCGTAGTCACGTATCTTCGGTCCTATTAGTCCAATCGTGACGTATAGTACCTCTAATGATAGGATTTAACATAAATAATACAATGGGATAGAAAAACCAAATGCAGAACAATGTCAAAAGGGCCTTAGTTGTGTATCTTTAGTTCTATTAGTCCAATCATGACGTGCAGTACCTCAAATGAAAGGATTTGACAAATAAAATACAATGAGGTATAAAAATTTAATGGAGTAGCATGTCAAAATGGCCTTAGTTATGTATCTTCGGTCCTATTAGTCCAATCGTGACGTACGATACCTCAAATGATAGCACTTAACCAATAGAATACAATGACATAGAAATCAAATACAGCATCACGTCAAAAGGGCCTTAGTTACGTATCTTTGTTTTTAGTGGCCCAATCGTGACGTACAGTACCTCAAATGATAGGATTTAACCAATCGAATACAATAAGATAGAAAAATAAAATACATCAGCTTGTCAAAAGGGCCTTAGTTATGTATCTGCGGTCCTATTAGTCCAATCATGACGTTTCGTACCTTAAATGATAGAATTTAACTAATATAATACAATGAGATATAAAAATTAAATAGAGTAGCTTGGCAAAAGGGCCTTAGTTATGTATCTTCGATCCTATTAGTCCAATCGTGACGTAAAGTACCTCAAATGGTACCATTTAACTAATAGAATACTACGACGTACAAATCAAATACATCAACACTAAAAGGACTATAGGTATATATCTTTGCTCCTATATATGTTATGTCAAAAGAGGCTTAGTTGCGTAAACGAATTAACGCACAGAAGTGTGTGGCATATTACGTGACAGGATTATTAGCGAATACCATACGATTACGTCATATATCTCTTTGCATACGTCCACTTTTAGTTAACTACTTGGTATGTATTCAGTACTTTGCTTTACGGTTGTTGAGGCATTAACTCTTAAACAGAAGAATGTTAAAAATCTTGAAAGCTTTGAGATGTGGTGCTACCGCCGTATACTAAAAATAAGTTGGGTGGATAAAATTACAAATGAAGAGGTAATACGCAGAATAAATAACGATCCAGAAGTTATACTGAATATAAAAAAGAGAAAACTTGAATAGTTTGGCCACCTGATGAGAGGACAAAAGTACACATTCCTACAGAATATAATGCATGGAAAAATCCAAGGACGCAGAAATCCAGGCCGTAGAAGAATGTCCTGGATGAGAAATTTAAGAGAGTGGTTTGGCTGTACCACTAACGAATTATTCAAAACAGCAGTAAATAAAATTAGAATCGCCCTAATGATATCCAATCTCCGATAGCAGAGGCACTCAAAGAAGAAGATATGATAAACTCGAAAAATCTCCAACGTTCACTGTTAGACATATGCCTCCCGTTCAGTACACACATTTACTGCTCCTTGACGCTGTGACGAGAATGAGATAGGATTTAACAAATAGAATGACAGAAAACTAAAAAAGACAATGTGTCAAACGTGGAATGCGTCGCAGAACGTGAAATATTAGCGTAAAATTATATGATGCCATAGACGGTTCTTTAATACCCAGCAAACTCGCTTTGTAAAGTTACATAGCAGGGATCTGTGCGAGAAAAAGTCGATCATTCGTTTTATAACCCAAAGGGGACCATAAAATATTCAACGTTAAAATTTGGCATAATGTAACGGTATGACAAATCTTTTTTCTCCCGCATGTGCTTGCCTGTGTACCTATACAAGGGGAGTCGTGCATAACCTTTAAGTTGATCGTAATACATAACTGCAACAACAAGTATGTTGACGACTTGGGTTAGTATATACAGTGCATTCCGTACGTTTTTTAAACATGGTTAGGAAATTGTTGACTGGAGGCTATTAAAGAAGTTCTTAAAATAATTGTGGGTCACCGCCTTTTCTGTAAATGGAGTGAATATTGTTATCGATTTAATTTTTTGCTTCAGTTGAATAATTCCTGCTGGTATTTGGTCTAAGCTTAGTTCTTTTTCTCATTCAAACTGTTTCATAGCTAATTTTACTTCCTCTTTATAGTGCCCTGTTCACCTGTTTTGGTAATTTCGGACTATTTCATCTCTTATAACATAAAACAGTTGTTTCAGATATCTTTATCGCGTTTCCTTTTTTTTATGGATGAATATGCTGCCGTTTTCATCTCCTACTATTTCATATGGAGCTACACGATTAACAATTCCAAATCAAGAAAAGACAAATAAAACTCCGAATTATATTATACAACTAATAGTCAAAAAATAAAGAGCAAGAGGTAGATAATCAGACAATTAAGATGAGCGCTACATGATGTACGTAATGCCACATTTGAACACTACATTAGTACATTGTCTAAAGAAGATCATTCACTATGGATAGCAACAAAACACTTAAAGAGACCTGATCAATACAACCCACCAATTAAGAAAGATGACGTTAGTTGAGGGAGATCAGACCAGGAAAAAATGTCAACATTTTCAGAATACCAGATAATAATAATCAAGCAATAGAACACTGAAAACTTTTGTTTTTAACTGTACGCCCGTGAATGACTTATTATTTTTTAAATAACACTTAATATTGCACTTTTTTATTGTATTTTTTTCATCTTTCAAGATAATTCTTATAGGAATATATTTATTTATAACATACGGTCTTATGGGAACAAGAGTTGCAGTAAAAGATTTTTCTAAATATAGAATGTAAACCATATTTCCAATATATTTGTGAAAAAGAACCAGTTTATAATATTCCGGACGACGTAATAAAACCTTATTTTAGACTATTGGTCGATTAATTGAAATCATTGTTTAAGAAACGAATTATTCATGTGCAGATGTTTTACTATAAAAACATGTAAAACCAAAATCTCGATTAAAAAAATTGCAACCAGTTACTCACGATGAAACTTAACCCCATTATTGATTTTACAAGTAATAAAATGGGTCGACAAAAGACCAGTTTTAATCCTTACAACGTTTAAACATAATAGTTATATCTTGGTTTAATCAGATGAAAAGAAAAATTATACACAAGTACTAAAACCACAAACTATTCTCGATTATAACTTGGTGAAAAAGAGTGTTGATTTTAGTGATTAAGTGGCTTCTTACCAAAGCCCAATACGCAAAATTCTGAAGTGGTACCGGAAAGTGGCAGTGGAATTAATATTTAATACCGCATTTAATACCGCAGTAGTAAATGCTTAGTTGCTAAATAATAGAAAACGTAAAAAAGCGACAACCTATCCTTGAGTTCAGACTGGAGTTCGCGAAGGCATTTGCAAATAAAGAAATGTTGTAACCCTCACGAACAGTTACACCCAAAAATACCATCTCAGGCAAAGCGATGTAGATAATACAAAGAGAAGAAAGTGTACAAGATGTAACAAAATTTTAAGAAGAAGCATGACTAGTAGAAAGGACTATAGAAAAGTTAAAAAAGTTAAAACATACTCTGAAGAATGTGATGGCAAAACTGGAATATGTCTAGTGTGCTTCAATGGAGCACATTAAAAAACAATTTTACTTATACAGGAACTATTATTGAGTAAAAACGTATTATACCTCAAGTGGCCTTATAGTATTGGAAGTCGTAAGTTGATAGTTTTAGTAGAACATTTTAATTGTTAATTACCTCCGTAAAAGTGAGTTATAGTATTTATAAAAAGATGGATGTAAATAATATGCCTTCGACATCTAAAAAAGCTAAATGTGAATATAAACGTAGATTGACCACTGCTGAATTACAATCATTGTTAGAAGCATCTGGCGAGGACGATGTAGATTAAATGAATGGTGGAAGTGACTCTGATTGACTCTGACGAAATATTTTCACAAAGTCGTTCAGAAAAATCGAGGATTGCGTTTTGGAAAGAAACAACACAAACAGAATTTAAGACTTTTCTCGGACTTATGTTCCATATGGGGACAATTAAGATGAACCGTCTGAATGACTACTAAAAAAGTATGGGTAACTTCTATAATAGTGTTGACTTGACTAGATAATTGCTCATAGCCCATATTAAGAAATAAGCGAATAGATAATCCTCACTTGTCAAAGAAACTGAAAAAACGTGAAGTGGTCTAAAAACTAAAAAGTCCCCTATTCAAACTGGTTTTTAATAAAAAATTTAATAATATGTTAAAGTTTTTTTAATATACCCTAAAACTAAAAGCGAAAAGAATCGATTGCAAGTTACAAAATACTTGTAGAGTCATACTGTTTGGACAAGTACAGTTGTTTAAATAATCGCTTTCTGTCATAAACAAATTGAATAAATTGTAAAATATTTTTTGATCTGCTTGATATTTAGCACACTTTAATAACTCATCAATTGCCATAATTGCCTGTCGTTAGGCCAAAAACAAAGTTATTAACATTATTTATAAATTACTACAAACATAATATCATAGAGTTTACGGTTTTTTGGAATTATATCAATTATTTATGTATTTAAATTTGGTATTTCTCTACATAAAAAACTTTTTATGGTCTACAACTATTATTTGAATTATTTTTCTTTAGAATGTATACAAAACGTTTTATAAGCAAAAAATTATTTTTTTTGCCTTTTAAGATTGTTTAAAAAAACAAAGCAAAATCAACTGTACGTCTTTACGAATTTTTCGTCAGCTACCCCTCATACTATTTAGAATTTAAATTTCTGTATAAGATTTTTTTAAATTATTTAGCGAGGAACTACTTTCTTATGGCATGGTCAAAGTCAAATATTATTTTTTTATGTGATTAAGCCACAATTATTGGTCGTTATTGAGATGAAAATTACATTTTTAATTAACTAATATTTAACGTTTTGATTTCCACTATTATTTTACAATAGCTTTGTTTATTGTACTAATTATGTAAACATGTGTATACACATTTTGTACAGAAGAACGTTGTTTGAGAACGATTTCCGGAATGGAAATCAAAATTTCAAACATTATCACAATCACAACCAATAATGAAGGCCTTAATCCCATAAAACCATAATATTTATCTCAAACTATTCATCGATAGCTTCGACTAAACAGGTTGTAAATTAAAATTTATGTAAAATATTCCCCTACACGATTCTCTGGGCAAAAATATCTAGGTTAAATAAATATAACATCTAAACGAAGAAAAAAACCTGTTGAGACTGCAACTTGTGAGCAGGTAGTTGAACTTGATATTCGAACTTGACCCAAACAACCGATCGATATTTAGGTATCTAAAATATTATTTTAAGGATTAATACCGGCAACATCTACTGGCTCCAAAAGGATGCCAAATACAGTGATTTTACCGCTCGATGTTAAAACGTAGGTTTGATGTAAAAATTAAATATATAAAAAAAATCGGAATAATAAAAAACCGACAACAGTGCCAAGCCTACAAAGGTGCCCTAAACGAACATACACAATTTATAAATAGAAAATGATAGCAATTCTTGGTGATGCTAAATTACTGCAACGTGAAAAGAGTTCTAAAGGATAGCGGGATGTATATATATATATATATATATATATATATATATATATATATATATATACATCCCGCTATCATTTAGAGCTCTTTTCACGTTGCAGTAGTTTAGCATCAACAAGAAATGCTATCATTTCCTATTTATAAGTCGTGTATGTTCGTTTAGAGCACCTTTGTAGGCTTGGCACCGTTGTCGGTTTTTCAATAATCCGATTTTTTTATATATTAAATTTTTTACATCAAACCATCACTGTAACCTCGGGAGGTAAAATTATTGTATTTGGTATCATTTTAAAGCCAATAGATGTTGCCAGTATTAATACTTAAAATTATATTTGAAAACATAAAAATATCGATCGGTTTGGTCGGTCGGTCAAGTTCAAATAATAAAGACATTGAATCTACCTGCCAGCCGGCTGATTTCAGCCGGCTGGGGTCAACTAACAGGTTTTTTTATATCAATGTTCAGTTGTTATATCTATTTATTTAGATATTTTTTCCCAGAGAGTTGTGTCGGGGAATATTTTACATATTTTACTTTCCAACCTGTTTTATCGAAGCTATTAGTGAATAGTTTAAGATAAATATTAGGTTTTTATGGGATTAAGTCAAAAATATTGGTTGTGATTGTGATGATGTTTGACATTTAGATTTCCATTCAGGAAATCGTTCTCAAAAAACGTTTTTTGTACAAAATGTGTATACACATTTTTACATACTTTGTACAATAAACAAGGTTAAATATTGGAAAACATATCGTTAAATATTAGTTAATTAAAAATGTAATTTTCATCTCAATATCGACCAATAATTGTGGCTTAATCACATAGAAAAATAATATTTGACTTTGACCATGCCATAAGAAAGTAGTTCACGGAACCTCGCTAAATAGTTTAAAAAAATCTTATACAGAAATATAAATTCTAAATAGTATGAGGGGTAGCCGACGAAAAATTCGTAAAGACTGAGTTGACTAAAGTTGATTTTGCTTTGTTTTTTTAAACAATCTTAAAAGGCAAAAAGAAAATAATTGTTTGCTTATAAAACGTTTTGTATACATTCTAAAGAAAAACAATTCAAATAAATGTAGACCATAAAAAGTTTTTTATGTAGACAAATACCAAATTTAAATACATAAATAATTGAGATAAGAAAAAACGAAAAAACCGTAAACTGTAAGATATTATGTTTGTAGTAATTTATAAATGTTAATAACTTTGTTTTTTGCCTAACGACAGGTAATATAGCTACTTGAAATTATGGCAATTGATGAGTTATTAGAGTGTGCTAAATATCAAGCAGATCAAAAAATATTTTACAATTTATTCAATTTGTTTATCACAGAAACCGATTATTTAAACAACTGTACTTGTCCAAACAGTATGACTACAAGTATTTTGTAACTTGCAATCGATTCTTTGCGCTTTCAGTTTTAGGGTATATTAAAAAACTTTAACATATTATTAAATTTTTTATTAAAAACCAGTGTGAATAGGGGACTTTTTAGTTTTTAGACCACTTCACGTTTTTTTAGTTTCTTTGACAAGTGAGGATTGTCTATTCGATTATTTCTTAATATGGGCTATGATCAATTGTCTAGTCAAGTCAACACTACTATAGAAGTTACCCATACTTTTTCAGTAGTCATTCAGACGGTTCATCTTAATTGTACCCATATGGAACATAAGCCCGAGAAAAGTCTTTAATTCTGTTTGTGTTGTCTCTTTCCAAAACGCAATCCTCGATTTTTCTGAACGACTTTGTGCAAATATTTCATCAGAGTCAATCAGGGTCACTTCCACCATTCGTTTAATCTACATTGTCCTCGCGAGATGCTTCTAACAATGATTGTAATTCAGCAGTGGTCAATCTACGTTTATGTTCAAATCTAGCTTTTTTAGATGTCGAAGGTATATTATTTACATCCATTTTTTTTATAAATACTATAACTCACTTTTACGGAGGTAATTAACAATAAAAACGTTCTACTAGAAACTATCAACTTATCCAATATTATAAGGCCACTTGAGGCACAATACGTTTTTACTCAATAATAGTTCCTGTATAAGTAAAATTGTTTTTTAATGTGATTCAATAAAGCACACTAGACATATTGCAGTTTTGCCATCACATTCTTCAGAGTATGTTTTAACTTTTTTAACTTTTCTATCGGCCTTTCTACTAATCATGCTTCTTCTTAAAAATTTGTAACATCTTGTACACTTTCTTCTCTTTGTATTATCTACATCGCTTTGCCTGAGATGGTATTTTTGGATGTAACTTGTCGTGAAGGTTACAACATTTCTTTATTTGCAAATACCTTCGCGAACTCCAGTCTGAACTCAAGGATAGGTTGTCACTTTTTTACGTTTTCTGTTATTTAGCAACTAAGCATTGACTACTGTGGTATTAAATCAGGTATTAAATATTAATTTCACTGCCACTTTTCGGTACCACTTCAGAATTTTGCGTATTGGGCTTTGGTAAGAAGCCACTTGATCACTAAAATCAACACTCTTTTTCACCAAGTTATAATCGAGAATAGTTTGTGGTTTTAGTACTTGTGTATAATTTTTCTTTTCATTTGACTAAACCAAGATACAACTATTATGTTTAAATGATGTAAGGAATAAAACTGGTTTTTTGTCGACCCATTTTATCACTTGTAAAATCAATAATGGGGTTAAGTTCCATCCTGAGTAACTGGTTGCAACTTTTTTAATCGAGATTTTGGTTCTACATGTTTTTATAGTAAAACATCTGCACATGAATAATTCGTTTCTTGAACAATGATTTCAATTCATCGACCAATATTCTAAAATAAGGTGTTATTACGTCGTCCTTTTTTTCTTCTACATGTGCCGAGCTCGATTATCGAGCGTTGGCTATCAAATTGGCTATAGTAATTTTGTTGACGGCAGCTCGGAAAAAAGATGCAGAGGATCTGTTAAGCCAATCTCTCAGGTTTCTAAGCCATGACGTTCTTCTTCGACCTGGCCCTCTTCTTCCGTCTACCTTGCCTTGTATTATTAAATGGAGTATATTATATCTCTCTGGGTGGCGCATAACATGGCCAAAATATTCAAGTTTGCGATTTTTAACTGTTTTGACGACTTCCGTAACTTTTCCCATCCGATGCAAAACAACTTCGTTACGAACTCTATCCACCCAACTTATTCGTAGGGTTCTCCGATACACCCAGATTTCAAAGGCTTCCAGTTTCTTGAGAAGTGTATCCGTCAAAGTCCAACCTTCGACACCATACAAAAGAGTAGGAAACACATAACATCTCACTAATCAAATTTTCAGACTTAAAGTAATATTGTTTCCATATAACAGATTCTTCATCTTAAAGAATGCAGCTCTGGCCTTCTCTATCCGTATTCCAATTTCTTTGCTCGTGTCCCAGTTCTCATTTAGATTACAACCAAGGTAAGTGATACTGTTAGTTCTCTCCAGTTGTTCACCATAAGCTGTTACCACTTCCGGTTGTGTTGGCGTTTTACTGACGACCATCACCTTTGTCTTTACGGTGTTTAGCTTAAGGCCATATTCATCACACATTGTGGTAATCCTATTAATTAGATGTTGAAGTCCTTCGTCGTCCGGTATATTATAAACTGGTTCTCTTTCACAAAGCATTGGGAATATGGTTTACATTCTATATTTAGAAAAATCTTTTACTGCAAGTCTTGTTCAAACTAAACTAAATTAATACACAAAACAAATTAATCTACATATTTTTTTTTATAGAAATACAGATTCCTGTCGGATTTTTATCAGTGCGGCATGAGTCACTGGTGTCTCGTATATCCGGACCTCTTATCGCATTACAAACATAATTCTCAATTAGCAGTGCGGTACAAGATACATTTGGGTCGAATAATCTTAAAGCCGTAATAAGACCATAAGACCGTATGTTATAAATACATATATCCCTATAAGAATTATCTTGAAAGATGAAAAAAATACAATAAACAAGTGCAATATTAAGTGTTATTTAAAAAATGGTAAGTCATTCATGGGCGTACAGTTAAAAATAAAAGTTTTCAGTCTTCTATTGCTTGACTATTATTATGTGGTATTCTGAAAATGTTGACATTTTTTCCTGGTCTGATCTTCCTCAACTAACGTCATCTTTCTTAAATGGTGAGTTGTGTTGTTCAGGTCTCTTTAAGTGTTTTTGTTGCTATTCATACTTAATGATCTTCTTTAGACAATGTACTAATGTAGTGTTCAAATGTGGCATTGCCTTCATCATGTAGCGCTGATCTTAATTGTCTGATTAGTCGATTATATTTGTGTTCGTCATTAAGATTTCGGCTTCTTGGCCATCTACCTCTTGCTCTTCATTTTTGGACTATTAGTTGTATAATATAATTCGAAGTTTTATTTATGTTTTCTTGATTTGGCATTGTTAATCGTGTAGCTCCATATGAAATAGTAGAAGATGAAAACGGCAGAATATTCATCCATAAAAAAAGGAAACGCGATAAAGATATCTGAAACAACTGTTTTATGTTATAAGAGATGAAATAGTCCGAAATTACCAAAACAGGTGAACAGGGCACTATAAAGAGGAAGTAGAATTAGCTATGAAACAGCTTGAATGGGGAAAAGAAGTAAGCTTAGACCAAATACCAGCAGGAATTATTCAACTGAGAAAAAATATTAAATGGAAAACAATATTCACTCCATTTACAGAAAAGGCGGTGACCGGTGAATAACTTCTAATACCTCTTCATTTGTAATTATATCCACCCAACTTAGTTTTAGTATACGGCGGTAGCACCACATCTCAAAGCTTTCAAGATTTTTAACATTCTTCTGTTTAAGAGTCCATGCCTCAACACCGTAAAGCAAAGTACTGAATAGATACTAAGTAGTTAACTAAAAGTGGACGTATGCAAAGAGATGTATGACGTAATTGTATGGTATTCGCTAAATCCTGTCACGTAATATGCCACACATATCTGTGCGTTAATTCGTTTTATTGCTGCCAGTTTAAGGTGTTATTAGATGCCGCCATGTTTAATTTCTCTCTACCATCGTATTATCTCGGTTAAATCCTATCATTTTAGGCTTCATGTCATGATTAGACCTATAGGACCGGAGATACGCAACTAAGGCTCTTTTGACATAACATATATAGGAGCAAAGATATATACCTAAGGTCGTTTTGACGTGTTGATGTATTTGATTTCTACGTCGTAGTACTCTATTGGTTAAATGGTACCATTTGAGGTACTGTACGTTACAATTGGACAAATAGGATCGAAGATACATAACTAAAGCCCTTTTGCCAGACTTCTTCGTCTTCTAGTTCCATGACCGTTATCGATCGTTGGATATCATGTTGGCTACCATATTTGCCATCGTGACTTTATTGACAGCAGCTCTAAATAACGATGTAGTTGATTTTTCATACCATTGCCTTAGATTTTTCAGCCATGATGTTCTTCTTCTACCAGGACCACGATTACCTTGGATCTTTCCCTGAATGATCAGATGTAAAAGATTATATTTTTCAGGGTGTCTCATAATATGACCTAAGTATTCCAGCTTGCGTTTCTTTATTATATTAACCAGTTGTGTAGTTTGGTTCAGCCGTCTAAGGACCTCCTCATTTCTAACTCTGTCGACTTAGCTTATTTTCAGTAGTCGTCTGTATACCCACAGCCCTATAATATAATATAACTGTATAGCCTCAGTTAGAGTCCACGCTTCCACTCCATACAGCAGGACAGGAAAGATGTAGCAAATGTCACTCGAACTCTAAGGTCAATACTAAGATCGTGACTGCAAAGTACGTTTCTCATTTTTACAAAGGCAGCTCGGGCTTGTCTAGTCGGCTTTTAATTTCTGCGGTTGGATCCCAGCTCACATTGATATTACTGCCGAGATACACGAGTTTCTCTACTCTGTCCAGTGTGGCATCTCCAACTTTTATTCCGTCATCCTGTATATAATTATGTTTGTCTTCGGTTGTCTCCATTAAGGCTTCCTTAAATATTTCCTCCGAATATAAGTTAAAAAGTAAAGGCGACAATATACAGCCTTGTCTCACTATTCTTTTTATATTTATTTCATCCGACAGTTCTTGTTCAACCTTTATTATTGCCACTTGATGCCAGTATAGATTTGTAATTATTCGTAGATCTTTATCGATCAATCCCGCTGTTTCCAATATTTCTAGCATTTTGTTATGTCAGATTTTGTCAAAAGCCTTTTGCCAGGCTACTCTATTTAAGTTTTATATCTCATAGTACTCTATTAGTTAAATTCTATTATTTGAGGTACGAAACGTCACGATTTTACTAATAAGACCGCAGATACATAACTAAGGCCCTTTTGACAAGCTGATGTATTTTACATTTCTATCTTATTGTATTCGATTGGTTAAATCCTGTCATTTGCGGTACTGTACGTTATGATTGGGCCACTAAAAACGAAGATACGTAACTAAGGCCCTTTTGACGTGATGCTGTATTTGATTTCTATGTCATTGTATTCTATTGGTTAAGTGGTATCATTTGAGGTATCGTACGTCACGATTGGACTAGTAGGACCGAAGATACATAACTACGGCCATTTTGACATGCTACTCCATTTAATTCCTATACCTCATTGTATTTTATTTGTTAAATCCTTTCATTTGAGGTACTGCACGTCATGATTGGACTAATAGAACTAAAGATACACAACTAAGGCCCTTTTGACAGCCCTATTTCTATCCCATTGTATTCTTTATGTTAAATCCTATCATTAGAGGTACTATACGTCACGATTGGACTAATAGAACCGAAGATACGTGACTACGGCCCTTTTGACATGTTGCTGTATTTAATTTTTTTATTTCACTGTTTTCAGTTGGTTAAATCCTGTCATTTGAGATACTGTACGTCACGATTGGACTTATAGAAACGAAGATATATAATTAAAGCCTTTTTGACATGCTGCTATATTTGATTTTTCTGTCTTATTGTATTTTATTGGTTAAATCCTATCATTTGAGGGGCTGTACGTCGCGACTGGACCAATTGGAGCGCAGATACAATAGGTAGTTGCAATATATAATAACCCGTTACTTTTAACTAAACATGATGCCAGAATGATTTGTGGGTGAAAAAATATATATATATATATATATATTCTTAAATTTACTATTTCGTTGTGGGTAATATTATATTCAACAGCGATGCCAAATTTCTGATGCTAAAATGATTGATAATGAAAGTGGGATATACATTTTCATGTATATAATGGCAGCGAGTAAACGGTAAAACCCTGAACTAAATATATATAATATTTTCACTGTACCATCATTTTAGACTCAAACATTTTCTGGAATAAACTTATATAACTCAGTAAGGGATAAAGAGAGAAAGCAGATATTTTAAAATACCAACACGGTATCAAAACTCTAATCAATGAGATGGTTAAAATTCTTGTAACAGGTACAGGAAAAAAGTTAGTAAGGTCTTGTAAAGTAGCGTCGATATACAGATGCTACTTTGCAAGACGATGCTAAATTGATGGTAAAAGCATAATGTATCGATGCGAAAATGATAGTAGGATGATATATATATATATATATATATATATATATATATATATATATATATATATATACATCCCACTATCGTTTTAAGCTCTTTTCACGTTGCAGTAATTTAGCATCACCAAGAAATGCTATTATTTTCTATTTATAAGTCGTGTATGTTCGTTTAGTGCACCTTTGTAGGCTTGGCACCGTTGTCGGTTTTTCAATAATCCGATTTTTTTATAAATTAAATTTTTTACATCAAACCATCATTTTAACATTGGGAGGTAAAATTACTGTATTTGGTATCATTTTAAAGCCAATAGATGTTGCCAGTATTAATACTTAAATAATATTTGAAAACATAAAAATATCGATCCGTTTGGGTCAAGTTCAAACGAAGAGATTGAAACTACCTGCCGACCGGCTGGGGTCAACCAACTAGTTTTTTTATAATATCAACGTTCAGTTGTTATATTTATTCAATTCAGATATTTTTTCCCAGAGAGTTGTGTAGAGGAATATTTTACATATTTCAATTTCCAAGCTGTTTAATCGAAGCTATCAGTGAATAGTTTAAGATAAATATTAGATTTTTATGGGATTAGGTCAAAAATATTGGTTGTGATTGGGATGAGAATCACATTTTTAATTATTTAATGTTTAACATTTTGATTTCAATTCAGGAAATCGTTCTCAAAAAACGTTTTTTGTACAAAATGTGTATACACATTTTTACATAATTTGTACAATAAACAAGGTTAAATATTGGAAATCGTATCGTTAAATATTAGTTAATTAAAAATGTACTTTTCATCTCAATATCGACCAATAATTGTGGCATAATCACATAAAAAAATAATATTTGACTTTGACCATGCCATAAGAAAGTAGTTAACGGAACCTCGCTAAATAGTTTTAAAAAATCTTACAAAAATTTAAATTCTAAATAGTATGAGGGGTAGCCGACGAAAAATTCGTAAAGACGTACAGTTTTTTTTTATTGTATAATGACTTTGGCATAGCCAATTAGCCAAGACGTACAGTTGATTTTGCTTTGTTTTCTTAAACAATCTTAAAAGGCAAAAAAAAATTTTGCTTATAAAACGTTTTGTATACATTCTAAAGAAAAATAATTTAAATGAAAGTTGTAGACTATAAAAAGTTTTCTATGTAGAGAAATACCAAATTTAAATACATAAATAATTGAGATAATTCCAAAAAACTATAAACTCTAAAATATTATGTTTGTAGTAATTTATAAATGTTAATAACTTTGTTTTTTGACTAACGACAGATAATATAGCTACTTGAAATCATGGCAATTGATGAGTTATTAAAGTGTGCTAAATATCAAGCAGATCAAAAAATATTTTACAATTTATTCAATTTGTTTATCACAGAAAGCGATTATTTAAACAACTGTACTTGTCCAAACTCGTATGACTCTATAAGTATTTTGTAACTTGCAATCGATTCTTTGCGCTTTCAGTTTTAGGGTATATTAAAAAAACTTTTAATATATTATTAAATTTTTTATTAAAAACCAGTTTGAATAGAGGACTTTAGTTTTTAGACCACTTACCGTTTTTTTAGTTTCATTGACAAGTGAGGATTCGGTTATTTCTTCATATGGGCTATGAACAATTGTCTAGTCAAGTCAACACTATTAGAGAAGTTACCTATACTTTTCCAGTAGTCATGCAGACGGTTCATTTTAATTGTCCCCATATGGAACATAAGCTCGAGAAAAGTCTTAAATTCTGTTTGTGTTGTCTCTTTCCAAAACGCAATCCTCGATTTTTCTGAACGACTTTGTGCAAGTATTTTGTCAGTCACTTCCACCATTCATTTAATCTACATCGTCATCGCCCGATGCTTCTAACAATGATTGTAATTCAGCAGTGGTCAATTTACGTTTATGTTCACATCTACCTTTTTTAGATGTCGAAGGCATATTATTTACATCCATTTCTTTATAAATACTATAACTCACTTTTACGGAGGTAATTAACAATAAAAACGTTCTGGAACCTATGGAAACTATCAACTTACGACTTCCAATACTATAAGGCCACTTGAGGCACAATACGTTTTTACTCAATAATAGTTCCTGTATAAGTAAAATTGTTTTTTAATGTGCTTCATTGGAGCACACTAGATATATTTCAGTTTTGCTATCACATTCTTCAGAGTATGTTTTAACTTTTTTAACTTTTCTATCGGCCTTTCTACTAGTCATGCTTCTTGTTAAAACTTTGTAACATCTTGTACACTTTCTTCTCTTTGTATTATCTACATCGCTTTGCCTTAGATGGTATTTTTGGGTTCTACTGGTCATGAGGGTTACAACATTTCTTTATTTGTAAATGCCTTCGCGAACTTCAGTCTGAACTCAACAATAGGTTGTCGCTATTTTTACGTTTTCTATTATTTAGAAACTAAGCATTGACTACTGCGGTATTAAATATTAATTCCATTGCCACTTTCCGGTACCACTTCAGATTTTGCGTATTGGGCTTTGGTAAGAAGCCACTTGATTGCTAAAATCAACTCTTTTTCACCAAGTTATAATCGAGAATAATTTGTGGTTTTAGTACTTGTGTATAATTTTTCTTTTTATTTGATTAAACCAAGATACAACTATTATGTTTAAATGTTGCAAGGATTAAAACTGGTCTTTTGTCGACCCATTTTATCACTTGTAAAATCAAAAATGGGGTTAAATTTCATCGAGAGTAACTGGTTGCAACTTTTTAATCGAGATTTTAGTTTTACATGTTTTAGAGTAAAACATCTGCACATGAATAATTCGTTTCCTGAACAATGATTTCAATTCATCGACCAATATTCTAAAATAAGGTGTTATTACGTCGTCCGGAATATTATAAACTGGTTCTCTTTCATAAAGCATTGGAAATATGGTTTACACTCTATATTTAAAAAAATCTTTTACTGCAACTCTTGTTCGACCTAAAATAAATTAATACACAAAACAAATTAATCTATTTTTTTATAGAAATGCAGATTCCTGTCGGCTTTTTATCAGTGCGGCATGAGTCACTGGTGTCTCGTATATCCGGACCTCTTATTCGCATTACAAACATAATTCTTAATTAGCAGTGCGGTACAAGATACATTATGTCGTATAATCTGAAAGCCGTAATAAGACCATAAAGGCGGGTACACATATGCGAGCAGAACTGTTCGCGAACCGTTTGTGAACGCTATATTCGTTAATTTGTACGACGGGACGAACCGCTTGCGAGCTGTTCGTTCGTTGCTCGTCAGGAACCACAGCCTGTCGGTTTTTGGGACGAACACAAAGAATGTTCGCAGAACTATAAATTGTGTCTATAAATTGTTTCTGCTAAGTGTGCGATGAGATCATTCGGTTAAACAAAATTGCTGAACGAGAGCGGCTTATTCAAAAGTAACAAGAGAAATTAATAACAGATAATCTAAACAAAATACCGAAATGTTTAGAATATTGAAGTAAATTAATTCTCGGTTTGTTATTAAATACTAAGGGTATTGGATAGCCTGAACATAAACATATTTTCAACGAACTCTTCGCGAACAGCTCACGAGCAGTTCGCAAACAGTTCGGCTCGCATATGTGTACCCACCTTAAGACCGTATGTTATAAATAAATATATTCTAAAAGAATTATCTTGAAACATGAAATAAATACACTAAAAAAGTGCAATATTAAGTGTTATTTAAAAAATGGTATGTCATTCACGACGGGCGTACAGTTAAAAACAAAAGTTTTCAGTGTTCTATTGCTTGATTATTATTATCTGGTATTCTGAAAATGTTGACATTTTTTCCTGGTCTGATCTTCCTCAACTAACGTCATCTTTCTTAATTTGTGGGATGTGTTGTTCAGGTCTCTTAAGTGTTTTGTTGGTATCCATACTGAATGATCTTCTTTAGACAATGTACTAATGTAATGTTCAAATGTAGCATTGCGTGCGTCATGTAGCGCTGATCTTAATTGTCTGATTAGTCGATTATATTTGTGTTCGTCATTAAGATTTCGGCTTCTGGTCATCTAACTCTTGCTCTTCATTTTTCGACTATTAGTTGTATAAGTAATATAATTCGGAGTGTTACTTGTGTTTTCTTGATTTGGAATTGTTAATCGTGTAGCTCCATATAAAATAGTAAAAGATAAAACGGCAGCATATTCATCCATAAAAAAAGGAAACGCGATAAAGATATCTGAAACAACTGTTTTATGTTATAAGAGATGAAATAGTCCGAAATTTCCAGGTGAACAGGGTACTATAAAGAGGAAGTAGAATTAGCTATGAAACAGCTTAAATGGGGAAAAGAAGTAAGCTTAGACCAAATACCAGCAGGAATTATTCAACTGGGGAAAAAATTAAACGGATAACAATATTCACTCCATTTACAGAAAAGGGGGTGACCCGCAAAAATTTTAAGAACTTCTTTAATGGCCTCCAGTCAACAATTTCCTAATCATGTTTAAAAAACGTACGGAATGCACTGTATATACTAACCCAAACCGTCAACATACTTGTTGTTGCAGTTATGTATTACGATCAACTTAAAGGTTATGCACGACTCCCCTTGTATATGTACACAGGCATGCACCCGTGCGGGAGAAAAAAGATTTGTCATAACGTTACATTATGTCACTTTTAACGTTGAATATTTTATGGTCCCCTTTGGATTATAAAACGAATGATCGACTTTTTCTCGCACAGATCCCCGCCTATATAACTTTACAAAGCGAGTCGTTTGCTGGGTATTAAAGAAACGTCTATGGCCATCATATAATTTTACGCTATTTCACGTTCTCTACGACGCATTCCACGTTTGACAACTCTGTCTTGTTTAGTTTTCTGTCATTTTATTTGTTAAATCCTATCTCATTCTCGTCACAGCGTCAAGGAGCAGTAAATATGTGCAGTGAACGGGAGGAATATGTTTAACAGTGAACGTTGGAGATTTTTCGAGTCTTTCATATTTTCTTCTTTGAGTGCCTCTCCTATCGGAGATCTGGATATCATTAGGGCGATTCTAATTTTATTTACTGCTGTTTTGAATAATTCACTCATCACTAACTCATCAGGTGGCCAAAGTGTTTAAGTTTTCTCTTTTTTATATTCAGTATAACTTCTGGTTCGTATGTATTCTACGTATTACCCCTTCATTTGTAATTTTATCCACTCAACTTATTTTTAGTATACGGCAGTAGCACCACATCTCAAAGCTTTCAAGATTTGTAACATTCTTTTGTTTAAGAGTCATGCCTCAACACCGTAAAGCTAAGTACTGAATACATACTAAGTAGTTAACTAAAAGTGGACGTATGCAAAGAGATGTATGACGTAATCGTATGGTATTGGCTAAATCCTGTCACGTAATATGCCACATACCCTCTGTGCGTAAATTCGTTTTATTGCTGCCAGTTTAAGGTGTTATTAGATGCAGCCATGTTGAATTTCTCTCCACTATCGTATTATCTTCGTTAAATCCTATCATTTTAGGCTCACATATCCTGATTAGACCTATAGGACCCGAGATACGCAACTAAGCTCTTTTGACATAACATATATAGGAGCAAAGATATATACCTAAGGTCCTTTTGACGTGTTGATGTATTTGATTTCTACGTCGTAGTATTCTATTGGTTAAATATTACTATTTGAGGTACTGTACGTCACGATTGGACTAATAGGATCGAAGATACATATCTAAGGCCCTTTTCCTTTTGTCAACTCTATTTAATTTTTGTATTTCATTGTATTCTATTAGTTTAATTCTATCATTTGAGGTACGAAACGTCACGATTGACTAATAGGACCGCAGATACATAACTAAGGCCCTTTTAATAAGCTGATGTATTTTATTTTTCTATCTTATTGTATTCGATTGGTTAAATCTATCATTTGAGGTACTGTACGTCATGATTGGACTAATAAAAACGAAGATACGTAACTAAGGCCCTTATAATATTTTCTTGTATTTGATTTCTATCTCATTGTATTCTATTAGTTTAATTATATCATTTGAGGTATCGTACGTCACGATTGGACTAAAAGGACCGAAGATACATAACTAAGGCCATTTTGACATGCTACTTTATTTAATTTTTATACCTCATTGTATTTATTTGTTAAATCCTTTCATTTGAGGTACTGTACGTCATGATTGGACTAATAGAACTAAAGATACACAACTAAGGCCCTTTTGACATTGTTCTGTATTTGATTTTTTGTATTCCATTGTATTCTTTATGTTAAATCCTATCATTAGAGGTACTATACGTCACGATTGGACTAATAGGACCGAAGATACGTGACTACGGCCCTTTTGACATGTTGCTGTATTTAATTTTTTTATTTCATTGTTTTCAATTCGTTAAATCCTGTCATTTGAGATACTGTACGTCACGATTGGACTTATAGAAACGAAGAAATATAATTAAGGCCTTTTTTGACATGCTGCTATATTTGATTTTTCTGTCTTATTGTATTTTATTGGTTAAATCCTATCATTTGAGGGGCTGTACGTCGCGGACTGGACCAATTGGAGTGAAGATACAATAGGTAGTTGCAATATATCATAACCCGTTACTTTTAACCAACCATGATGCCCGAATGATTTGTGGATGAAAAGAATATATATATATATATATATATATATATATATATATATATTCTTAAATTTACTATTTCATTGTGGGTAATATTATATTCAACAGCGATGCCAATTTCTGATGCTAAAATGATTGATAATGAAAGTCGGATATACATTTTCTTGTATATAATGGCAGCGAGTAAACGGTAAACCCTGAACTAAATATATATAATATTTTCACTGTACCATCATTTTAGACTCAAACATTTTCTGGAATAAACTTGTATAACTCAGTAAGGGATAAAAAGAGAAAGCGGATATTTTAAAATATCAACACGGTATCAACACTCTAATCAATGAGATGGTTAAAATTCTTGTAACAAGTACAGGGAAAAAAGTTATTAAGGTCTTGTAAAGTAGCGTCGATATACAGATGCTACTTTGCAAGACGATGCTAAATTGATGGTAAAAGCATAATGTATCGATGCGAAAATGATAGTATGATGTATATATATGTATATATATGTATATATATGTATATATATATATATATATATATATATATATATATATATATATATATATATATATATATATATATACATCCCACTATCGTTTTAAGCTCTTTTCACGTTGCATCTGTATATCGACGCTACTTTACAAGACCTTAATAACTTTTTTCCTGTACTTGTTACAAGAATTTTAACCCATCTCATTGATTAGAGTGTTGATACCGTGTTGATATTTTAAATATCCGCTTTCTCTTTTTATCCCTTACTGAGTTATACAAGTTTATTCCAGAAAATGTTTGAGTCTAAAATGTTGGTACAGTGAAAATATTATATATATTTAGTTCAGGGTTTTACCGTTTACTCGCTGCCATTATACACATGAAAATGTATATCCCACTTTCATTATCAATCATTTTAGCATCAGAAATTTGGCATCGCTGTTGAATATAATATTACCCACAATGAAATAGTAAATTTAAGAATATATATATATATATTCTTTTTATCCACAAATCATTCTGGCATCATGGTTGGTTAAAAGTAACGGGATATGATATATTGCAACTACCTATGGTATCTTCGCTCCAATTGGTCCAGTCGCGACGTACAGCCCCTCAAATGATAGGATTTAACCAATAAAATACAATAAGACAGAAAAATCATATATAGCAGCATGTCAAAAAGGCCTTAATTATATATCTTCGTTTCTATAAGTCCAATCGTGACGTACAGTATCTCAAATGACAGGATTTAACGAATTGAAAACAATGAAATAAAAAAATTAAATACAGCAACATGTCAAAAGGGCCGTAGTCACGTATCTTCGGTCCTATTAGTCCAATCGTGACGTATAGTACCTCTAATGATAGGATTTAACATAGATAATACAATGGGATACAAAAATCAAATACAGAACAATGTCAAAAGGGCCTTAGTTGTGTATCTTTAGTTCTATTAGTCCAATCATGACGTACAGTACCTCAAATGAAAGGATTTAACAAATAAAATACAATGAGGTATAAAAATTAAATGAAGTAGCATGTCAAAATGGCCTTAGTTATGTATCTTCGGTCCTATTAGTCCAATCGTGACGTACGATACCTCAAATGATAGAATTTAACTAATAGAATACAATGAGATAGAAATCAAATACAGCAAAATATTAAAAGGGCCTTAGTTACGTATCTTCGTTTTTATTAGCCCAATCGTGACGTACAGTACCTTAAATGATAGGATTTAACCAATCGAATACAATAAGATAGAAAAATAAAATACATCAGTTTATCAAAAGGGCCTTAGTTATGTATCTGCGGTCCTATTAGTCCAATCGTGACGTACAGTACCTCAAATGGTAACATTTAACCAATAGAATACTACGACGTAGAAATCAAATACATCAACACGTCAAAAGGACCTTAGGTATATATCTTTGCTCCTATATATGTTATGTCAAAAGAGCCTTAGTTGCGTATCTCAGGTCCTATAGGTCTAATCAGGATATATGGAGCCTAAAATGATAGGATTTAACGAAGATAATACGATAGTGGAGAGAAATTCAACATGGCTGCATCTAATAACACCTTAAACTGGCAGCAATAAAACGAATTTACGCACAGAGGTATGTGGCATATTACGTGACAGAATTTATCAAATACCATACGATTACGTCATACATCTCTTTGCATACGTCCACTTTTAGTTAACTACTTAGTATGTATTCAGTACTTAGCTTTACGGTGTTGAGGCATGGACTCTTAAACAGAAGAATGTTACAAATCTTGAAAGCTTTGAGATGTGGTGCTACTGCCGTATACTAAAAATAAGTTGAGTGGACAAAATTACAAATGAAGGGGTAATACGTAGATTACATAACGATCCAGAAGTTATACTGAATATAAAAAAGAGAAAACATAAACACTTTGGCCACCTGATAAGTTAGTGATGAGTGAATTATTCAAAACAGCAGTAAATAAAATTAGAATCGCCCTAATGATATCCAATCTCCGATAGGAGAGGCACTCAAAGAAGAAAATATGAAAGACTCGAAAAATCTCCAACGTTCACTGTTAAACATATTCCTCCCGTTCACTGCACACATTTACTGCTCCTTGACGCTGTGACGAGAATGAGATAGGATTTAACAAATAAAATGACAGAAAACTAAACAAGACAGTGTGTCAAACGTGGAATGCGTCGTAGAAAGTGAAATAGCGTCAAATTATATGATGGCCATAGACGTTTCTTTAATACCCAGCAAACGACTCGCTTTGTAAAGTTACATAGGCGGGATCTGTGCGAGAAAAAGTCGATCATTCGTTTTATAATCCAAAGGGGACCATAAAATATTCAACGTTAAAATGTGACATAATGTAACGTTATGACAAATCTTTTTTCTCCCGCACGGGTGCATGCCTGTGTACCTATGCAAGGGGAGTCGTGCATAACCTTTAAGTTGATCGTAATACATAACTGCAACAACAAGTATGTTGACGGTTTGGGTTAGTATATACAGTGCATTCCGTACGTTTTTTAAACATGATTAGGAAACTGTTGGCTGGAGGCTATTAAAGAAGTTCTTAAAATTTTTGCGGGTCACCCCCTTTTCTGTAAATGAAGTGAATATTGTTATCCGTTTAATTTTTTCCCCAGTAGTTGAATAATTCCTGCTGGTATTTGGTCTAAGCTTACTTCTTTTCCCCATTTAAGCTGTTTCATAGCTAATTCTACTTTCTCTTTATAGTACCCTGTTCACCTGGCAATTTCGGACTATTTCGTCTCTTATAACAAAAACAGTTGTTTCAGATATCTTTATCGCGTTACCTTTTTTTATGCATGAATATGCTGCCGTTTTCATTTTTACTATTTCATATGGAGCTACACGATTAACAATTCCAAATCAAGAAAACACAAGTAACACTCCGAATTATATTACTTATACAACTAATAGTCGAAAAATGAAGAGCAAGAGTTAGATGACCAAGAAGCCGAAATCTTAATGACGAACACAAATATAATCGACTAATCAGACAATTAAGATCAGCGCTACATGACGCACGCAATGCCACATTTGAACATTACATTAGTACATTGTCCTAAAGAAGATCATTCAGTATGGATACCAACAAAACACTTAAAGAGACCTGAACAACACATCCCACAAATTAAGAAAAGATGACGTTAGTTGAGGAAGATCAGACCAGGAAAAAATGTCAACATTTTCAGAATACCAGATAATAATAATCAAGCAATAGAACACTGAAAACTTTTGTTTTTAACTGTACGCCCGTCGTGAATGACATACCATTTTTTAAATAACACTTAATATTGCACTTTTTTAGTGTATTTATTTCATGTTTCAAGATAATTCTTTTAGGAATATATTTATTTATAACATACGGTCTTATGGTCTTATTACGGCTTTCACATTATACGACATAAATGTATCTTGTACCGCACTGCTAATTAAGAATTATGTTTGTAATGCTATAAGAGGTCCGGATATACGAGACACCAGTGACTCATGCCGCACTGATAAAAATCCGACAGGAATCTGCATTTCTATAAAAAAATAGATTCAATTTGTTTTGTGTATTAATTTAGTTTAGGTCGAACAAGAGTTGCAGTAAAAGATTTTTCTAAATATAGAGTGTAAACCATATTTCCAATGCTTATGAAAGAGAACCAGTTTATAATATTCTGGACGACGTAATAACACCTTATTTTAGAATATTGGTGGATGAATTGAAATCATTGTTCAAGAAACGAATTATTCATGCACAGATGTTTTACTCTAAAAACATGTAAAAATAAAATCTCGATTAAAAAAGTTGCAACCAGTTACTCTCGATGAAATTTAAACCCCATTATTGATTTTACGAGTGATAAAATGGGTCGACAAAAGACCAGTTTTAATCCTTGCATAATTTAAACATAATAGTTGTATCTTGGTTTAATCAAATAAAAAGAAAAATTATACACAAGTACTAAAACCACAAATTATTCTCGATTATAACTTGGTGAAAAAGAGTGTTGATTTTAGTGATCAAGTGGCTTCTTACCAAAGCCCAATACGCAAAATTCTGAAGTGGTACCGGAAAGTGGCAATGGAATTAATATTTAATACCGCAGTAGTCAATGCTTAGTTGCTAAATAATAGAAAACGTAAAAAAAAACGACAACCTATCCTTGAGTTCAGAGTGGAGTTCGCGAAGGCGTTTACAAATAAAGAAATGTTGTAACCCTCATGACCAGTTACACCCAAAAATACCATCTAAGGCAAAGCGATGTAGATAATACAAAGAGAAGAAAGTGTACAAGATGTTACAAAGTTTTAAGAAGAAGCATGACTAGTAGAAAGGCCGATAGAAAAGTTAAAAAAGTTAAAACATACTCTGAAGAATGTGATGGCAAAACTGAAATATATCTAGTGTGCTTCAATGAAGCACATTAAAAAACAATTTTACTTATACAGGAACTATTATTGAGTAAAAACGTATTGTGGCTCAAGTGGCCTTATAGTATTGGAAGTAGTAAGTTGATAGTTTCCAGTAGAACGTTTTTATTGTTAATTTCCTCCGTAAAAGTGAGTTATAGTATTTATAAAGAAATGGATGTAAATAATATGCCTTCGACATCTAAAAAAGGTAGATGTGAACATAAACGTAGATTGACCACTGCTGAATTACAATCATTGTTAGAAGCATCGGGCGAGGACGATGTGGATTAAATGAATGGTGGAAGTGACTGACAAAATACTTGCACAAAGTCGTTCAGAAAAATCGAGGATTGCGTTTTGGAAAGAGAACACAAACAGAATTTAAGACTTTTCTCGAGCTTAAGTTCCATATGGGGACAATTAAAATGAACCGTCTGCATGACTACTGGAAAAGTATAGGTAACTATAATAGTGTTGACTTGACTAGACAATTGTTCATAGCCCATATGAAGAAATAACCTAATCCTCACTTGTCAAAGAAACTAAAAAAACGTTAAGTGGTCTAAAAACTAAAAAGTCCCCTATTCAAACTGGTTTTTAATAAAAAATTTAATAATATGTTAAAAGTTTTTTTAATATACCCTAAAACTGAAAGCGCAAATAATCGATTGCAAGTTACAAAATACTTATAGTCATACGAGTTTGGACAAGTACAGTTGTTTAAATAATTGCTTTCTGTGATAAACAAATTGAATAAATTGTAAAATATTTTTTGATCTGCTTGATATTTAGCACACTTTAATAACTCATCAATTGCCATGATTTCAAGTAGCTATATTATCTGTCGTTAGTCACAAAACAAAGTTATTAACATTTATAAATTACTACAAACATATAATATCTTAGAGTTTATGGTTTTTTGGAATTATCTCAATTATTTATGTATTTAAATTTGGTATTTCTCTACATAGAAAACTTTTTATGGTCTACAACTTTTATTTAAATTATTTTTCTTTAGAATGTATACAAAACGTTTTATAAGCAAAATTTTTTATTTTGCCTTTTAGGATTGTTTAAGAAAACAAAGCAAAATCAACTGTACGTCTTTTTCAAAATTACATTTTTAATTAACTAATATTTAACGATACGATTTCCAATATTTAACCTTGTTTATTGTACAAATTATGTAAAAATGTGTATACACATTTTGTACAAAAACCGTTTTTTGAGAACGATTTCCTGAATTGAAATCAAAATGTTAAACATTAAATAATTAAAAATGTGATTCTCATCCCAATCACAACCAATATTTTTTACCTAATACCATAAAAATCTAATATTTATTTTAAACTATTCACTGATAGCTTCGATTAAACAGCTTGGAAATATGTAAAATAATCCTCTACACAACTCTCTGGGAAAAAATATCTAAATTGAATAAATATAACAACTGAACATTGATATAAAAAAACTAGTTGGTTGACCTCAGCCGGTCGGCAGGTAGTTTCAATGTCTGCATTTGAACTTGACCCAAAACCGATCGATATTTTTATGTTTTCAAATATTATTTAAGTATAAACACTGGCAACATCTATTGGCTTTAAAATGATACCAAATACAGTAATTTTACCTCCCAATGTTAAAATGATGGTTTGATGTAAAAAATTTAATTTATAAAAAAATCGGATTATTGAAAAACCGACAACGGTGCCAAGCCTACAAAGGTGCACTAAACGAACATACACGACTTATAAATAGAAAATGATAGCATTTCTTGGTGATGCTAAATGACTGCAACGTGAAAAGAGCTTAAAACGATAGTGGGATGTATATATATATATATATATATATATATATATATATATATATATATATATATATATATATATATATATATACATATATATATATATATATATATATATATATATATATATATATATATATATATATATATATATAGGTTTGACTCCGCGTTGTAAAATGCTGGTTTTCTTGAAAACCATTGTTTTGGCGACGTTTTGGCAAGGTCTCACTTGCCATTCTCAAGCCTGGTGGCTCAAGCCCGGATATTTTAAAATACCAACACGGTATCAAGACTCTAATCAATGAGATGGTTAAAATTCTTGTAACAAGTACGGGAAAACAGTTATTAAGGTCTTGTAAAGTAGCGTCGATATACAGATGCTACTTTGCAAGACGATGCTAAATTGATGGTAAAAGCATAATGTATCGATGCGAAAATGATAGTAGGATGTATATATATATATATATATATATATATATATATTATATATATATATATATATATATATATATACATATATATACATATATATACATATATATACAAATATATATATATATATACATATACATATATATATATATATATATATATATATATATATATATATATATATATATATATATATATATATATATATATATATATATATAGCGTTTCGATGTTCTTCTTGTCTTACTTGAATTCTTCGATTAGTCTGTCCGATGTAGGATTTGTCGCAGTCTCCACAGGGAATCTTGTACACTCCTTGGTTTTCTAGTGGGATTTTGGTTTTTGCGGAGTTAAGCATATTAGAAATTTTCTTATCCGTGTTGAATATTGTCTCTCTTTTATGTTTTCTTAGGACTCTACTGATTTTTTTCCGTAGTGCCCTTCACGTACGGTAAAATCGTCTTAGCAATAGGTTTTTCTTTTTCTTCTGTTGATTCTTTGCTTTTTCCTCCTTGTGATTTTTGTGCCTTTTCAATTGTGTACGTGGTGAAGCCATTTTTTCCTAATGCTGTTTTGACCGTTTTCATTTCTTTGTTCCTGTGTTCTTCATCTGTTAATCTTTCTGATCTTATAGTCACAGTTTTGATGACTGACTGCAGTTGTGCAGGATGGTGGTGTGAGTCAGCGTGTAGATATCTGTCGGTGTGTGTTGGTTTTCTGTATACCGTGTATCCTAAAGTTCCATCAGTTTTCTTTATTATTAAATCATCCAAAACGGTAGCTGTTGGTCTTTCTCTAGTTCCATAGTAAACTGAATTTTGGGATGGATGGTATTAATGTGATTTAGGAATGTATTTAGTTTTTCTTCCCCATGTGTCCAGATAATGAAGGTGTCGTCCACGTATCTCAACCATAGTTTCGGTTTATACTCTGCCGTTGTTATTGCTCGTATTTCTATTTCTTGCATAAACAGATTTGCTATCACCGGTGACAGTGGTGAACCCATGGGTGCTCCCTCGACTTGTTTGTACCTTTGGTCTTTGTATATGAAATATGTGTTGTTCAGGCAGTGTCTCGTTAGGTTTACTGTATCCGGTGGTATTGGGTATTTTTTTCCTATAATCTCTAACGATTCTTCTACTGGGACGTTAGTAAAAAGTGACACCACGTCAAAACTCACTAGCAAATGTCCCGGGTCAAGAGTCACGTCCTTTATACGCTCGATGAAGTGGCCTGCGTTCTTGACGTAAGAATCCGCTTCCTCTGCGTACGGTTGTAACTGATTGGCTAAGAACTTTGCGAGCGGCTGTGTGGGTGATCCGATTGAACTAACTATTGGTCGTAGTGGCATCCCAACTTTATGAACTTTTGGTAAACCGTAGAGCTTAGGGCACCTAGATGATTTTTCGCGTGGAATCAGCTTGGGCTGATCCTCCTTTTTTATGTTTGAAACTTTGATCTTGGCCTTCGTTGTTTTTTCTAGATATGTTGTTGGATCTGTGGCAATTTTTTCGTATGCTGTGTCGTTTAGAAGATCTGTTAATTTTTTGTCGTAGTCATCTATATTCATTACTACCGTGGCGTTACCTTTGTCCGCTGGAAGGACGATTATTTCTTTGTTTTTCTGCAAATCTCGCAACGCCTCTTTTTCCTCACGTGTTAAATTTCTTTTCGGTGGTTTGGCTGTCCGTAATATCTGCGATACGTCTTGGCGTATGATCTCAGCTGTTTCCGGAGGTATATTGGTAATGGAACTTTCTACTTCGCTGATAATGTTTTCAACAGGGATTCGTGCGGGTGCTACGGCGAAATTAAATTAACTCCCGCGGAAACCTCAAAACAAACATATATATATATATATATATATATATATATATATATATATATATATATATATATATATATATATATATATACAGTAAACTCCTGCTATAACGAACACGGTTATTACGAGGTTTCGCTTATAACGAGGTACATTAGATGTCCCGTGAAATTTCTATTGAACTATAACCCACTGTAGCGAGGCAAATTTGGCTATAACGAGAGAAAATAAGATTGAAAAAGGTGTTTTTTTTACGTTTTCGACCCAACCGTGGTTATAAATAAATACCCTTTTTACTGCCCCTCAATAAACTTAACTGCTGCCCGCAATAAACTTCTTTACAATACATACAACTGTTTCACATCTTTAGAAACATTCCTGTACGAGTCGTTGAGTGGTCCCTGGAAACATACCCTCTCAATAACAACGTCGGCGGGAAGTTCGAGAGAGCGTAGCTCTGAAAATTGCAGCACACAGTTCGTCTGAGGAAATAGCCGTCCGAAAACCCAACGGAGCCTGGTGGTAGTCGGTAGAGATTAATAGTACCGGGTTTCAGTAGAATATACTGGCCCGGAAATTGTTCTTTTACTTGGCAAAATCACACAGGCGACAAGGCGAGTACGACGAGCTATAAATTCTGTGATAGACGTCCATCGAGGGACCCTTTAGCAGCGTGGTAAACGCTAGGTAAGCATAGCCACTGTCTAATACTACAAGGTATACGTTAGTGGAGCAAGCCTTTTTCTTGGGGGGTTTTTTACCGCCCCCTGGCTCCGTGAGGCTGCGGAGTCCCTAACGGTCCTACTAAGTAGTTTCCAGAACCTATTGAAAATGCCTGATTCAACCAGGTCCGCCTTCTCCACCCGGTCTGTTACTAGATCACAGACCGTGGCACTCGCCGCTAATCCCTATGCCCCTCTTATACAAGACAATGAATCTGTCGATTTCCCGGACCAATCATACAACCCATACTCGTCTGCCCAAGAACTTATAAACCTTCAAACTGAAATTCTAACTCTACAAACTCGCTTCAATATAAAGCGCAGGGAAATAGAGATGAATGATCCAAACCACCACATGCTTTCAAAAATTGATTCTGATTATCCACCGCTACCCGCTACCCACAGAAAATTATCAATATCGCAAAAACCACAATCAACTAAACAATCCACATCAGTCCCTCAAATCCAAACACACTCAGCCCCAAAAAAGCCCACAGCCCCTCAAAATAAAGCCTCCTCTACATCCCAAAACCAACCTAGTACCTCCAAAACCCAACACTCCCAACCTGCTTCAACTCAAACGTTCGCCAACGCCACTAAGGCACCCCCATCATCAAGACCTCGAACTAATCCTAACATTACAAATTCCATAAATAATCCTAAAACATTTGAATACCTCTTCAAGGACATTCCACAAGACTTGTGCAATCAGCGCACCTTCTTTCGCATTCTCAACTGCATCCCTTTGTTGTATCAAAAGATACACTCTTTAAAAGTCCTAAGCCACGGCATTGCACATCTACGCACTATGCACTCCTTAAACTCTGAAGAAATGCAGTTGAAGATACATAAAGCCACAGGACAAACCCAAATCAAAGTCACTTCTAGAAATCACACTCCCGCAAATCAAGCCCACACACCAAAGCCCACAAACTATCTATTCCTCATTGTGAACGTATCAGATGATTACACTGAGGAAAAAATTAAACAAATTCTCACCGAACAAGAAATTCCTGTCTCCAGATTGTGGAGGGTAAAATCTCTGCAGACTGGAAAAGACACCAGATTAATTAAAGTCCTGACTACCTCTTCAGATAAATACTCACACGTATTGAATTATGGCATTCCCATTCATGGACTCATCCATTATACTGAGCTCCCTCACGGAGCAAACCCCGTAATACCAACCCCAAAATATTGCAGCAAATGCTGCACAAACGGCCACTCCATCTTAGAATGCCGTCAAAGAACATTTGTCTGTCCGAACTGCGGACAAAATCATAAATCTAGCGAATGTCCAAAACCTACTACACCTAAATGCCCGAACCGCGGAGGTGAACATCCCGCATACTCAAATCGCTGCCCGAAAAGGCAAGAAAAACCCATAGACACCCACCAAACCCAACCTTTGTCGATCGAAAGATCAACTCCCCCCTTTGACCTAACCACAGACCTAAAAAACACCATCAAACTTAGCACCCTTGTGCTACTAAACCTCATAACGTCAATCATGAGCTCAGTGATTGACAAAATCTTTGGGCCATACAATAGTATTGTCTGGCCACAATAACAAAGTCGACATAACATTCCACCCCAAATTCTAAACTAATCGTTTATGGATTTCACAATCGGTGCAGTAAATTGCCAAGGGATCTTTAAAAAGAGACCCCAAATCAAACATATCCTGCAAAATCACAACATCCAAATCCTTGCCATCACTGACACACTTTGTCGAAACACTCCGACTTTTGCAGGATATACAACAATATTTCGAAGCTGCTGTCATGTTTCCCGTGGGAATGGTATCCTCATCAAACACGGACTACCACACTCCCCCCACAAATTTCCGAAAAACATCCCTCCACTCAACGTGGACTTCCTGGCAATTGATCTGCATCTCCCAAACAACCAAACCCTTACGATAATCTCTTACTACAGGCATCCAGCGAGCCCGCTTTCTCTATAACTTTTAGAGTATTTCTCCACTCTAAATAAAGCGACCACTCCACTCTTATGGGCGACCTGAACTGTAGACACACCCAATTCGGTGATCATATTAGTAATCCTGAAGGCATCAGACTAACTGATATACTTCTAGACCTTCCAATTATAAGAATCACAAACACAGATTACACGTTTTTGAACGCAAATGGGACATCTATCGTGGACCACATCATCGTTCCAGGTAGCGTGATGCATAGGTTCGACGATCGGTGCCACATAGGCGATACAATAACGTCCGACCATCTTCCGATATTAGTTAACTCTGATATCATGTCACCTCAAATCCCACCTCCCCCAAGACAAATAAGAGATTATCGTCGCGCAAACTGGCCACAAAACTTCATAACCAGTAATATTCCCGAGTTAGGTGAACTTAATACTAATGAAAGTATTGACCAGAGTGTAATCCAAATGGAAAACCTAATAATCGAGGCAATCAATCACTCAATTCCAATGAAAACCATTCTACCTTTTTCTCCGGCACTTCCACAACACATCATTGCCAAAATACACAAAAAAGACGACTTTTACGTCAATACAAAATCAACAGAGACCCCCTTGTCAAAACAGAGTATAACCGCATCTCTGCTCGAATTAAGAGGGAAATACCCATCCATCCACTTATGGGTGTGAAAATTGGACAATAAATAAGAAAACCAAAAACAAAATAAGAGCAACAGAGATGGAATTTCTAAGGAGAAGCTGCAGAGTAACAAGAAGAGATAGGATAAATAACATGGAGATTAAGAGGAGAATGGGCATGAACTCCGACATAATAGACTACATCGAACAGAAGAGGTTAACCTGGTACGGACATGTCAGAAAAGCAGACCAAAATCGGTGGATAAATAGAATAACAGAGTGGAGCCCGATAGGAAGAAGAAAGAGAGGCAGACCCCGAAGATCTTTCAGAGATGAGGTGGACGAAGCAATGAGTAGAAGAAACCTACAGGAAGGGGACTGGCTAAACAGGAAAAATTGGAGAAAACGGTTGAGTGAAGGAATACAGTGAAAACTGTGGAAATCCTTGTATATATATATATATATATATATATATATATATATATATATATATATATATATATATATATATATATATATATATATATATATATATATATATATATCCATCCTACAGGCTCGCCAGTGGGAGGATGCTACCTCGAAGTTGGATTACAGAGATGGGGCTAAATTCTGGAACAAATTCAAAGTCCTAACCAAACAAAAATTATCGCAACCATCTCATCTGTTGATTGACAATCAAATTATTAGTACCCCTGAACTAAAAGCAGAAGCATTCAAAAACTCACTTCACGAAAACTTTCAAACCCCTGACAACCCTAACTTTGATCGCTTATTCAAACTCGAAACTGAATTCGCAGTAAGAAATACTCTCATGCATCAAACTCCAAACCACGTCCCAATCATGGACCCTATTACTGACAGAGAAACGGAGAGTTATTGCCAAATAGGCAAAAATAATTCTCCTGGACCTGACAATATCAGTAGAAGGTGTCTATGTCCTCCGGAGGCGCGACAGCCGTGCCGGAGGCATCAAGGAATTTGGGTATCGGTCAAAATACTTGGGAATTCCAAGGTTGGCCAAATCCAAATTTCTAATTGATTCGATGCAGGGAAATTCCACTTTCGCTACGTAAAACAAAGGATTTGTTTTACATAAAAGCAGGTAGATTTTCTCTCATCGATCAGTCGAGCTTGCCTCTTCTTACTGTAGACCTAGTCGGTGCTTTATTGTATCAACTTGAGCTATTGTTTTATTTCTGATTTCCTGTGTACCTTTTTATTTTAGCAGTTGTCGTATATTCAGACCTTTTCAGGTTAGAATATTACTATTGTTCATGTATTGATTTATTTACTATTTTATTTGATTATTTTTGATTGTTTATATTTCTTGTATTTGTGTCTAAGTAGTTCTTTCCGGTAAGTTAAAGAACTCTTAGAAATATTTTTCTGATATTTCACTTGTGTTTCATTGTGTGTCTAAGTCGTTCTTTTCCGGTAAGTCAAAAGAACACTTAGAAGTATTTCCATATTTGCACTCTTATTTCTGATATTTCGTATACTTGTCTCTGTTATTTTCATTTTCACGCTAAGTCGTTTCTTCCGTAAGTCAAGAAACACTTAGCTATATTTCTATATCTTTTCCGCATTTTATTTTCTTATTTTCTATTACAAGTTGTTTCTTCTGTAAGTCAAGAAACACTTGTAAATATTTGTATTCTTATTTTTGCATTTTATTTTTTTTTATTCTATATTACAAGTCGTTTCTTCCGTAAGTCAAGAAACACTTAGACATATTTTCACATATTGTTTTATATTTACTTATTTCATTTGTTTATATTCCTCTCTTAAGTTGTTTCTTCCGTAAGTCAAGAAACACTTAAGAACATTTCTGCATTCTTTTACCTTGTGTATTTTTACTCATATTTCTGCATTTTTCTATTCTTTGATCTTGTACATTTTTACTTTTTATTCTAAGTTGTTTCTTCCGTAAGTCAAGAAACACTTAGAAACATATTCTTTGCACTACATTTATCATACCATTTTATTTTATTGTTTACCAAGTTATTCCTTCCGTAAGTCAAGGAATACTTAGATTATTTTACCTGTTCTGTTTTCCATTTTTGATCTGTTATTTTGTAACTGTTCCTTGGAACCGTTACCTGTAACAGATACTTGTCGCTGTAACGGTTATTCTGTAACGGCAACAGTACTGACCCATTTCACTAGCGACAAACGAAGATGGTAAACACCCGTTCCAATTCCGGAGACAGGAAAAAGTCCGAAGAGCCGGCGATGGGTCCTACAGGCCCAAATGCCCCCTCTCGGCAACATCTAAAGCAACTTCCTGTGGGTAAAATCCCGCATCTCACAAAAACTATTAATGCATGTCTCAAAAATTACTATTTTCCTACTCCTTGGAAAATAGCAAACACTATCATGGCACCCAAAAAGGGTAAACCCCGTATTAATGTGGAATCATATCGACCTATCTCCTTAATAAATTCACTAGGGAAAGTTCTTGAGCTAATCCTAAAAGAGAGGCTCAGTGACTATCTCGATACTCACAATATCATCCCCAAATTTCAGTACGGATTCCAACCAAATAGATCCACAAAAAAATGCATTAATAGACTTCACTACTAAAGTTACACAGACAATAAACTGTAACGGTATCGCCATAGCCACTTTTCTTGATGTACAAAAGGCCTTCGATCAAGTCTGACATGAAGGACTAATTCGGAGGCTAATTGACATCGGGCTACCTCTACAATTCATTAAAATCAGTCATTCTTACCTATCGAATAGAACAGTGAGAGTGAGAGTAAGCGATCAAGTTTCCACCCCATTCACTCCCCGAGCGGGAGTACCCCAAGGCTCAGTACTCGCACCCCTGTTGTACATCACATACAACAGTTCTATCCCTATCCAAAACATACCACACATACAAATGTACCTCTACGCAGATGACACTGCCCTTCTAACAACAGCAGACGGTTACTTCCCCGAGAGAACCTTTAGAAGAGCACAAACTCTTTTAAACGGTGTCGAAGAATAGTGTAATAAGTGGAGAGTTAAGCTAAACGCTGCGAAAACGCAAACTATTGTGTTTCGCAGCCCAAAAACATCAATTGGCATAATTCGCAATCGCGTTGACCAAACGCCCCTGTATTTGATGGGAGAAAGACTCGTTACTAGCCCGACAGCTTCCTATTTGGGTGTTTTATTTACTAAAACACTTAACTGGCAACCTGATCTAAAGGCAACTTTAGATAGGGTCAGGAACCGAGCCCGACTCCTAGTACCACTATCAGGGACGTTTGGCAAAACAAACAACAAAACTCTCACACATACTTACAAAACATTCATTCGACCCGTTATTGAGTATAAGTCAAGCTTATATTGTAATATGTGTTATATAAATGCCATATGTAAAGGTGGCTGAAGTCCTAAAAGGTAATGGTAATAACAGTTATCTATTAGGACAGTTGTCATCTAGGCGCCTGTCAGTAGCAACCGCAACACTTAGGTTAGAAGTGTACCAGTGCCCCAGAACCCCTTGTATTAGATGATGGCAATTTGGCGGCAAACTGGAGGAGGTTCTCTCAAAAATTTAACCTCTACATGGACGCCACCGATTTAGAAGATAAGCCTGAGAAAAAGAGACTGGCCACATTCTTAAGTTTGCTGGGAGATGATGGATTAGAATTGTTCAACACTTTCACATTTAATGTAGAAGGAGACGATAAAAAGTTGCAACCTGTCTTCGATAAATTTGAAGAGTATTGCTCCCATAAGTCTAACGTAATTTATGAGCGGTTAAAGTTCAACAGCATTGTCCAAAAATAGGGGCAACATTTTGATAGTTTCGTGACTGAGTTAAAGAAAGCAGTGAAAATGACTGAGTATAAAGATCAGGACGACATGGTTAGAGATAGAATTGTTATTGGAATAAAAGACAAACAAACACAAGAAAGTCTCCTAAGAGAATCCAAGTTGACATTACAAAAGGCTATTACAACATGTAGACTAAGTGAAAGCAGTAAAATACAAGCAAAAGCGTTTACAGCTGAATCAACAGTGGATGCAGTGAGGTCAAATAGAGGTACATCACAAAAAGTCTGCAGTTATTGTGGGTTCAAACATCGAGGAAGAAAGTGTCCAGCATATGGCAAAACTTGTGCCCGTTGCCAAGGTAGAAACCATTTTGCTGGAGTGTGTAGTAAGAGCACCAACGGTCTGGAGAAAAGAGAGTCGGTGAGCAGGAAGAGAGTACATGAGGTAAAAAACCAACATAGTGGTAGTGAAAGTGATGATAGTGAGTTGTTTATCAATTGTGTCAAAACTGTAGGTTTATTGAAATCTGGAAGTTCTCAGAATGTCTGGAAGCAGAAAGTTCAGGTAAAAAATTGCATAGTAGAATTTAAGTTAGATACTGGTGCAGAAGTAAATGTTCTGCCTCTTGAGTATATTCAAAATCTTGGTATAAAAAAAACTAAATAAAAGTAATGTTACAATAGTTTCTTATGGCAATGATGATTTTAAAATAAAACCTGTAGGAGAAATTATAATTAATTGCAAGGTAGAGACTGCATCTTCAGATATTAAATTTATTGTTGTTGATGTTCAGAACCAAGTACCTTTGTTGGGGTTAGATACTTGTATTAGTCTCAATCTCATTAAGCGAGTAGGAAGTTTAGATGTAGACTTCAAAACTATGGCTAAAGTTGTAGAGGCATATCCCACAGTTTTTCAGGGGCTTGGATAATTCCCTAATTATTATCACATTTCATCGACAGAAGGTGCAGTTCCTCATGTTCAACCAGTTCGTAGAGTTCCTCATGCATTACATAAGAAATTAAAAGATAAATTAAAACAACTAGAAAATGAGTGTATTGTCAGAAAGGTAGAGAAACCCACAGAGTGGTTAAACCCACTTGTAATTGTGGAAAAGAAAAACAAGGATTTAAGGTTGTGCTTAGACCCTAAGTACCTGAACAAAGCTATTAAAAGAGAATACTTTTTGATACCCACAGCAGATGAAATTGCTGCAAAATTGTGTAACAAAGAGTATTTTTCAGTTCTGGATATGAAAGATGGGTACTTTCAAATTAAACTTGATGATCAGAGTGCAGATTATTGTACTTTTGGACTCCCTTCGGTAGGTATCAATTTTGTCGTTTACCTTTTGCAATATGCTCAGCCCCAGAAGTCTTTCAAAGAAAAAACTATGAAATATTTGGTGACATTGAAGGTGTTGATCTATATTTTGATGATTTGATTATTACAGGTGCTAATGAAGCAGAGCATGACCAAAACCTTCGCCTTGTACTAGAACGGGCCCTAAAGCACAACCTTAGATTCAATAAGGAAAAAATTCAATTCAAGTTAAGTAGTGTTAAATTTTTAGGTCAGATTTATTCCAAACAAGGTGTTGAATTAAATCAAGTATATGTAAAACCTATTCTAGAAATGCCAACACCCGATAATAAATCTGATCTGATGAGACTATTGGGGATGGCAAAGTTTTTGGGCAAATTTGTACCTAACATGTCAAAAGTCACAGCCCCATTAAGAGAACTAACAAAATTAGATGTCCCTTGGCACTGGACTGGTATTCATGATAAATCTTTGTTTCAATTAAACATTTGCTAACAGCATCACCAGTGCTAACATTTTTTGACCCATCTAAAGAAATAGAAATTGAAACTGATGCCAGTAAAGATGGGTTAGGCGCTTGTTTGCTGCAAGGTGGCCATCCAGTGGCCTTTGCATCTAGGAGCTTAAGCACAACTGAGCAAAAATATGCTCAGATTGAGAAAGAAATGTTAGGAATAGTTTTTGTTCTTAAAAAATTTCATTATTTTGTGTATGGTCATAATGTACTTGTTAGTTGTGATCACAAACCTCTAGAATCAATAGTTCGTAAAGATATATGTGCATTATCTCCACGTTTGCAAAGAATGCGTTTACGGCTATTGCATTATGACTTAAATGTAGTATATAAACCTGGAAAGTATCTGTATATTGCAGATACATTATCTCGGGCATTTTTACAAGAAGGAGGTCTGAAGTCAGATGCTGAATTTCAGTTTGCATTTCATGCTGTAGTAAATAATGTTGCTATGTCTGATACTAGAAAATCAGAGTTTAGAATAGAAACCCAAAAAGATGAGCAATTGCAAACTGTTATAAACCTGTGCATACAGGGATGGCCAGAACACAAGCGTGATGTTCCACAGATAGTTAATAATTTTTTTAAGCTCAGAGACAACTTATGTGTCTGTGATAACTTGTTATTTTATGGGAATAAAATTGTTGATCCTAAAAGCTTAAGATCTGAAATGTTAAGGCTGGTACATGAGGGTCATATTGGCATTGAGAAATCAAAAGCTAGAGCCAGGCAAATTTTTTACTGGCCAGGAATGAGCTCTGATATAGAGACTTCTTGTCTCTATATGTGATTCTTGAAATCTTGTGAAAAGTTTAGATCGAAGTAATAAAGGAAAACATTATGTCCATACTCTTTACCAGAATATCCATGGGAAAGAATTGGCATTGACATTTTCACATGTTATGGTACAAGTTATCTAGTAGCTTATGATTATTTTCAAACTGGATAGAGCTTCACTCTTTAAAAGACAAATCTGTTTTTTCTGTCATTAAAGTTTTAAAGTCAATGCTTGCTATACATGGTTCACCAGCTTATATATGCTGTGATAATGTTCCTTTCAATAGCTTTTATTTTAAAAACTTTGCTACAGAATGGAATTTTCAAATTAAGTTTAGAAGTCCCAATTATCCGCGGTCAAATGGGCTTGCTGAGAAAGGTGTAGCAATTGCTAAGAGTATTGTTAAAAAGTCTATTGATGATAGGTCTGATGTTGAATCAGCATTATTACAATATAGGAATTCACCCCTTAAACACATTGGTTATACTCCTTCACAGCTCTTAATGAGTAGACACTGTAGAACCAAATTACCTATTGATCAAGATATGTTAAAACCAGCTTTATGCATAAATGTGAAAGGAAAATTAAGTAAAAGGAGAAATGTGTATGTCAGAGACTATAACCAAGGTGTTTTAGAGTCGTTAGAATCTGAGACAGATGTTGTTATGTACAATCAATGTCAAAACAGGTGGGAACCAGCCCAAATAGTATCGCAGCATGAGCATAATAATATTGTCTGTCGCAATAGAGTAGATATTAGAGAATCCCTAAATAGATTTAAGACACAACCAACTATAATACTTACGAATACAAGCGATGTAGATTTAGATCAAGAACCCTCATCATCAACACAGACAACAGAGGCAGAGTTGCCTACCTCTACTGACATACAAAATAATGTCACTGAACAAGCAGATAATTATAGAACTAAATCAGGTAGAGTTGTTAAACCACCTTTAAAACTGAATTAGTAAAAAGGGGGAGATGTAATATGTGTTATATAAATGCCATATGTAAAGGTGGCTGAAGTCCTAAAAGGTAATGGTAATGACAGTTACCTGTTAGGACAGTTGTCATCTAGGCGCCTGTCAGTAGCAGCCGCAACACTTAGGTTAGAAGTGTACCAGTGCCCCAGAACCCCTTGTATTAGATGATGGCAATTTGGCGGCAAACTGGAGGAGGTTCTCTCAAAAATTTAACCTCTACATGGACGCCACCGATTTAGAAGATAAGCCTGAGAAAAAGAGACTGGCCACATTCTTAAGTTTGCTGGGAGATGATGGATTAGAATTGTTCAACACTTTCACATTTAATGTAGAAGGAGACGATAAAAAGTTGCAACCTGTCTTAAGTTATTGATACACATGTGTTATGTATTCTTGAATAAACAGCTATACTAAAGATATCTAATGTTTTTTTTTATTTATTTTTTTTTATTTTTTTTTTTATTTAAACAAAAATGACCCTGCATCAACTACTAAGAGTTATTAGCAGGGGGTACAAACACAAATTACAAGTATTAAATTTCTTACAATGTATATATAACTTAAATATATTCTATTAAATATTGTAAAAATTAATATTTCAGCACTTGGTTGAACTGGCAGCTTAGTAGATCCTTCATGTTGGTAGAGAGGTTATTTTTTCTTCTTTCTTGGGTGTATGTTTTGCATTCTAACAGAATATGTTTCACAGTGATTTGTGTCTTGCAGTTGTGGCAGAAAGGGATGGCTTCTTTATTTATTAAGTGAATATGGGTTGGTACAGTATGTCCTAATCGTAGTCGAGTTATTATCACTTGTTCACAACGTTTGAGTGGGAGTGGTAAGGGGGTGCTGACAATTTCTATGACATCTTTTAATTTGTTCGGGTTCAGGAGTATAATTTTTTTAGGTTTATTATAGAATTCTCTTTGAAGTGAGTTTCTTGTATACACAGTATTAGTGGAGAATATTTTTGAATTAATAGTTTGAGTGATTCGAGGTGAGCGAAATACCCATTTGGGTTCCATTGAAGGATTAGTGATTTATCCATCGGATTTTTCGGTCTCTTCCGTTGAAGATGTGTGAGTGGGGTTAAGTTTTTTCTTTAATCTGGTAATATTGTTTTTTAATTTAGAGCTGTGAGAGTAACAATGAATAAAGTTAAGGATATCGGTTAATTCGGAAGGTTCATTTGAGTAGTTCTTTGAGATAGTTTCAGGATGTTTAGCATGAAGGGTATTAACTAGAAAGTCGCATATTTCATTAAAATTTAATATGAATGGGGGTGATCGGTTTTCAATTTTGTCTTTTATCAATTCTAGAGAACAAATAATGTCGTCGTTAGAGGTTTTAGTTTGTTTTTTTAGGTTTTTTTAGTTTATGTGTGATAGGAGGAGTAAAGATTTGTGAGTCCGTTTCTGGGTTATTTTGGTCGATGTCAGATGAGGATGGGATTTGTGTTTTAACTTGAGTAGATACTTGAGTAATTTGTTTATTAATATTAACTGAAGGTTGCAGAGTTACAGTTTCAGCAGGATTATTAATATTATTTAGATTTGATGATATTGTTTCTTTTGGTAAGGAGGGTTGACTTGCGTTTTCTATAGTTTCAGTTATGCTGGCGTTCGTTTCCATGTTTTGTTGTGTTTCAGGATCTCTATCATCTATTTCAGGTGTCGTATTTGGAGAGGTTTCTGAGGGTACGGTTGAGGAATTAGCAGTTGTTATGATGGGACAATCTGTATCGTTATGTCCAATAGTCTTGCACTTAGAGCAGTTTAGTCCATCAACAGAGAGGAATAAACGATAAGTTTTATTGTGGAATACATTGAAGGAGTCAGGAATGGAGGTATTATCAAGGGGCGAAATAAATACTTGCCGTCTGAAGCTTAGGACGTGACTATATTCGGTTTCTGCCATACCAACTCTTAGGAAAGTCATCTGGAAACTGCAGTGATGCCTTTTGTAATTCTGCTTTAATGATACTGTTTGGAATTGAAGGACATGCGTTAGAAATTACAAGTCGTTGTGCTGGTGTGATTAATCTTCTTATCTCTATTTCTGACTCATTTATATTAATATATTTGTAGGAATGAAGAAGCATATCGACTATGTTTTTGGTAGAGAGGTAGATACATATTCAGCAATTTGGAATTCTAGATGCAAACAAGACTTTACGTGGACCAACCAGTGATCCAATTGCTACGATGTAATTGTGGATTTTGATGCCTTCGATACTGGAGAGTACTACTGCTTGGTCCTCTGTTGGGTGTTTAAACGTATTTACTACATTGGAATAAGTATTTTTTGGTGTATTTGAAGTAGAAGAAGTCATGTTGTTAATTGAAGTCATTTTTATTTTGTTTCAGTTGATAAAACCAGTAGGTTGAACTTGATTCGAATTGTATAGGTTATATTTACTATTGTAGTATCTTATATAAAGGTTTTTTGTTACTCACGTCGGGTTGAGTTGATTGGCATTATCACTGCACTATTGTTTATTGATAGTATTTAAGGATATCAAATTGTTGTTCCGTATTTTACATTTAAAAATTGAAAAATAACAGAGCGGTTTAAAACGTGGTATAATCATGCCACTGTCAGGGCCGTCTCATCTAATGTTTATTTTAAGTCATATCTTACGCATATTGCCTTCTTAAGAGCGAAGGCGCAAAATTTCAGGTCAACGCTTTTTAAATGCATTCATTTTTTTCGAATCCTGAGAAAACTAATAAGTATTTTTGAAAAATTTAAATGCAGAATGAAAGATTACATTATTGCCGAGGGCCGAAAGTCCCTGAAAACTTCTATAATGTTTATTTTAATAAGTTACAGGGGTGAAGAAGAAGAGAAAATTTAGTGTGATTTTTAATCTCAAATATCTCATTCAAAAAAACTTATTGTTTATTCTAAGGGACTTTCGGCCCTCGGTAATAATGTAATCTTTCATTCTGCGTTTAAATTTTTCAAAAATATTTATTAGTTTTTTCAGGATTCGAAAAAAATGAACACCATGCCCGTGGTGATATTTTCCAAATCGAATATTTGCTATCTTTGTCATACACCGCACTCAGTCGAACTGAATATGGTGGCAAGGCTACTGTTACGATAGATGGTGACGTGTCCTATGACTCAGAACGGTAAACATGTTTATTACTAATATTTCATTCATTCGAGTATTTTCTAGTAAGAAGATCGACGGGTCTCCCTAGGCCAAATAAAACCAGTCTGAGCTTCTGGTTTCTTCGATGGGGGATCGCCGCTTCACCGTAATTCTCGAATAACAGGATTTTATATTTATAGAGGAATTTTATTATGAAGAGAACAGTTAATTTTGAAGATTCGCGCCGCGTTTAAATTCTAACGTTCGTATAGATAAATTATGTAATTGTTGTACAGTGGTTTAATAAATTGATATAAATTATCGTGTTTTTTTAATAAATTAAAATTAGAAATCAAAGTAAATTAGACTTATAATAAAAACATTACAGTGGTGTTAGAAGTAAAATTGTGAAAATGACTACGATTTATGAGCTCACAGTGACGAATTTAAGACGACATCTCGAGGACAGAGAATTAGCTTCTACCGGAAAAAAGGCTGAGTTAGTCTAACGACTAAAGAACGCTTTGCTAGAAGAAGGATTGAACCCAGAGAATTATATATTTGAAGATGCTGTCCTCTCGTCGATTTCGAAAGTTTATGGTGACATCACATCATTGGAGAACAAAGTTTCTGGCGATATTTCGAAAGTTTCTGGTGACATCGCATCATTAGAGAACAAAGTTTCTGGCGATATTTCAAAAGTTTCTGGTGACATCGCATCATTAGAGAACAATGTTTCTGACGATATTTCGAAGGTATCTTCTGATGTAGCCAAAGTTTCTGGTGACATCGCATCATTAGAAGACAAAGTTTCTAACGAGATTTATTCTCTGGAAAGCTAAGTTTCTGCTAACATCTCTTTGAAAATCTCTAAAGTCACTTCTGAGATGTCTGCCCTCGACGATAGAATATCGTCGTTAAAAAACCAAGTTGCTGCCGATATGTTAGCCTTCGAAGAAAAGATATGGAAAGAGATGGAAAAGAAGCTAAAGGAAACAGGGACAGCAGAGAGAGGAAACAATCCAATTACAGCAGAGACAAAAGAAGACGAAACAAAATGTAAGTTGGAGACACGGCCGAAATTTGAAGGAAGTGGAGGTTCTGTTCATGTTAAAGTCCTAACTTTCGACGGAAAATCATCATGGAACAACTACATGAAACAGTTCGAATCAGCCGCAAGAGCGAATGGATGGTCTGAAAAAGAAAAGGCTGTAAACCTGACTATCGCTCTTCGAAGAGATGCCTTAGATGTGCTTCAGACCATAGCCGTAGAGGAGACCGATGATTTCGAACAACTCAAGAAGAGGTTAGATATGCGATATGGCCACGAACATTTGGAGCATGTATATCAGTCGCAGCTTAAAAATCGTAGACAGAAGAAAGATGAGGCTCTTCAAGAATATGAGGTAGATATTGCCAGATTAGTACGATATGCTTATCCAACAGCTCGCGAAGACATGATGGAAAAATTGGCCGTTCAAACGTTTATTGATGGTCTTCGTGATCATAAAATGCAGAGAACACTGCGATTAGCTCGTCACAAGACGCTGGTTGATGTCTTATCCGCCGCCCTCGAATACGAGTCAGCTACGCAGGACTCTGGCGGGTACAGTAAAGTTAGGACTGTAAAAGAGGAAGGAGATGAAGATAAACTTGACCAGCTCGTTAATATGATGAAAAGCATGACATACAAGAAAACGAAGACCATCAGATGCTATAATTGTGGCGAAATAGGACACGTAAGGACCCTAGGTACGACGCAAATCAAGAAACTCACCATCAGAAAAACTAGAACGGGTCGGCCTTAGGGAGCAGCTTCGACCCAGAACTTTTCCAAAGACCCTCTCATACTAATAGCTTTTTTGAAATGTCGTGAAGATAGTGTGTAGTGTGTAGATGGAGAAATAAATGGTAAAAAGCATATGTTGTTGGTGGATACCGGAACGACCAGAACCATTATACGCCCGACAGTTATAAACAGCCGTAAGAAACTGTTGCCAACAAGGTTGCGACTTCAGACCGCTACGGGTGAAAATGCCAACATTCATGGAGAAATCCAGATACAATTAGGAATTGGAGCAGAAAAGTTCGTCCATACTGTTATAGTTGCTGACATCAAAGAGGATGTTATATTAGGAATGGACGTAATGAATACGCATGGATTCCAATTGGATTTTAAGAATAAGGTAATCAAAGTTGGTAACGAGGAGGTATTTCTTCACCCACATGATGACAACACTATGCAAGCAGCCGTTAAAGAAGATACAGTCGTGCCTGCGAGAAGTGAATCAATCATAGTAGCGCGGCTACAGGGAATTGTGGACGAAGGGACACCTGTTATAAGAGACACACGAGGTTGGCTGAGGAATCATAATTGGAAAGGAATTGGTGACTGCGGCTAAAGAAATTCCTGTGAGACTTATCAATGTCAATGACTATCCAGTAACCATCAAGAAAGAGACAAAAGTAGGAACTTGTGTACCTGTGACATCCATAATCCGTCAGACGACAACATCTGATAATTCCAACGACAAATTCGACCAAATGGTTGCAGTTGCTGAACTCTACAAAACAATAATACGCCCAGTCCTAACATATGGTTCAGAAACCTGGACTTTAACAAAAAGCAATGAAAGCATGTTAGGATGTTTCGAAAGAAAAATACTAAGGCGCATCTATGGAGCGGTAAATGAAAATGGTGTCTGGAGAAGACGATACAACTTCGAACTCTATAGGATATACCAGGAACCAGATATCGTAAAACACATAAAGATAGGACGTCTGAGGTGGGTAGGCCATGTAATGCGGATGGAGCAAACCGACCCAGCTAGAAAAACGCTCCTTGATAGACCTATTGGTCAAAGAAGAAGAGGAAGACCCAAAACAAGATTCCTAGATAACATCGATGAAGACATGAGAAATATGGAAATACGTGCTTGGCGGAGGAAGGCGATGGATAGGGACGACTGGAGAAAAATTCTTGAGGAGGCTAGGACCCACACAGGGTTGTAAAGCCAAAATGATGATGATGATGGTTGCAGTTGCTGGACAGTCTCTGAATCAAATTGAGAAAAGGAAATTTCTTCGGCAGTATCGTGATATTTTCGTACCGAAAGGAGGAAAGACGGGAAGAACTACCGTTGTTAAGCATAAAATTGATACTGGTATTGCTAAGCCAATTCGTCAAACAGCTCGACGATTACCACAGGCGAAAAGAGAGGAAGTCGAAACGATTGTTCAGGAAATGAGAAAAGGCAGGGTGATAGAACCTTCTACGAGCCCATGGGTCTCTCCGGTGGTCCTGGTTAAGAAGAAAGACGGAACGACGAGGTTCTGTGTGGATTACCGTTACTGAACAACGTTACCAAGAAAGATAGTTACCCTCTGCCTCGGATCGACGACACATTGGACACATTGGCTGGAAGTAAATTGTTTTCTACTTTGGATTTAAAGTCTGGATACTGGCAGGTAGAAATGGACCTAGTAGATAAAGAGAAGACAGCCTTCACCACTGGATCTGGATTGTGGCAATTCAACGATATGCCATTTGGACTCTGTAATGCTCCTGCGACATTTGAGAAGCTTATGGAAAATGTGTTGGGAGGATTATCTTGGAAAACATGCCTGGTTTATTTAGATGACATAATCGTCTTGGGGGAGACATTCGAAGAACATCTGAAGAATTTAGAAAACGTTTTTAATCGACTTAAAGTTGCCCAATTAATGCTAAACCCAAAAAAGTGCCAGCTATTTCAAGGTAAAGTCAATTATCTGGGTCATATAGTCAGTAAAAAAGGAGTGGCCGTGGATAAGGGAAAAATTGATTCCATTAAGGAATGGCCATTACCAACGGACAAACATCAAGTTAGAAATTTTCTTGGACTATGTACTTATTACCGGAGGTTTATTAAGAAGTTTGCAGAGATGGCTAAACCATTAACGAGACTTACAGAGGAAGCAAGAGAATACTGCTGGGATACAGACGGCCAAAATGCCTTTGAGACCTTAAAAAAACATTTAATAACAGCACCAATTTTAGGGTATCCACTGCCAGAAGGAGAGTTCATCTTAGATACAGATGCAAGTAATGTGGGAATTGGAGGAGTACTGTCTCAGATTCAAGGAGGACAGGAACGAGTTCTTGGATATTTTAGTAAAGTTCTTTCGAAACCTGAGCGGAATTATTGCGTCACGAGAAGAGAACTTCTAGCAGTAGTGAAATCAGTAGAGCATTTCTACCAATACCTCTATGGAAGAAAGTTTTTAATCCGAACCGACCATGCTGCCCTTAAGTGGTTGATGCAGTTTAAGAATCCAGAGGGTCAGATAGCCAGGTAGATCGAACGACTCCAAGAATACGATTTCAAGATTGAGCACCAGGCCGGAGTTAGCCACATAAACGCTGATTCTCTTTCCAGAAGGCCATGCCCAGCAGAGTGTTCCCACTGCAACAAAACGGAATCCAAGGAAGCAGCAATGCTAAGAACGACGATGGTCAACGACGACTGGATGCCTACTAAGATAAGGGAAGAACAAGAGAGAGATCCAGTTATACAGAAAATCCGAAAATGGAAAGAGGCAAACCGTCGACCACCTTGGCAAGAAATATCAAACCTATGCTCAGTAGTTAAGACGTATTGGACCCAATGGGACTCATTTATCATCGAAGATGGCTTGCTCAAACGAGTCCTGGAAAATGACGACGGTTCAGATAAGAGAAGACAGTTGGTGATCCCAAAGAAAAGAATAGCCGAAGTACTTCGTCAGTTACACGACAGTCGATCGGGAGGGCATTTTGGTGTAAAGAAGACCCTTCAGCGAATTCGGGAACGGTTTTATTGGATGAACAGTTCCGACGATGTAAAAGACTGGTGTAAGAAATGTACTATTTGTGCTACGAGTAACGGGCCTTACCGAAAGAGGAGAGCTCCTATGAGACAATATAATGTTGGAAGCCCGTTTGAAAGAATAGCTTTGGACATCGCTGGGCCATTTCCAGAAAGTGAAAATGGAGGCAAGTACATGTTGGTAGTAATGGATTACTTCACTACGTGGGTCGAGATTTACGCACTTCCAGACCAGAAGGCCGCCACCGTTGCAGATAAGTTGATTCAAGAATATATCAGCCAATTTGGAGTGCCTTTGGTGATCCATAGTGACCAAGGCAGGAACTTCGAAAGCGATTTATTCCAAGGAATATGTGATAGACTAGGCATAAAGAAAACAAGAACTACGGCTTATCATCTGCAATCAGTTGGTATGGTAGAACGGATGAATAGGACAGTTGGCAAGTATTTGACAAAGATGGTGTCCGATCATTAGCGAGACTGGGACCAATATCTTCCGTTCTTCACAATGGCCTACAGATCTGCTGTTAACGAATCAACAGGCCAGACACCAGCCAGAGTCCTATTCGGACGCGAAATACGACTACCTTGTGATCTAGAGTTTGGGTGTCGACCTGGAGAAGATGTAGCAGGTGAAGATTATGTGATCGAATTACGAAGAAGAATGGACGATGTACATGAGTTGGTCCGTTCCCACCTTCAGATCGCTAGCGACCGAATGAAGAAACGGTACGATACATAAGCCGAAAAGGGTTGCTTTAAGAAGAACGACAAAGTATGGCTGTATCAGACTGTCAGGTTGTTCTCCCAAATTGCAGCAGATTTGGGAAGGTCCATACCTCATCATGGAGAAGATCAACGATGTCATCTACCGAATAAGCAAGATTCCGAGGGGAAAGCCGATGATAGTACACCATAACCGGCTTTCGTCTTTCGAAGGTGACCACGACGTAGATGAAGAAGTGGAAGTAAACCAAGTCCAAGATGTGTCTGACCTCACGTTTGAGGAATTCATGGGTGCCTATGGAGGTACCGGTAAAGCAAGACATGGTGTTACCACTGAAAAAAAGCAAGATCTACTCGTGCTCCCCGATGACTACTCGCTGGCCCTTACCATCCCGGCCAGTATCAAAGACGCACCAGGGTTGGCATCCGTCTTTCGAAGGAAGTTCGGTCGAGTTGCAGAACTTCAATGCCAAGTGCCAGCTCCTGGGAAAGCCTTGAAACTCTAAGAACTCTACCTGGTAACAAAAGACACTGCCCTTGACCAACCTACCTACCGAGATGTATGGGAAGCCTTACTTCAATTGAGAGAGCACGTACTAGAGTTCGACGTGCAAAAGTTAGCCATGCCAAAGTTAGAGTGCCGCCAATTAGAGTGGAGGGTTATCCGAAGTATGGTGGAGGAGATCTTTAAAGACACCGAAGTCCAGGTATTAGTCTGTTGCAATCCGCATAGTTACTGGTGCGGAGAGAAAACCGTCCCTTGTCATTTTTATACAACTGGAAGTTGTAAAAGAGGGTCCAGTTGCCGATACCTGCATACCGTTCCAGTTCCAATCCCAAGGTTCCAGGAGGAACCCTCTTTTAAGAGGGGGACAATATTACGATAGATGGTGACGTGTCGTATGTCCCAGATCGGTAAACATGTTTATTACTAATATGCTTATTCATTCAAGTATTTTCTAGTAAGAAGATCGACGGGTCTCCCTAGGCCAAATAAAACCAGTCTGAGATTCTGGTTTCTTCGATGGGGGATCGCCGCTTCACCGTAATTGTCGAATAACAGGTTTTTATATTTATAGAGGAATTTTGTTATGAAGAGAACAGTTAATTTTGAAGATTCGCGCCGCGTTTAAATTGTAACGTTCGTATAGATAAATTATGTAATTGTTGTACAGTGGTTTAATAAATTGATATAATTTATCATGTTTTTTTATTAAATTAAAATAAGAAATCAAAGTAAATTAGACTTTTAATAAAAACATTACACTACTAAATATTTGACACGGCTTCAGGAATATTTTGAGTTGTTTATTAAATAATATTGATAGCGTATTTGATAGATAATTGATTTAAGACGTGAAATTAATAAAAAGTTATTTATTGTATATTATTTATGGAAGATCCAAATATTTTAAGTCATTAAAGTTCAAAAAGTAGTATTTTATGAGTTTGTTTTCAATCGTAAATGCGAGTTTAACAATAAACTAAAGTACCCATGGTGTAGATATCACAAAATAGGAAGGTGGCGCATGACAATATTTTGAGTGAATTATTCAATTTTGACTTCATATAATAAAGATGATTGTAAGAGTTTGTAATTAAAGATTTTGCTTTTCATGGAGAGGTTTAACGCTTTTTTGTTCGAAGAAAAATAATAAAATGATATTTTCGGCTACAAATCTACATATTTTTTGTTTATTTTTTTTTAGATTGTAAAGATTAAAACACTGGGTTCAATATATATTCATTGTTTATTTAAAATATTTATCTTGGACTATATCAATGGTACATTTAAGACTTAAAACTAAACTTATATAAAATTGTTTGTCTATTTATATACAAGAGAGTGGTTACATAGGCCTCTAAAAAATACATAGTAACTAGGTACATGGAAAATAAAATAAAAACTAAATTTTATATAGATATTTATGTTAATTGTAATAAATCGCTTATCGAATGCAGAACTATCCTAAGTCACAAAATACAAATTTTACAGGAGAGCATTTTTCTATTTAATGTAAAACTAAACAAAAATTTTGAAAAAAAAAAATTGATTATCATGTAACTTTTTCAGCCTATTTTCGATAACGCTTATGTTTTTTACGATAAAATCAGTTAAACACAAATTTATGGACTTGGGATATCTTGCTCGTTATAGGTAATATGCTATGTCCACATATGTTTAAATGTGTTTAAATCGAGTCGGAACATAATGGACTTAGGCTACTTCTGATTTGTATATAGTGAGCTTAAGAAAGGAAATTAAAAACCAGAAACGAAATAAACAAATTTATTATTGAAACAAACAAACAAAAATTTTTAGGTAACTAAAATAGATATAATATAACACTAAATGTTAATTGCAAAAGTAATTTTTTTTTAAATAAGGTACAAAAATCTTAATACTAGGTAAGTATTCAAAAAGAAATAAGTATGGATTCCTGAGGCATAAGGGTAATTATTACTCGGAATCATCTGTACGTAAAACTGAATAAGGTAAATCAGCATAAAAATCATGGTACTGGACGGGTATCACTTTCTTGTTACATAAAAATTGTAGATGTTCATGTTTTTTCTTAGTCAATGGAAGAAAATCTTTATATAACTGTTTCAGCTCAACATTATTTATATCGACATTAATTGACTTTCTACCTTTTTGTAATAAATCAATCATTTTATATTGCTCATGATAATCATGTTTGAAAAGAATTTTGTTCGGAAATTTGCTATTTGCCTCTATAATGCGTATCTTATTCAAATGTACTTTTTCGTTATTTACGTCACGATCCCAATTCAAAGTGATTTCTTGAGTAAGAGCTTTCAGATCCAGAAATTTTTCTTTGTCCATTTCGATCACATGATAAGGATTGTTTTTCTTGGCCGTTCGCACTAATGTATACCACTGATCAGGGGAAAATATGGGAATATGCTTAGATGCTCTCTCTATTACACTGTGCATCGAGTCCCCTTCGGTTTGCGTGTGTCCTTTCTCCAAGAAAGTATGTCTAATGACAATATTAAGCTTTTGTGCCAAGAAACTGTACATAGTGAAGAGGAATTTGTTTCTATTTTGGCCAGCGCAATTATCTGAGTAGAAGGAAAATTGCTTTGTCCCGCGGTCTATTTTATGGTTAAAGAAATTGATTAAACAACTACCTATCTCCGAGCATCCCCTTTTTCCGATGGACTCATACCACATGTAGCAGTAGCCTTCGCCGTTAGCCATATTAAATACCGTAAAATTATACGTCGACAATTTCAGTTTGTAATAAGTAAGGCCAAGATTGCATTTTGGTACAGGTAGGATTTGTTCCAAATCGAAAACTGCTGCACATAATTCACTATTTAGCTTAGCTCCTTCTTTATCCGCATTTTTTAATTGTCGTACAACCTCCTTGTTTCTAATATGTGACTGGTATTCTTCTTCCATTTTATTTTTCTCTTCCATTGTGCTTTCTGTATATTTGTTACATATATCACACATATCCTTTTTAGGGATGAAAAACGATAAATTGTATTCAGTGTTAAATATTATTCTGTACATACTTTCAGTCGCAGGTTTAATATTCTTTTCTTCACAATATTCAAGATAGAGACCATACATCTTGGCTATGTTAAGTGTCGAAGGCAAAAAACGTTTAGATGTATTTTTCCGATAGTAGTGGCTTTCGACAGTTTCAAATAGATTAATGTGGTCTCTTATTGACTGCTTGACAGAATCATCTAGTTTAGAATTTTTACATACTTTACCTCGACGATCTTATGAAACTGTACCCGTACTTCCCATTTTTTTTATAACTGTTTTAACAACTTGGGCACTTATTCCTAATGTATTTAAAAAAAAGGTTTTACACACAACAGTTTTCTGTCCAAGATTATAAAACATATATTTGTGAGAAAATACCCGTTTCCTTCCTTTACTTTTGTCTGTGTTGCCTTCATTTTCAATATTGTTTTCCTCATCGCTCTCCTTTTTTTCATTAATTTCTCTCAAGCGTGTTCTGACCTTCTCTGTCAAATCTACATTGTTTGCAATGAAGTCACGTTGTCTGTTAATGTCTCCTAGTTGCCAATAACTTTCAAAAATCTGCCTTCTTTCTTCTTCTGAAATCTTTTCGCTGCATTTATTTCTACAATTAGTGCAAGCATTTTTCTGCTGTTTCTTTGCATGGACATTTCCTTTCCAATCGGCATATTGTTCACCACGATTACGGGATGCCTTAATTTTATTTCTTCTCCATTGACTTGGGTTTCTTTGTCTTTTGCGTGTGTTTAACTGCTTAGATGTCACCGAGGTACCTTGACTATCACCATCTAATAAACTTTCTTTATCTACTAGATCTTGATTTTGAAATGAGTAGTTTTCTTTTACTGGCTTATAATCAGGATCATTATTATCATCATCAGAAGCAAATGGATCTTCTTCAGATTCAGACAGGAGTAAATCGTCCTCTAAAATATTGCGTTCATTTGTTGCCATATGGCTACTTCGAATTGATCGGAAATTTGAGCTATCTTTTATATTTGAATTAAGAATATTATCCAGTATATTACCAGATGGATATATTTGTGTAACAGGATTAATATGAAAAAAATATGTTGATGTTTCCCAAGGAACTAAGAAAGAAGGAGGACTTAAAATAACACTTTCTTGCATTAATCGAGCTACATCTTTATTTTCACAAAATTCTGAGTAGGCTTTAGTCAAATAATACAATATTTACTTAAAACGCCATTTTGTTTCTTGTATACTTAAGTTAAATCTTTGTGTACAATAATGTTCTAAAAATTGTTTACTTTCTGGAGAAATATACGCACAGAAACCCCGATTCCTATTATACGGTAATAATGTAATTGAATCACTTGTTTCGAAGAGGTAACAAATGACACTTTTTGCCAAATACACTTGTTGATGCAATATTGCTCACAAATTGTTCCTACACAGTATGTAGTTTGAAAACGTAACATATCTCATCTCGTCCCTGTTAAAAATGGACATTGAGTTTGGATTTAGTTAAAAAGGGTAACAAATGTTGGCCATGTTACCTTTTCGAACTAAACCAACTGAATTGGTTCGGCAACGATCGGCTTTCGGCTGTCGGTAACGTATTGGAATGATAATATCACGCCAGTTCTTGCAAGTACAGCTAGCTCACTTGACCGTTGTTTATTGTAATATACCCAGTGATGTCATCTAGTAGCTAGAGTGAAGATGAAATAATACGAAAAAAGAGGAAAGGTGTTGTGAATGCAGACAACTATAAACAAAATTTTATACGAAATGCTAAGGTGAAAGGAAAAGCTCATATAAATCATGTTGAAAAAGAAGTTCCTCAGAGAAAAACAGGAGTAAACTGTGGGTAAGTAAAAATACTACAGTTTTTAGAGTACAGAGTTAAATAGATTTTTTATTATTTTTAGCTGTCAAAAGAAGTGTTGCCATATGTTCTCTTTTGAAAACAAGGCGAAAATCCTAGCCAACCTTAACCAACTTTCAAACAAAAATGAGCAGGATCTATATCTGCATGGACTCATAGCCTCGAATCCGGTGCAAAACATTAGAAACCGTAAGGCATCCGTAGTATCAAGTAAGCATAAAAGTTATTCTTGTAAATACTATGTTTGTAGTAATGGGCAGAGAAAAGAATTATGCAAGAAAGCTTTCATAAGCTTGCATGGAATTACAATAAAAAGACTTTATTGTTTATGCAAACTAAAGTTTCAGAACAAACTTCCTCGTGATTTAAGAGGAACAGTAATATCGTCTAGGCATAATGCTATTAATGGCAACTTCTTGCATCGAATTCATGAATTTGTTGATTCGTTACCTAAAAAAGAAGTCCATTACTCAAACAATATTCAAAAAAAATACCTGTCTGCTTCATTAAACATTAAAATTATTCATGAAATGTTTCTGGAGAAGAATCCGGATATCACCGATAAAATCATAAAATATAAGTACTTTTATTCCTATTTTAAAGAAAATTTCGATCTTTCGTTTGGTCGACCTCAGGTGGATGTGTGTTCACTGTGTGAAAATTGAAAAACAAAGATAGCAGATTCATTTTTAAATGAAAATGCTAAAAGAGTTGCTGTAGCTGAGCTTCTAGTGCATAAAAGAAGAGTAAAGAAATTCTACGCAAAAATAGATGAAATAAGCAGAATCTGCAGAGAAAGAGAGGATGTAATGGCAATAACAATCGACTACATGCAGAATCTGCCCCTTCCCCATATTCCTGTGCAAGTGGTATTTTACTACAGGCAGCTATGGATTTATGAATTTTGTATTCATGATATGAAGAACAACAAAGCCTTTTTCTATTCATACCAAGAAGGAGAATCATTGAAAGGTCCAAATAAAGTATGAACATTTTTACTCAATTTCATTGAAGAACACGTACCCTTAACGGTAACTGAGTTGTATCTTTTCTCAGACGGATGCCCCGGCCAAAATAAAAACAATACCGTAGTGCGATTTTTGTTAACGTTAACATCAAGTGGTCGGTTTCAAAATATCACACATTATTTTCCAATGACAGGACATTCTTTTAATGAGTATGATCGAGATTTTGGAATTGTGAAAAGAAAACTACGGAGACATGATAGAATATACTCTCATGATGAATATATCTCTCTCATTGTGACTTCTTCAAAAAGTAAAAAAATTAGTGTTCACAAAGTAGTTGGTATGAAAGTAATCGACTTCAAAAAATGGTGGCCACAACACTATAAGAAGCAAGTTTTGTCAATATCAAGCCATGGCAAGAACATTGCCACTGATAAAAAAGTTTCATTTCAAGTCAACAATTTCTATGAGTTTCGATATTCTAAGGAAACTCCTGGCAAAGTAACTGCACTTTCATTTATTGATGGAATAATTCACTGTGTTTTGAGTGTTTTGGATTAGCCAAAATACAAGAAAGCAGAGTTAAACTTCCTGACTGCGTTTCATATCCTGCATATTCCGGCAAATTACCTATTAATCATAAAAAAATTGAAGACTTAAAGAAACTGTTGGTGTATTTTCCAGTAGAAAAAAAAGGAATATTGGTCGCAGATTATCGCATGGCCTACAACAGAGCAAGCTGAACCAGCAGAACAGGATTTCTAATTAGTGTATAGTTTATTAGTTAACCTTTCAAATTTTTTTTTCATATTATTTGAATTAAACTGAAATAAAATAATGATTGCTCCATTTTTTCTTGGACTCGCACACATTATTGTAATAGATGGAAAATGTAAAAATAGAAAACAAAATATATAAGTACCCAACCTTACTTTTCGTCAATTATTTCTTGTATTAATAGAGGAAGATAATTGTGAAAATAAAATTCTCTTAATTTTTTGACCATTTGATCTCATAATTGTTCATCTTTTTAAATAAGTTGGAATATTAATCCTTTCGGGGTCCACACGCAAAAGTAACAAAGTTTTTATTTGCTACAAATTATTGCCCTTGAATTTGATAGTAATATGCATGATTCCTCTTTAAAATACATCTATCATCTTTCACTTCCAAATACTTTACTATCTTCCTATCTATTGCATCTTTAGGACATAAATATTTTGCTCGAATTGGACATTTAATTTCGACAATCATATTATTACCATCAATGGTGTTGCAGCTAAAAAAGGATATTCCTGATGAACATACATTGCTGATTGGCAATATCTAACGCAAGCATTTCGCTTAATTCTTGCACTGCAATGGATTCTTTTTCTATTCCATAGGCTGTGAATTTATTTCCTTTAAAAGCAGTTAAAATAATGTGTTTGGCAACCTTTCTTTGGACGGTTGTTACCTTTAATTTATAAATTCGACCAAAACTCGAGGCTGTCAGACGTTTCTTTCTTTCTAAATACCATTCACATGAATTCCGTTGAGTTATTGTGTTATTGTATTATTGAATAATTGAGTACATTCCTCATTATTCTTACGAAGTTCCGATAGAAATTTTTCTTTAATTTTCTCTAATTCTTCGTGATCAATTTCTAACATTTTTTGTGCTTGTGGCCTATAATCTTCATCTGGAGCATGGTTTTTTGTTATTATATTTTTTTGATTTTTGCAAATTTTTGTAATATAATTTTCTTTGCAATGTATTTTTGGTGCATATTGAAATAAATTTTTTTGTATATACACCAGGACTTCTTCTTGTGATGCTTTTGTGAAGGGCTTGGTGATAATGACTTTTAGAGTTGTACGACAAAGCAGCAGCGTGGCATCTCATTTCATAGGACACCCGAGAGCTATAATTTATTCTTTTACCTCCTTGAAACTTCGCTATTACATTATTATATTGTTCAACATAATTGTTACTCATATTTTTTATAAGACTATTTGCATAGAATTTAATGCCAAAATTCTTGGTTTACTGATCGATTTTATAGATGATATTTTCACTATACATTTACAAATTAATTAGAAAAATATAAAAGATTTATGTAAAAAGTACTTACTTTAATTAAACTAACCGTCAATTTCTTCGTTTTACACTAACACATTTCTTATAACAACGTCTCATATTTTAATTTATACAAATAAAGAAATAAATAGTCTTTATAAATTAATTGAGCAGTAACTATACAACGCAGCTCTTCACAGATATGCACGTGCTAAGCCGATTCTGGACCGACAGTTTTAAAGCTTTCATACCAGTGAGAATTTTACTACACGTAATTTGCTGTGTAAAGAAAGAACAACAAGGAATAGGAGAGTCAGTTTCGATTCGTTCCATCTAAAATTTGCGCCTACGCTCTTAAGGGTTATCAAAAGAGAAGACTGTCTGCTGCGGAGCGAAAAATTTTACGTAGAACGTGCAGAAAACGTTGGTACTTCCCCTCCCGTGAAATCCATCAAACAGCGAACACCACCCCCATCATCGAGAGAATAAAAACTCTCGACAGGAACTTTACTCTCAAAACTATCAACGGCCCCTTATCTATCACTCAAAACATCCTAAAAAGTTCCTGTTCTTTCCGCGGTCACGTATCCACCCGGAAGCCCAAAAACAAACACCTTCATCCACCGTCTATTTTAATGCAGGCTTGCATTGACGAACTTCCGGATGAATACGCTGACATCCTGGAGGCCACCCCATTAGCCTATCGCTCCCAAACCTAACTTATCAAATCCTTTTCCCTACCCCGGACAGGGGGAGATTGGTTTTTTGCGGTTTCCCAATCTCACTACTCAATGATACCTGTCCGTCCCTGAGAAAATAGCCGCAACTATTTTCTCAACTGAATCGACAGCTGCTGGAGCCGTCGATCGAACTCCGACGAGGCCTGGCCGTTAGCGTGAGCAACCAATAGCAGAATTATAGTGCAATAAACTAGTTCTGAAGTCGATTGCAAACGCATAAACGGCTGCAGGAACAATGGTTACTAAAAAACACGGTTCTAGTTTCTGTCGATTCAGATTCGCACACATGCATACTAAGCACAAATTCACATAACACACACTCACACAAATCTAACAGTGAAAGGGACACTCTTTCTGCTACCGAAACATCCTCATTACCGGGACCTAAGACCATCTGCAGCCTCCGTTACTTTACACGAAGTCTGTGGATGGCCGGAGAAAATCTAGGTGATTCGACGGACTCAGTAACATCGAAATGGTAGCGGCCGTCACTGTTTGATTTACACACACATTCACACAGAGCGAAATGCGACAGGCCAACTCTCGAAAGCCGAGGCGCCTCCACTCACGAGCACACCCGATCACAAAATTACAGTGCAATACACTGGTTTTGGGGCCGAGTTAAGCTCGAGACTGCACAGGACCAATGGTCACTAGAGACCTGGCCTAGTCGCATCTAGCTCGAAAACCAACACATTCAATCTGGAAAGAACATCAATCCAGACAAACCCTTTCGCCCCTGGCTCACTGGCTGACAATAGCGACGACAACCCCACAGAAAAAGAAGAAAAGTGCTAAAACACCGGACGGCGGTTTTTGGGACTATTTGCTGAGTACGCCATTAAAAATCAAATTCAAACTCAAGCCTGAAGAGGGTCAACCGACCCTAAACGGGTACAACAAACATTCTCTCCTATCGAAATAAAAATCCCTATCCTATCCTATCGAGAATGAACATTGGATGATGATGATGATCTTTAGAAAATATTATAAATAGAATAATACTGGACAATTTAAATCAGTTAAAAATGACAGACTACTTTCAATTGCAGAAGCAATATTTTATGTTATCCTTCAAAATACACTTTATACATTATGCAGTTGGACAAAAATGTAAGTACAGATTTTTTGTTTTAACGAATATCATTGACAATAAAAGTAAACAACTCTTTTTGTTTTAACCTATTTCATTCATAATTTTTCGACTGTTCTAACAACCATTCAAATTTCGTCATTTTGTGTCAAGTGGAACAATTTCACCCAATCATGTCAACATTAGACTGATAATTGCATTCAGTGCAATTTTCAATCCCTATGACAACGCGATCGAGTTTGACAACTTCATCCAAATAAATTTCAAAATGTCACGTTTCGGCAATGAGAATGTTAACTTAAATTTTAATAATTGTACTTTCACTAACTGTACTTTTAATAAATAAATGTTTCGTTATGTTGAGTTATGATTTTTTTTTTCGAAAAATTATCCGCCGAATATCCCTCGGACATTAATGAATGCCTCATAATTTCATGACAAATGTCTCAAGCTCGTTGCTTGCTAACAGCACTCAGCCTTCGGCTTCGTGCTGTTACCAAGGAACGAGCTTTCGATTGTCATGAAGTTATCTCGTCTGTTATCAATGTCCTAGGGATATTACTACTGACAATAAAAGCAAACAACTTTTTTTCAAAACGCCATTCAAACAATATTTATTAGCATCTTATATTGCTCCGAATGGCTTCAATATAGGAAGTTAATGTTTTAGAAAAGTACATATTCACAGTATTATTGTTGTCTGATATAACGAGATCGGCTTATAACGAGGTAATTAGTCTGCCATTTCAGTTCTCGTTATAGAGGGAGTCTACTATATATATATATATATATATATATATATATATATATATATATATATATATATATATATATATATATATATAGATTTATAGTATCAGAAATCGGTCAGGAAATGTTCAGTCTCAATATTTCGTCACGATTTTGTGACTTCTTCAGGAGAAAACTGTAAATTTATTAGAATAATTAATGATTATATGTAAACAAAATGAATATTTTAATACTTACAACTATAAGAATGAAAATTTAAATTTTTTTGGCATATCTAAATAAATGACATATTTGTTTGATTTTATTTAGGAGTTATGGTAACCGCATAACTTAATAATAATAATAATAATATTTAATAATAATAATACATAACTTTTGCGGTTACCATAACTCCTAAATAAAATCAAACAAATATGTCATTTATTTAGATATGCCAAAAAATTTAAATTTTCATTCTTATAGTTGTAAGTATTAAAATATTCATTTTGTTTACATATAATCATTAATTATTCTAATAAATTTACAGTTTTCTCCTGAAGAAGTCACAAAATCGTGACGAAATATTGAGACTGAACAAATAGAGTTTTATTTCCTGACCGATTGCTGATACTATAAATCAATATTTAAAACAGTACGGTCGAAAAAATAATTTGAAATATATATATATATATATATATATATATATATATATATATATATATATATATTGTTATGATTGTTTATTTTGAGTTCAAACTTAGTTTTGAGCCAATAAAAAAATTATAACTTATCTGTTATCAAAAGTAAAATAATCCTTATATTACCTGTGTTCGATGGATTCAAAAGTTTTTCTAGTTGCCTTTTATCGGGAAGAGAAAAAAGGATAATAATACAAATATATTATATTACAAAGATTTACGTTTCTTTATTTTATATGAACGAATAGAACAATTATTAAATTCTGTCGTTATCTTATCAATCAGCATACAAGAAAATAAATCAAATTATTATGATAATAAGATCATAAAGCTACATATATTTATATTACGTGAAAAACCAATTTTACTTTAATTTTCTTTACTTGAAAAAAAAAACCACAAAACTTTAAACTTTTGATTAGCCTAACAAAACCTCAGTTCTTAAATTTGAATGCTAATGACCCTGATGTCGAAACGATCCTTCACAGATATAAAATTCAATTGTACAAACACTTACAGTTTATTTTCTTTTTGAGTTGTATGTTGGAACATACCCAGAAAAGTCCAGTCTCCTCAAAGATGTGATCTCCCCTCTTTGTCACCTCGGCTCCTTCTTTACGTCTCTGCAAACCTCCTTCAGACTACACAAAAACACCTGATTCACTTCTCCAAACTCCGCTACTTATTTATGACACTAGGACCTCCTTTTGTCAACTTGATGCCGTAAGAATACTTTCACATATCCTTTATAAACTGCCCACGGTAGATACAATGACCTCTTTTAATCTACTTATTATCTCCTTCTTCAAACTATTCACTTCTTTTCGTTACGCCGGTATCCAAACTCACGAACTACCCCTATCTTGAGACACACGACTGTTTCCTTTCGATGACCAAAATATGACTAACTTCTCCTCTCTCATGATCGACTCACCAAATTCCCATTTTAAAAACGACCGTCCAATCAAAAAGCTTAAATTGTGTTTATCATGATTTTGGAAAAGCCTAATTTCGGTTTCAGAGAAAACTAAATAGCTTACTTTAAAATTGGTTTTTTTCAATACATCATTTATACATATTTCAAAAGATTAAAATATGGTCATTTAATACTCGACTATACAAACAATGAAAAGATTATTAACTTGCAGGTAAAATGTCTTCTAATTCTAAACAAAGGTTTTTTGATAATTTTGTTTGCAACGGAAACAGGTCGTTTGCCAAACAAATTTCTATTCTTATCTACACTAAATCTTATCTTAAATTAATATATACATTTTTGTTTATAATGATTTCTTAAAATTTTATTCCGATGGATATTTTATTTATTTTTCTTTGGTTGGGAAAGAAAAAGTATGACAATATATATATATATATATATATATATATATATATATATATATATATATATATATATATATATATATATATATTGTTATGATATGTAAAATCGAGAAAAATATTGGTTTGTTTAAAAATATTTCAAAGTTCAAAAACATTAAAATAATTCAGATAAGTAAGATAATAAACAACAAACATTTCAAAGAAGGAAAGTTATTAAATTCTTGGATTACCTGTACTAAAAAAAATGTAAGCTATACATAAATTATTTCTTTGTTATACTTGAGTGACCCGCATAATTTTAAGTGAAATCCAAAGACAATTGAAACGGGTTTTCCAAAATACATTAATGCAGTGATTAGAGACAAATAGAAGAGATTTTAGAAAGAGGTTTTTGTTAGTTTTTAAGAATTATAGAAAATATTATTTGTAAATAAGTTTTAGGAAATTTTATAATTATAGGTAAAAATTTGTTTGTTATCGAAATGAAAAAATGGGGCAATTGTGACGAGTTTTGATTGGCGGAGATTGAAAAAGGTGGGATAAGTATGTAGGAAAAAGTTTAGCGAGATAGAGGAGAGAGAAAAGATAATCAGTTTGTTTTCCAAGTCTGTAAGACGAACAGTGATTGTTCTCTGGTGGTTCCCAAGAAGTAGCAAGCAGTAGTGTTGAATGTTAGTGAGTTTTTGTGGAGTAAGTGTATCTGACAGAAGCTGAAGCAGCAAAATATTGTAAGTCATATTTTCCTACTTATATTCCAAGAGTCACTGTTCAGGCCAACGAGAGATTCAGTTTATCGTAAAGAGAAGATATTCCAAGAGTCATTTTTCACTCGGGCCAACGAGAGATTCAGTTTATCGAGAGGAGAAAGGCTATCATAATTTGAATGATTTGTGCTTTTGAAGGAGATCATTAAGGAAGATATACTTGCAACAATCTGTGTAAGATTGCTGATTACATAGGGAGCGGTTGAGAGGAGATAATATAGTCTACAAGGAACAAGGATTTGGACCACTCATAATCAGAGAGAGATATTTTTGTTTCTGCAGTTTTTTTTTCTTTTATTGACAACACAATTTTTACACGTAATTTAGAAAGGATATAAATATTTTGATTAGGAGAGTTAGAATAGTTTGGGATTTTGAGATTTCAATTAATATTGTTTGTACCATTAATTTTGATTGTTCACGTACGGAGAACAAAATTTTGAGAATCCTTATATGAGATTTGTTTATTGAAAACTTTTGAGTGTGAATTATTTCATTATTTTTATTTCAATATATAGTGTTAGATCATATGTGTTTTTTATTATTCCGGTATTCTCTGGACCTTACCTTTCACATGTAATAGCATAGATATTGAAGCACGAATTTAACCCTGAGATAAAAGAATTAAAAATTGTGATAGAGTAATAATCATATCATTTAAATAATTTTAATTAATCAAAAAAATTAATTAGCTAATTATTGCTTGGCGCACCAAGACTTTAAATATCACAATAATATACATATATATATATATATATATATATATATATATATATATATATATATATATATATATATTGATACGATTGGGGTTTATAGAAAATAATTTATAAGTTATATACTACATAATATTAGATATTAAAAGTATTTGGTTATTTTAATAAGTTATATAGTAGAGATTTTATAAAAATATATTTATGTGAGGGCATTTTTAAGAAATTAGCATATAATAATTGTAAAAAGTTGTAGTTTAATGTTGTAAATATATTTAAGTGAGCCATGTGCATAGGCAACCAACTATACATGTGAGTGATAGACAGATATACATACTGTCCAAGTGACATTTTAAATAATTAGGAATATAAAGTGGGGTTATAATAATAATGTTAGTTTAAAATGTTTAATTTATATATATTTAATGATTTAAATGTTTATTCTGATCTGAAAAGCCTAAATGTAAACAAAATTATCAATAGAACATTAACCAATTCTCCAGAATGCAGAATTTGACCTTTGTTTATGTTGGAACATTCTGGAATAATGATTATGTCGGTGGATCGAACAGATATTTTTTTCGAGAACATCCATATAGAAGAAATAGAACTAAATCGAACATGATTTCTTACCAGATGGTTCTGGAACATTCGAAAAGATATAAATACCCGTGATTTAGATTCAAGATGGCCAGTTTATTATGAAAGTTAGTAGAAGATAGACTCATTTAGTTAGTGAAGTCAATTGTTCAGAATTTTCAAGACAGTCAATCAGTTACAAATAGTCCAATTGTTTAATATAGTGAGTTAAATGAAGATTAAAAATTATGCACATTTATAATTATACACAAATAATTATTGAAGACTAAAAAAGTATATTAGAAGAATATTGGAAGAAATTAAAATTATATTATGATTGGAGATTAGTATAAATCAGCTTATAATAATTGGATATTGGTATATTGAAAAGAAGAATAAATATAAATGCTGTTTTGCTGGTTTGCTTGGTGGTTTATAAATGCTGGTGAAGAAAAATATATCTTAAATTGGTAGACGCTGATAATTGGAAAAAGTAATTTCACAAAAACAAGGATAACCGAAGTATAGTCGACACGTAATTTCGTGAGAAAATTTATACGAACCAGAGGAGTAAAATACTACTAAAATGGCAACACTGTTAGAGTTACCACTACTTTATTGAACAGTAGCGTAGATATCTAATTTTTAATTAAATAAAAGTTTTTATTTTTATTTAAGAAAAAGTTTCATTTTCTATAAAGTTTAAATAAAAAATATTGGTGTTGTTAACTTCTGTGATATATCTAGGAAGTGATAACACTAATCGACTCGGCTAAATAGAACTTATTGTAAAATAACAATACCTATAAAAAATTGTTAATAAAAGTAATTATCACATACAATTAAATAAATTTTTTATGTACAAGTATTTTAGTATACAAACGTTTTAATAACACAACTGCTCATAAGTTTTAAAACTTATGATCACATTTTATCCCTGATAACTTAGTTATTGTAATAAAAAAAATAAAGAATTAATTTTTTAAATTATATACAGCGTATTCTATTAACAACTTTGGTTTGACACCGTGTGAGAGAAGACTTAGTATCTCAATAATTTAAAAATGGGTAATAGGTCTAAAACTTTTATGAACATCTTTTTTATATATCTAGCAGGTATTTTATAATAACCTAACCTGTACTTTGATTATTTTAAATTAAATTATGTTGTATGTTTTTGTTCTATCATGAAGTGTATTTGTACTCTATTTTCAAAGATATATAAGCAAAACGAGAATTTGTACAATTACAATAAAAATAAAGGTTTCAACTAACACCTAGTTGGAAATAAGAACTTAATAATCTACTCATAATCACTGTTATCACTAGTATCAGTTGTATCTTCTATATTTATAGTTCATTTGGTTAATGCTGGTAAATATTTAACATAGTCATTTTCCACTGCGATTACATGTTTGATTACACTTTTCCAGTTGGTTGCTGTGATCTTTGTGACTTCTCTTCTAATTAACTGGAGAGCAGTAGACAAAAATTTAGGAGCCACGTTTCTTCTTCTTCTATTACCTTTAAGTTGTGTCCATATTAACTCTATTGGGTTCAATTTACAATAGTAAGGAGGAAGTAATTGTAATACTGGGCATACCAAGCACGGTATGCCGATTACTGCGAGTACAGTTATCAACAACATATTCCTTCTGGTACTGTCTACTGTCAACAACCTCCAACAATTCCTTTTTACTATATGATGCTTCAAAGTACAAATCTTTCTCAAACAAATTCTTGAATTTGTAATTTGTTTCAAGTAATATTTGGAATTTTCTCATTAATCTTGAATAATATGATACGTTGTCCATGATAATCACACTATATTTAGGTAATCTCGGAAGAAGAGGTTCCTTTAATATTTTTTTGTAGGTATTAATAATACATCATCGATCCATCTATTTTCTCCACCGCAGTGTAAAATTATAATTCTCTGTCCTGTCATGTAGGTAAGATGTTTCTCCTATAGTCTTGTAGCAGATTGCTTTGGACACTCTGATAAACATGTTTCTACAATTGCTTCTGATTTAGACAATTTAGAACACAATTCTTCATAAACATGTTTCAGCATATGTTTGGATGGTATCATCAGAGAGGTATTGAAAATGTCGCTTACATTTTACTACACGGCTTTGTAAAGATATTCCAATTGATTAGAGGGTTCCGCTGGCTCTTCAGCTGCAGAAGTTAGTTTTATAAAAACTAACTTCTGTTTTTTTCTTCAAAAAAAAAACATTAAACGTTTACATCTATGGTTCCTGAGTTGAACTTTTTTTATACTTCATTTCCATCATATTGATAGCTGAAAGCATTATAATTGACGCTCGAACTTCTTGTGCGATATATATGTATATATATATATATATATATATATATATATATATATATATATATATATATATATATATATATATATATAGATTTTTCAAACCATGATTCACAAATTGAACCCTCCTATCCTCATAATAATCTAGATTCACGTCTTTATTTTTTTTACAGATATTAATAATAAATCGTCGATGCATCTATTTTCTACACCGCAGTGTAAAATTATAATTCTGTCCTTTATTGGGCGGTAACATCGAGCAAAAAGACAAAAGAGGGAATGTAAAGGTAGTGGGGGCAAAATTATTGTTAGACAGGAAGTGCTATCTTGAGAGGCCAAATTAAACAAGGAAAGAGAGTCTTTCCTTGTTTAAGAAATCAAATTTAGTTGGGTTATGTTATTATTTGTCCCAACTGTCACATGAAATCTTATTTATATTGAAGTTTTTTAACAATTGTTTCACATTTTAGACTGTTATCGTTAATATTTAATTAAAATTTTCTCGTCTAAGACACATTCTGAAAACTATTTTATAGCTACTGTTAATAAGTGTCGGAAAATTTAAATTTGGCGCATTCGCATTTCCGGATATGTCCGCCATCAGAGGCCACTTTTTTGGTCGCCTTTTCATAACGATTAGATTCCCTCTTTTGTCTTTTTGCTCGATGGGCGGTAATGAATTAGAACACTTTTTGTTATTATTCGTCCAACTTTTTTCGCGGTGTCATGAATACCATACCAGGTTTCATCCAAATAAACAATATTTCGTTTAAAAATAAAGTTTAAAATAATATAAAATATTATACCTGCCTACCCAATTGTAAACCACTGGACGGTCGAAACGAAATTTATTGGGATAAACTAGTTTATGGTTTCGGTTGCTCAGGCAAAAATTGTTATCTTACGCAAAGAATGCATCGATGATAACTTTATCTGAGCGACTGTACATATTTTACCAGGCTCATCTAAATGTAAATATCGATGAGAATATTAAAACTTTGTATTATTATACATCTTAGTCATTGATAATTTTGCAGTTAATAACTACTCCTGGTAGAGTACTTTTATTTTATTTTTTATTGTCTGCTTATATTACAGATAAATATATTTTTACACAGTCTCACCGAAATACGAGGCGACTATACGAAGACATTCAGTGGTGATTAGAATCTATATAGTGGAAAACAGTTCATTTAGGCATTCAGTGAAAGAAAGGTACAAAATTTTGTTAATATAATTTAGTTAGTGTCATAACAGTTTCAATTTTGAAGATAGTTTGTTTAAATTTTACATTGTCTGTAATTTAAATAATGTAAAATTTAATTAGTTTTATAAGAATATCAATTTAAAGATAGTTTATTTTAAATTTACATTGGCTAGGTTAGATATATAGATATGTGTGTTTCATAATAGTTATAATAAAGATAATTTAAAAAAGTACTTACAAACTAATTCTTTGAGAACCGCGATAAAAACCCTATATATTATATTATTAAAAATACTCATTGCTCATCATTCAAACAAACAATACATCATAACAATATATATATTTATATATATATATATATATATATATATATATATATATATATATATATATATGTATATATATATATATATATATATATATAAACTAAGGTACACTCGAAGAGTGGTGGGTTTTTCGGTCAAAGTGGAGAAATAAAAGACAAAGAAGGTGGCTCATTTAGTTAGTGAAGTCAATTGTTCAGAATTTTCAAGACAGTCAATCAGTTACAAATATTCCAATTGTTTAATATAGTGAGGTAAATGTAGATTAAAAATTATGCACATTTATAATTATACACAAATAATTATTGAAGATTAAAAAAGTATATTAGAAGACAGAATGACGGTATTAGATTTTTGTTTTGATACAGTGCAGCAACAACCGCTGATACGTATTTCGACCTTCTTAGGTCTCTTCAGAACGGTATAGTCACTGCTCTGAACCAAAACAAAAATCTCTCCCGTCCTAGACAATAGTTATTAAAATAACTATATACGGACGTAACTACGCCATCTAAAAACAAAAAGAGAAATCAAACGATTTCTACTTAGCGAAACCGCTTGTGGAATGCAATTTTAGATTCCCTTGCCGAGTAATTCATCCAGCTGTTTGTTTCGCAAATTTTAGGAAACACAGTGGTTAAGATTTGAATTCGGTTTCGCTAAGTAGAAATCGTTTGATTTCTCTTTTTGTTTTTAGATGGCGTAGTTACGTCCGTATATAGTTATTTTAATAACTATTGTCTAGGACGGGAGAGATTTTTGTTTTGGTTCAGAGCAGTGACTATACCGTTCTGAAGAGACCTAAGAAGGTCGAAATACGTATCAGCGGTTGTTGCTGCACTGTATCAAAACAAAAATCTAATACCGTCATTCTGTTTTGTTATTTACTTCGTTGGAAGTACGAGAAACTGAATTCACTACGAATTTTGACTAGGATGAACGGCTTGTGGAATGCAATTTTAGATTCCCTTGCCGAGTAATTCATCCAGCTGTTTGTTTCGCAAATTTTAGGAAACACAGTGGTTAAGATTTGAATTCGGTTTCGCTAAGTAGAAATCGTTTGATTTCTCTTTTTGTTTTTAGATGGCGTAGTTACGTCCGTATATAGTTATTTTAATAACTATTGTCTAGGACGGGAGAGATTTTTGTTTTGGTTCAGAGCAGTGACTATACCGTTCTGAAGAGACCTAAGAAGGTCGAAATACGTATCAGCGGTTGTTGCTGCACTGTATCAAAACAAAAATCTAATACCGTCATTCTGTTTTGTTATTTACTTCGTTGGAAGTACGAGAAACTGAATTCACTACGAATTTTGACTAGGATGAACGGCTTGTGGAATGCAATTTTAGATTCCCTTGCCAAGTAATTCATCCAGCTGTTTGTTTCGCAAATTTTAGGAAACACAGTGGTTAAGATTTGAATTCGGTTTCGCTAAGTAGAAATCGTTTGATTTCTCTTTTTGTTTTTAGATGGCGTAGTTACGTCCGTATATAGTTATTTTAATAACTATTGTCTAGGACGGGAGAGATTTTTGTTTTGGTTCAGAGCAGTGACTATACCGTTCTGAAGAGACCTAAGAAGGTCGAAATACGTATCAGCGGTTGTTGCTGCACTGTATCAAAACAAAAATCTAATACCGTCATTCTGTTTTGTTATTTACTTCGTTGGAAGTACGAGAAACTGAATTCACTACGAATTTTGACTAGGATGAACGGCTTGTGGAATGCAATTTTAGATTCCCTTCCTTTTAGGAAACACAGTGGTTAAGATTTGAATTCGGTTTCGCTAAGTAGAAATCGTTTGATTTCTCTTTTTATATTAGAAGAATATTGGAAGAAATTAAAATTATATTATGATTGGAGATTAGTATAAATCAACTTATAATAATTGGATATTGGTATATTGAAAAGAAGAATAAATATAAATGCTGTTTTGCTGGTTTGCTTGGTGGTTTATAAATGCTGGTGAAGAAAAATATATCTTAAATTGGTAGAAGCTGATAATTGGAAAAAGTAATTTCACAAAAACAAGGATAACCGAAGTACGAAGACATTCAGTGGTGATTAGAATCTATATAGTGGAAAACAGTTCATTTAGGCATTCAGTGAAAGAAAGGTACAAAATTTTGTTAATATAATTTAGTTAGTGTCATAACAGTTTCAATTTTGAAGATCGTTTGTTTAAATTTTACATTGTCTGTAATTTAAATAATGTAAAATTTAATTAGTTTTATAAGAATATCAATTTAAAGATAGTTTATTTTAAATTTACATTGGCTAGGTTAGATATATAGATATGTGTGTTTCATAATAGTTATAATAAAGATAATTTAAAAAAGTACTTACAAACTAATTCTTTGAGAACCGCGATAAAAACCCTATATATTATATTATTAAAAATACTCATTGCTCATCATTCAAACAAACAATACATCATAACAATATATATATATATATATATATATATATATATATATATATATATATATATATATATATATATATATATATATAAACTAAGGTACACTCGAAGAGTGGTGGGTTTTTCGGTCAAAGTGGAGAAATAAAAGACAAAGAAGGTGGCTACTTCATCTATTTATTGAAGACGTTTCGCTTTCTGCTCAGAAAGCATCATCAGTTCATCTAAAAAGAACAATATGAAACCAAACATCCATAGAGAAGTTACAACAAAAGTGTGTTACCTTACAAAGACATGTAGCAGTCAATGATGTTAAAAATATGAAAAAGCTTACTGTAGTGTCGCAACTAATAGAGTAGACAGCTACTGGCTGTAATAGTGTTACATACAAGGCCAAAATAAGATATGGACTATCTGTCAATATAAAAAATAAAAAGAACTAACCTAATTATTAAGATGTAAAATGGCAGCAAGGAATAAAGAGCTTTAAGTAACAAGTACTGGGTTTCAATACATTACAATTGGCGACGAGGAAAAATAAATACATATAGAAATGGCGGAAGGCTTAGTGCCAACAGTGTTAAGAACTACCATTGGATCCATGGCAGAATTCAGATTGGGAGACGATTGGACCACATGGGAAGAACGCCTGGAGCAGTATTTTTGTGCAAACTACGTAGAAGAAGACAAGAAGGTGTCAGTTCTACTTACACTGATTGGGGAACAAGCTTATAAAACTTTACGGGACATATGTGATCCAGTCAAACCAAAAGACAAAACATATGCTGAGCTATGTACAATTCTACAGAAACAATTTACTAAAAGAATATCAGTGTTCAAAGAGAGAATTAGCTTTTACGAATTAAAGCAAGCAGAGAAAGAAACTATACGGCAGTGGTATGCTCGTCTAAAAAGCAAAGCGAGTAAATGTAAGTTTGGTAATATATTGAGTTCTGTACTTAAAGATAAGTTCATCACAGGACTAAAGAAGTGGCCTATATTGGATCGTTTATGTGAAGAAGAACATACCCTAAGTTTTGAGGCTTTGGTGGAGATAGCTTTAAAAAAAGAGGCAACTTTTGAACAAGTAAATTGTACCACAGAGATCCATGCAGTAGGTTCAGTGAGAAGGTCTCAAACAGCAGGGGCCAACCAGAACCAAAGAATTAGAGAAAACAACACGATCCAGAATTCAAAATGCCAGCACTGTGGAAAAGGGAATCATGTGTTTTCAGCTTGTCGTTATAAGACATATCGTTGCAGATTATGTAGCAAAATAGGGCATTTGGCTCAAGTATGTCCTGAGAAAAGAAGCAATTACGTGTCAGTGGAGGCAATTGAGGAGGAACAATTCCAGCGAAAAGAAGAAGAGACAATTGATTATGTTGAAATGTACTATGTAAGTAATGAATATGTTAAACCTTCTAAAATAGAATTATTTATAAATGGTCAGCCCCTATTAATGGAGATAGACTCCGGAGCTGGTATATCAGTGATACCAGACAATATTTTTAAACAGAAATTTGATAAAACCTGGTTAAAACCTACCAATACTAGATTAAAATGCTATAATGGTTCAGTGATTACTCCGGAAGGAGAATTTATTGCAGAAGTCAAATATCAGGATATTATGCATAAGTGTAAGTTAGTCATTGTTAAAAACGGGAGTACTCCATTAGTAGGAAGAGACTTAATAAAACTTTTTAAAATACAAATTACATTTGATCAACATGTAAACAAAATAGAGAGTAATAATTTAACTGAGTTATTAAGTACGTATGAAGGTTTATTCAAAGATGAATTAGGTTGTTTTAAGTATGAAAAGGTGAAATTACAGGTGCAACCAATGGTCAAACCTATTTTTTATAAACCGCGGCCTGTGCCTTTTCTATTTAAGGAATCAATTAATAAAGAATTAGATCAGTTGGTTGAAAAGGGAGTAATGGGGTACACCTTTAGTGCCAATAATTAAAGAGGATGGAAAGATACGTTTATGCGCTGACTACAAGGTAACGGTAAACAGATTTCTACATGATGTAAAATATCCTTTACCTCGTATTGAGGAGCTTTTTACTGCTCTTCAGGGGGGGGGGACATTTTACAAAGCTAGATTTAAGGAATGCTTATAATCAATTAGAATTAGAGGAAAGTACAAAATTATTGTTATCTTGGAGTACGCATAGAGGTATATATAAAGTAAACAGGTTACCCTATGGTACCAAACCAGCCTGTGCCATTTTTCAGAAAATATTAGAAAAAGTTTTGCTAGGAGCTAAAGGAACCATTAACTTCATGGACGATATTGTGGTCACAGGAAAGAATAGAGACGAGCATTTAAAAAACTTACAGGTAGTGTTAGATAGACTGTATAAGGCAGGGTTCAGACTTAACTTAAATAAATGTAAATTTTTTCAACCAGAAATACGGTATTTAGGACACTATATAAATAAAGGAGGTCTACATAAAGACCCAGATAAAACTAAAGCTATTTCAGAGATTCCTAGACCTAAAAATGTAACATAAATTAAAGCTTTTGTGGGTATGGTCAATTATTATGGAAAATTTGTACCGAATTTATCATCTGTGCTCAGTCCTTTGTATAAATTGCTAAAAAAAGATACTCCTTTCATTTGGTCCAAAGAATGTGAAAGATCTTTTGAAAATGCAAAAGCAGCAATATTGTCAGAGCAAAATTTAGTATATTTTGATCCGGTTAAACCAATAAAGTTGGTATGTGATAGTTCAGAGGCAGGTATAGGTTGTGTGCTTTTGCATACTTTCCCAGATGGTTCAGAAAGGCCAATCAGTTTTGCATCTAGGTTATTAAACAAAGCAGAATCTAATTATTCAGTAATCCATAAGGAAGCCTTAGCAGTTTTCTGGGGAGTAAAAAAGTTTTATCAGTACCTCATGGGTCACAAGTTTACTTTACGTTCTGATCATAAGCCACTTCAAGCAATATTTGGGGAAAATAAAGGAATTCCTCAGATGGCTGCAGGTAGACTTCAAAGGTGGGCATTTTTCTTGAGTGGATTTAATTATACTTTTCAATATGTCAAGGGTTGTCAGAATGGAGGTGCTGATGGTCTTTCTAGGCTTCCACATGCAACAAAGGAGGAAGGAGAGATTACATATGATTATTTTAACTTTTTAGTAGAAGACAAGGTGCCCATTAGTGCAGATATTTTGATCAGAGAAACTAGACTAGATTTTATACTAGGGAAAGTTTACCGGTTTGTAAGAGATGGTTGGCCAGATGAAGTAGCAGAGGAGTTGAAACCTTTTAAAAGGAGGCAATTGGAATTAGGGATAGACAATGGGTTGCTAATGTGGGGCTTTAGAGTAATTGTCCCAGAGAAAGTTAGGAAGCAGTTATTGGAGGAGATACATGGAGCCCATAATGGAATGGTAAGAATGAAGACAATAGCGAGGCAATATTTCTGGTGGCCAAACCTTGATTCAGAAATTGAAACATATGTAAAAAACTGTGAGCCATGTATGAAAAACTCACAGAATCCTCAGAAGTCAGTATTAATAAAGTTTCAAGAAGCCAAAGGTGTCTTTGATCGCATACATATAGATTTTTTAGGACCCATAAAAGGAAAAATGTGTATGATATTGATAGACTCATATTCAAAGTGGCCAGAAGTCTTTATTATGAATAAAATTGATACAAACTCCACTATTAAATGTCTGAGAGAGTGTTTTGCCAGATTTGGATTGCCAAACACCATAATATCAGATAATGGCCCACAGTTTGTTAGTACAGAATTTGAAACATTTTGTAGAATGAATGGCATCATTCACAATACTTCGCCCCCATATCACCCCTCAACAAACGGAGCAGCATAAAATAGTGTAAAATATTTTAAAAGTTCAATGAGTAAGTTGTTTGTAGATCATGTATCAGATCATAGGGATTTGTCTGAGCTTATTAGCAAATATTTGTTTTCATATAGAAATACACCTCACAGTTCAACAGGGGAAACCCCTTCCAAACTCATGTTTGGCAGACATATTAAAACACGTTTAGACTTTTTAACAAGTACAATGAGAGAAAAGGCTAGGGCCAATCAAATTAAATATCATGGTGCTAGACAAGTTACCTTTGAAGAGGGTGAGGTGGTTTACACTAAAGACTATAGGAATTTGAATAAGCCTTCATGGGTAAAAGCAATAATTGTGTCTAAAATAGGGCAAATAACTTATATATGTAAACCAATTCAAAATGATAAATTGCTTTGGAAAAGACATATTGATCAAATACTTAAGTTAGGAATGTTCTATGATGATATTCATTTTGAGTTGGAAAAAGGGGAGTCAGTTGAGAAAGAGAAAGGTGAATATAGGGAAGGGGAAGGGTATGATAATAAGGAGGAGGTTTTGTTGTCAGAAGATAGTGATGATAATGCGGTAGTGGATATTACGGGAGTGTCGGGAGTGCAAGCTAGACATCTGAAAGACTCTGAAGTGCGAGCCAATCCGATATTACCTCAAAATTGGGAAATGTCGACAGCGGCTGATGGTGTGGGTGTAAATGAAAATAAACAGGATAATTGTAAAAGTAATCCTAGTGACAATAAATGTAATATTAGCAATAGGGTTGATAGCTCTAATAGTTGCGATAGACCTCGCCGCATTATTAAGCCTCCTGAGACGTTAAATTTATAAATTCATGTCTTAAGGGTGGAGAGATGTAGGGTCGCAACTAATAGAGTAGACAGCTACTGGCTGTAATAGTGTTACATACAAGGCCAAAATAAGATATGGACTATCTGTCAATATAAAAAATGAAAAGAACTAACCTAATTATTAAGATGTAAAATGGCAGCAAGGAATAAAGAGCTTTAAGTAACAAGTACTGGGTTTCAATACATTACACTTACGAAACTGGACATTCAGAGTTAACGTTGTATAAAACAATTAATTGAAACTAGGTATAGTTTGCAATTTAACAAAATTAACACAGCAAAAGAACATGTGATAAACATACATGTATATAAAAAAGTTACTATAAAAACTTAAGTAAAAAACATTAAGATTTATTTTAAAGTGTAAAGAACTAGAAAGATCATAAGAATGCACTTCCAACAAATTTATTTAATAAATTAGATTTTAATTTTAACTTTAGGTAACATTATTATAAGTTATGTAAGATTAATAGTAATAAGATAAAATGAAGTTACCAGTCTTTAGCTTACTGAGTCTCGCCGGTAAATGAATTTACAGGTTTAACACCCACGCAAACAACGTGAATAGAAGTGGCCTTGAGATCAAAATGACATAAACAGCAAGGCAAGCTACCAACCTCTATATAATAGGGCGGTATATTCAAAGAATGTGATAAATTTAGTTGACAACTTGTCGTTAAAAAACCAAACAATGAAAGGAAAAGGTGGTTATGATCACCATTTACCCTACAGTGATTGATCTGTCAACAAAGAACACAGCATGCGAAGTCAATCCAAAATATCATATATTATAATATTATAACGTCACTAGTTAGCCAGCTAACAGGTGAAGATTAATACAACTTCCACAGTCCAAAGGTTCAAACATTTAGGACCGTAATGAAAAAGATTCTATGAATCAATTTCAGTTTAAATTTTATCAAACAAGTTCATCAAAAAGAACAATTACTTAATTATGTAAAAGTGATATTGACAAATAATTAATAAAATGTAAGTTGATAAATCTTAGTTAAGGAAGGAATAATTTATTTTATTTTATTTTTATTTAAATTTATTATATGAAAATGTAATAAAGAAAACCCCAATCTGGGACAAAATTTAAGTAAACAACATATCAAGCCTAATTCTGTAAAATTAATGCATGATAAATTTGGCTCAAATTACTAATGTTGGTTCTCTTATTAAGGGTATTAGGATGTTTTAATATTGAATACATTTCTAAAAACTGTCTTTTAACGAGATTGCGTTCAGTGCCAAGAATTTTAACTTTATTAAAGTTTACTTCGTGCCTAGTGTTAATAGCATGTTGGGCAAGAGCACAAGTATGCTTAGATAAATTAATATCACTGCGGTGTGTCGTAAGACGCGCTCTCAGTGATCTCCCTGTCTGACCGATGTAACATGAGTCACACTCAGCACAAGGTATATGATATATTACATTAACTTGTTCCAGAAGGGACAGAGGTGTTTTAGTTTTAGAAAACAAATTCCTGACAGTCTTAGCATTCTTAATAGCAATTTTAACCGGTACGTTGTTATGTTTGTACAGTTTAACGAGTTTCTCAGTAACTTGAGGAAAATAAGGTAAAGATGAGTAATGGGTAGTTGGATTCCCAAGTACAGTATTAGGCAGAACAGTGTTGTTAATTGAATTATTTGATATTATTCTAAGTTGGTCACCATTGGGTATGTCATTTAAAGAAGAACCATAGCTTTGAACGAAAAGGTATTTATTAATAAGGGAGGATGGATAGGAATTCTCAATCAGAATATTTTTAAGTAATTGAAAGGATTCCCTTCGATTAATCGGATGTATCAGTCTATTTAGCCTGCAGCTTAAAGCTTTAATAAGGTTTAATTTATATTTAAAGGGATGACAAGAGTGGTAGTTGAGAAACCTATTAGAGGCCATTGGTTTCCTGTACCAAATTGTAGTGAGGGTGTTATCTCCCATTCTAATGACACGCATGTCTAAGAAGGGAATACTATTTGTGTTAGAGTCCTCAAGTTCAACAGTGAACTGTAAATGAGGATCAAACTCATTGAATAAAGACAAGGTGGCCTGAATCTTGTCTGGAGGTAAGGCTAGTAATAAGTCATCAACATACCGTTTAATAAAAGGGATTTGGAAATCTATATATATATATATATATATATATATATATATATATATATATATATATATCTACTTATATATCGTCGGTATACTGCGAAAACCAGGTAAATGACAAATTTTAAAATATTGAGTTAAGTATACCAAAATTCTCAGCTTTTTCCGCTCTACATACAGGTAAAACCAAATAAATGATACGACTTACCATTCAGCAGATAATTTGTGTAATAAACAAATAAGTTACACCTAATCAACTTTTCGTTTTCAAATAAAACAATATATCGCTACTTACTTCCATAAAATTAAAATTCTGTTGCATGTAAAACAAAGTAAGCCCACATATATTATTATGCCGGACAACAATATATTTCTACTACTGCAAACCATATTCAGTAAAAAGGTGATAAGTGTCTTTAATACATTTTACGTGTATGATTTATTAAAATTTCTCTTCCATATCGACTAGTAAAAACCTTTAAGTACACTTACTTCATTCTACCTGAAAACGGGTTGAGTTAAAATTTAGAAATGGTTACTAAGCTAAACCCATAAATGATCTTTATAACACATACACAGATAGAATAACTGAAGACAACAGTTCAATTGTTGATGATTCTGAGAACAATATAGCCTCAATGATGGAATCCATTTTTGATATTGACTTTTCAGATGTAGACCCCACATATCAGCCACGTGAAGAGGGATCGCTCTCTCTAGGAAGTGTATATGATTTACACACTTTGATAGCCTAAATAATGAGAAAAAAGATACTGAAATAGGTGCACCCACGAACAATTTAGTGTCAACTGAAATAGCTAGTTGGATATTAAATCTACTTCTTGACAAAGTATGGAAAGACGTACGTCCACTAAAACGTTGGAGAAAAGCTAACCCCAAAGATTGGGTAATAAATGTCGCAAAAAGAAGGCGTGCTGAGGGTTTGCCTTATAAGATAAAAAAAGACCATAGACCAGCAATGCCAAAACCAGTTAATTGTTCCGAGTGCTTTTACAAATGTGCCAGTTATGTCAGCGAAGATAACAGACAAAGACTATGTCGTGATTATTGAAAGTTAGAATATATAGGCCAGAAACATTTTCTTATTGCACGTATTAAAACGGAGCTATCAAAGAGAGTCGTTGCAGTCCGTTGAAGTTTAAAAAACCACGTGCATTTTCCAAAAAGTGTTACTTTTCTTTGAATGGTCAAGACATACAGGTATGTGAGAAATTTCTTTGTAAGACACTTTGTATATCAGAATCGTTAATACAAGATGTTGTAAGAAAAACTGATATTCTAGGCTGTTATGCAGATACGGATAAAAGAGGCAAGCATATACCGCCAAATAAAACAAGCAGTAAAACCCGAAAAATCGTGAATGCTCATATTGAGTCTTTTCCAACCATGGGCCCACATTATATTCGCCAAAGTTCAAAGCGTAGATATTTGGACAAAAATTTAAGTATAAGAAAAATGTACCAACTTTTTATAAATGACTATGTGCAGAAAAAACTGGAAGGTGTTAGCGAAATTACATATCAAAGAATATTTTCTAACGACTATAATTTAAGCTTTTTTGTTGCTAAAAAAGATCAATGTTTAGTTTGTAATAAATATGATAGGGCTAATCCAACTGACAAATCGGATTTAGAAGACAGTTACAGAGAACATCAGAAAAGAAAAGAAGTATGTAATCTTAAAAAACAAAATGATAAGAAAAGATCTAATGAACAACGGGATTTTGTTTCAGTTACTTTCGATCTACAGGCCGTACTACAGATTCCAAGTGGATTGACTGGAAAACTATATTATTCTCGAAAATTATGTGTCTACAATTTGTGTGTATATGAAGCCGCATTACCAAATGCAGCTTACTGTCTTGACTGGTCAGAAATTAACGGTAGACAAGGAAGTTCTGAAATAGAAAGCATTATACTCCACTACTTATCAAAATGTGTTCCAGAATATGTAAGTGAAATAAGTTTATTTTCTGATACCTGCAGAGGACAGAATCCGTTTAAATATTATTGAACACAAATTTTTAGATTCTGGACATTCCTATATGGAAGTTGACTCTATGCAGAGTAGTAACGAAACCGCTAAAAAACACAGATCTATCTATGGGATGCCAGATTACTTGTCTGTTTTTCAAAATGCAAGAGGAAATAGAAATATTAAGGTTGATGATAAAAAAGTATGTATAGAACCGTACAAAGGTAAAGAATTTAAATAGTACGACTTTTATGATTTAAAAAATGTGTCACACACTTTAATTAAAAACCGGACAAAAGACCAAAACGGCGAAAAAATAATGTGGTTGAAGATAAAAAGAATGAGATTCGTGAAAGGAGAGACAAACAGAATCTATTTTAATTATGACATGTTAACAAGCTTCAATTATTTCCTTACTGATACTGCACGGCAGTCAACAAGAAAAAAGCACGCCAAGTTATCAACTAATTCAAGCAATCTTGAAGAACTTAAGCGACTTTATGATGCACATTTGAAAATTAGCATAGCAAAAAAGAGAGATTTGGTACAGCTATAAGCTAGTAAGGGAGTGATACCGGAGGAATATCGCGGGTGGTATCGTAATTTGAAAACGGGAAATGATGTAACAAACATCTTGCCAGAGCCTGCTTTCAGTGACGAATCGGACGAGGAATCCTCATAATAATAATATTGTTATTATTATATTCGAAATAAATTTGATTTTTTCTATAAAACTGCCTGTCATTCATATAAACAATAACTATAACTACACACAGCTGTCAATAAAATTTTCAGGGAAAACCAGTTAAATGTCATAAATATCGACTAATACTCATATCTCGATCACAAAACTGGACAATATTATACTTGGTTTATTATATTTGTGTTAAATATGTTATTTGAAGAGTAATTGATTTATCTAGATTTACAGGTAAAACCAGTTAAGTGATAGCATTTCCAACTTAAATTTAGGATTAGTCAGATAGGTGTCTCAACTTTTTCAAACTAATGATAGAATATCATTTCAGATATATGCATCTTTCACTAGAATACCTAATATCAAAAACAAGCTGACTGCTTAATTCACAATATAAAACTAAACTTTAAAAACGTTTTTTCTCGATTTCGGTATTCCGACATTTACCTGGTTTTCGCAGTATACCGACGATATTGTATATAAATAATAAATATAAAGATAAATAATATAATTATATTTAAATTAATATATCGCATCGCCGTTTACCGATTGAGAAGGTAATCTAACCAAGCTCTATCAAGCGAACCTCATACATCTTATTTTTGACAGTAGTTAATACTTAAATAAGTCATGTTTTTATTTATTTATTTATTTTATTCCACACATTAACTTAATTTATATTATAATAACCAACAATAATATTTGAGTAAATATTACATTCTTACATAAAAGACGTAATTAAAAATTGTTATCGATATTTATTAAATTACAGGTACATTAGTATCAAAGAATATAGACGCTTAAGCGTCTATATTCTTTGTTAGTATATTATCATTTTTGTGATTCCTAATTTATACAGAAGATGGTGACACATTAGAAGTTGTTTTTAAATTTATACTGACCAATCCTGTATTGGATAATATCGAGTTTAACAATTTGCAATTGTTCGTGTCATTTACTGATTTAATTTTAGTCAAATAATTCAATATTGCAAGCAATTTTCAATAAAAACAGAATTAGTGATCATTATTAGAAGCTTACTAACTTGCATAAACATGCCTGTTTGTAATTAATAAATAGCTGTATTCTAAGAAGTATACTTCATTAAAATAGGTATAACAATATGGAAAATTTTGAAGTTTGTGGGTATGTATTTACTTTATTATAATTTTATTGCAGTATAAATTTGTGAGTGAGTAGAAAGGTCAATGCAATAACTTTTAAGTACTTCTAAGCTGAAAAATATTCAAGTAACTGACAGGTCCTTAAAATCGTGTTGGGCGTCTCTCTCTTTGTAAAATAACTTAAATGGACAGTCCTAGTGTATTGAAATTTAGAAAATAGAATCCTCTTGGTCCAACAAAAACAAAGGAACTTATTGAATTTGTAATTAAAGGTTGGGCAACTTTGTGTTAAAAAGTAGATAGATAAGTACAAATAAGAATTTTAAGCTACAATATGTTGTGTATATTAAAACTAAATATTCACAGAGTTGTAAGTAAAAATAAAATATCTTAAGGTATTTGCAAAACATTATAAAAGTCCCTTTAGATATATAAAAAAGTTCAAGAATAACCTAACCTAAAATATTGCACGTCTGAACATACTTTTTGGGGTACTTTACTTTGAGACAATTTTTTGGGAACTGATAAGAAGCGAGAAGCGAGATATTATCAGTATTATTTACGTTGGCATTTTTGCCGGCTGTACACACAGAAGAATAAGTTTTAAAAAAATATATCCGCCTTGTTGTTCTTCTGAGGATGTATAGAGTCTACTCTCTACTCTGTATTCTCTGAACCTTCGTTACGTTGTCATTGGGAACATAAAATGACGGATATATTACTATGATATTATAGATACAATATTAGAGAAGAAAGCAATAAACAAGTTGAAAATATAAGAATATGTAATACGAACTTGAAAAAGTTGCCACATTTATTTAATACATTTATTTTGATGTTTTGTCTCAAAAGAAAAATTAAACCTAATTGAAAAACTCAGTAGCGTAAATGAAAAATGCAAAAAATAAGTTATTTGACACCACTTTTCTATGTACCTATTTTTTTTTAATTTGTATGCCTTTCTTGAATTATTGTCCTTTTTTATATATTATTTTTTATCATTATTAAATTTAACATGTTTATATGATTCTAATCCTATAATGTGTTTGTGTTTCTACTGAAATACAGGGTGTTTTATGTTTGTTTTCGTTTTTTTGTAATGTTTGAAATAATGTCAATATTTGTATGAACATTGGTATTTGGGTGTATTTTGACATAAAAAATTTGAATATAACCTCAATATTGGATTAGTTGTACAGGGCGTCACCCACATTCTTTTTTTTCTTTTTGTAGAACCATAAATTTGTACGTACGTGGATTTCATTTTTAAGTCAGAAAATATATTTCTTTATCATTTTATTGTAGAAAAAGGGTACGTGATAGAAGCATATACGTATATTTTGTCTTTCAAAACTTTTTCGGGAGCTGATAGGTTGGCAGTGAAGTTCTACAACTCGACCAAACTATATCTATATATATATATATATATATATATATATATATATATATATATATATATATATATATATATATATACATATATATATATATACATATATATATATATATATATATATATATATATATATATATATATATATATATATATATATATATATATATTATATACAAAAGAACCAGTTTCTTAGGGCTGCAGTCAGAAGGTTGGCCCAGATGTTAGAGAAACACTCTTGACTTTTTGTCTAGCTTTCGGAATTGTTTTATTCCTTTTTCAAGACACTGTAATATAGATAAAAAATGTGTAAATATTTACAAAATATCACAATTCGTCCGTGCAACTTACTAGTCGTTGAGATTATTTACAATAAACTTTGACACTCAACATTAATAACATAAATATAAAATACAATAATGGACAAAATACATTCTAAAAATTTTGGTAAGGATAGTAAAACTTAGTTTATTTCATGACATCTTTTGATGGTGTGTTTTAACTCTGATATATAGAGAACAGAAAGAAAAAACAATATGATTAAAATGTAATTAGGTGTTTTTAATATTGTATTTATTTTCAAGAACCAAGAGGCCCATATTGGGTAGTTTTAATTTTTAATTATTAAACCTGTCTTAATGGTATGCAACCAGTTATGCATACAAGTATATTGTGACGTGTATATATAGAGGAAAATATTTATTTTATTATTGATGTTTTTCCAGTAAATAACAATAAATGTTGCTCAATTTATCTATGTCAGACTTTTTATTTATGCAAGATGTACTAGATTTTATGAAACACATTTTCAAGAAAACACGTTTTGCATGGTTTTTTTCTTTTTTGCCAAAATACAGGAATCTTCGAAATGGCAAAAAATCTTCGAAATTGGCAAAAAAAAAACCATGCAAAACGTGTTTTCTTGGAAACGTGTTTCATAAAATCGAGTACATCTTGCGTAAATAAAAAGTCTGACATAGATAAATTGAGCAACATTTATTGTTATTTACTGGAAAAACATCAAAAATAAAATAAATATTTACCTCTACATATACACGTCACAATATACTTGTATGCATAACTGGTTGCGTACCATTCATCATCATCATCAATTAGCCTATATTTGTCCACTGCTGAACGTAGGCCTCCCGTAAAATTTTCCACCTATTTCTATCTTGAGCTTCTTGCATCCAGTGTGTGGTGATGCGCTTGATATCATCCGTCCATGTAGTCGGTGGTCGTCCTCTGCTTCGATATGCCTCTTGCCTTGGTCGTCTTTCCAGAATCTTTCTGTCCATCTATCATCCGTTAATCTGGCATTATGTCTGGCACAAGCCAATTTAGCCATGTTTTTTTTTTTCAACTGCATCTGTGACTCCTGTTCTTCTTCTTATTTCTAGGTTTGGTACTTTATCTCTGATGGTAATACCTAATATTGATCTTTCCATAGCACGTTGTGTAACTCTTATTTTATCTATTGTTCTTTTTATCAGAGTCAGTTTTTCTGCACCATATGTAAGAACCGGTAAAACGCACTGGTTAAAAACCTTTCTTTTTAAACAAACTGGGATAATAGACTTGAAAATGTCATTCAATCTACCAAAGGCCATGTAAGACCTATCCTTCTTTGTATTTCAGTTGTCTGATTATCTCGGCCTAAGCGAATCTCATGCCCTAGATATTTGTAAGCTATTACTTTGTCGATGCTATGGATCTCAATCAGAATTTTACCGCTGACTACAAGGTTGGTCATAAATTTTGTCTTTGAGGTGTTAATTTTAAGACCAATTGTTTTTGACACTTTATAGAGCGTGTGCAGCATTTTTGTAGCTTTATCAACTATATCAGATATTAAAACGATGTCATCGGCAAATCTTAGGTGGTTCAGATGTTCACCATTTATATTAATTCCCATGTTATCCTCTCGTTGCATCCTCTCGTGCATACCATTAAGACAGGTTTAATAATTAAAAAGTAAAAGTACCCAATATGGGATTCTTGAAAATAAATACAATATTAAAAACACCTAATTACATTTTAATCATATTGTCTTTTCTTTCTGTTCTCTATGTATCAGAGTTAAAACACACCATCAAAAGATGTTATGAAATAAACTAAGTTTTACTATCCTTACCAAAAATTTTTAGAATGTATTTTGTCCATTATTGTATTTTATATTTGTGTTATTAATGTTGAGTGTCAAAGTTTATTGTAAATGATCTCAACGACTAGTAAGTTGCATTGACGAATTGTGATATTTTGTAAATATTTACACATTTTTATCTATATTACACTGTTTTGAAAAAGGAATAAAACAATTCCAAAAGCTAGACAAAAAGTCAAAAGAGCGTTTCTCTAACATCTCGGTCAACCTTCTGACCGCAGCCCTAATAAACGGGTTGTTTTGTTTATATCGACAGTCACTAATATCCTAATATAAAGTATAATCTATCTAAGTGTAAGTATATATATATATATATATATATATATATATATATATATATATATATATATATATATATATATATATATATCTGGGGATTGGTTCACTAAGGGCAGATGTCACGTTTTTGGCTAATTTTACTTTTTTGGGGCTTTCGTACCGTTACAATTTTAGAGTTCTGTCAAACTTTGGGTATTCAATTATTACTTGGTGCACATAAGGCGTATTTGGACATCACCCTATTTTTGTTTATTACAAAAGGCGGATGTCCACAAAATAATGAAACTATGGGCAGTTGTCCTAGTGTGAGGTAGCTATGTGGACTACCGCCTTTTGTGTTGTCAAATAGTTTGAGATTATGTGTTGTAAACTGTGTTTCGCCGATCTAGTTTTAGACGTTTTTAGTATCAAAAATGAATTTAGGAGGAACAGGAAGAGGTCTAAAAATCATAAATGCTTTAAAAGCGACGGAAAACAGTAGCCAAACATCTGAAATTGAAGGTACGTTTTAGTGTATTAAATTTTTTCTGCAAATCACGTACTAACGTACGTGATATACCTATATATAAATTATACCTATAATCCCCCAATATAATACAACACATTTCTGACAACAAAACCCAAACCCAGAAACGCAAACTGGACCAACTTATCTCTCAGCAAAATCCACCGCCCATTTCAAATCAACAACCTTCTACTGTTGTTCACAATTTCTCAGATATTCACATATCCGATTCAGCTACCAAAGCTCTGTCAAAAGGCTTCAATTTCTCTGTCACTCCTCTTTCCATTCCAACTGAGAAAATTATTTGTCAAACCGAAGAAGCCATTTCCCATCTTCCTTCCGACCAAGCCGAAGTTGCCAGACAAGATGTCGCCAGAATTCTCCGTACTTCCTAACCCCCACCTTCAAATATCAGTCTTTCAGAAATACGTGCCCTCAAAGAACTTTACAACAACCCTGACGATGTCGAAGTTTCGACAAAATGTCCGAACTTCTGAATTCCACAGAATACAAACGTGTCCCAAATGATCCAACCACATATCTAGAAAAAACGACCAAATCCATTATAGATAAGTCTACTCTACCTCCAGACCTCAAAAAATCTCTTATACCCAGAGAAAAATCATCCCGAATTCCAAAGATATACGGCCTTCCAAAAATCCATAAGCCCAATGTTCCCCTAAGACCCATTGTCAGTGCATACAACTGTCCCACTCAGAAATTGGCAAAACATCTCGCTTCATATGTCGTTTTCATTGGCTATTTATGTAGATTGAAAATCACTTATTGCATTTTAAAAAAAATTTATACAGGGTGTAATATTTAATACGAATCCCTAAATTAATTTTTCCAAAGCCAGTCCTGGAATTTTTTAGTTTAGCTAATACCAGTCGAATGCTTGATAGTAGTGTACAGTATCATGGAAAAATAAAAAAAAATCAAATGAGCCGTATAAACACTACAGTAAAATGAAATAAATGGTCAATTACACAAATCACCCTGTTAATTAATAAAGAAGAGGAGTTGACATTTTTTAGTGGCCACATGATATGCTCCCTGAGGGACTCTACATATGGTAGAAGTATGTAAAGTTCCTCATGACTCACCCTGTATATATACATATATATATATATATATATATATATATATATATATATATATATATATATATATAAAGGTGCCGTCATTTCGGAAGGCATCTAATTTGCATATTACGAGGCATGTCGAAATTGTATAAGAACCGCCTTTGAAGTTGGTGATTGGTTATTGAAATTTTAACTAAATGACAGTGGCGCGGACTATTTAGTAGATACAGCTAAAACATGTTATATTAAATAAAGGAGATTTTTTAGTTTTCAATAATTTTGAACATATAGCCAACATTTGAAAAATTATCAGTAAGATATTTGATGGGACAAAAACAATAATACCTTCGTAATACGTTTTACCTGAACAAACAAACTATTTTTATTGTACCAAATAATTATTAAGTTCTGAATATTGATAAGTTTAACAAAATGGATTTTTAAAATAATAGCAATGAATTGTCAAGCGTATTTTCCAAAATATATCAAATACCAATACAATACCAAAATATTAAAGAGTGAGGATAATTATATGCTAATGAATGGTCCCAATTACATGTACCTAGAACTTCTACCTGATTTAATTATTTTCTTGGAAGCCTTTTAGTGATATAATAAAGTCATGTAAACATAAATACAGCATACATACATTTTTTAGTATTCCTGTCTTTGGGAAAGGCCTAATTTCATGGACCTACCCGATTTAAGACTGGGTAGGACGAAAGACGATCTTTAAATATATATTAACGATTTAATAAAGACTACCGTCAATATTGCTGTCCTAAAATATATGCACATCTAAATTTGTAAATGAAAACTTTAAAGATATAAAATTAACTCCATATACATACTCTTTAAAAATTCATATACCTAACTAATGTGAATGTTTCAAAGAAGAACAACAAAATAGGGGCACAGGACCGACAAACATGGAAGGCAATAGTAAACGCGGCAAATACTCACGACGAGTTGTAACGCCATTGATGGTGATGATGATGATGTAAATAATAATTCAAAATGATTGGTATGTTGCAGTAATAATTCTTCAAATTTTAAACAGACAACATAAAGAAACAAAAAGTACATTGAGAAGTAACTCAAAGCGATAGTAGAAAATTAAAAAATAAATAAATAAGAGCTTTCTACGAAAACAAGAGCCTATGAACTCTTTCTCCATATATGAAAAATCATGACGATCTATTACTAAATGAACTAGCTACGGGAATAATGATAATTTGGTAAAATTATTTTACAGTAAATGTGGTTATTATTTTACAAAAAATTATGGTAAATAAAAATGAAGTTGTAATGGAAACACACCATGGAATTGTAGATGATCACATAGTAATAGAACTATCTACAGACCAAGAAGTAGTAAACAAAATAACGAAGTAAACGTAATAATAGCTAAAAATAATAAAAAATAAGTAACATTGAGAACTAAAAGTAAAAAGTGTTGAAACATTATTCCAAAAAAACAACATTCCAAAAAAGACCAAATCCCCAATGAAGACCATGGTGTCTACGAGATACCTTGTTCCAGTTGCCCACGTACAAACGTAGGACAGACAAACCGACGAATCCATAACCGTATTTACGAACATTCTCTATCAGTCAAACATTCCGATACCACTTCAGCCCTAGTCCAACATCATATTCAGACAGGCCACAAAATAGATTTCGAAAAAGCAAAAACCATCGCTCCCATCCGCTCATTAAAAGCGAGAATCATTCGTGAAGCTATTGAAATCGAAAAACGGCCTAACAGCTTGAACACGCGCGATGACGCGAAACGATTGCCGGAAACATGGCGACCCCTGCTTCAGCGACCTCCCGCCCACACCGCTCAGGCCACGTCAGTTCAGACCACGTCAGCGCATACCGTTCCCGCGCATACAGCGAGTATAAAAGCATTTCTTGCTAATAACGTATTTGTATTATAATTTTATTTGCTTTATTTTATCGTAGAACAAAGTGTAACTTTTAATTGTGAAACAAATCTTATTAAAAAGTCAATCAAGAAGTTAGTGATTTAAAATTTGGCGCCGTGAGTAGGATCCGGTTAACCTTGTTAGAACAAGGAAACTCACTAGCAACGGAGGATCCCTATGCCTCAACGGAAAAGAACCTAGAGCCGTCCTCATTCAACTGGATACTACGAAAGGAACACCTGGTGAAGTCCCTGGTAGCAGATTCCGTTAGAAAACAAGACATTCTCGATGTTTCTGTTAATGTAAGTTATTGAATCATCTCGTTTTTACTATTTTAATATTTGCAAACATACCGTACATACATCATAACATTTTCAATTTATAATCTTGATTATACAGAAGTCAAGCCAAGTTGATTATCTAATAAGGAAATATTTTTTTATTACATAAGTATTTTTATTATTTTATCATTTTTATTTACGCATTTCATTGATTTCATATTATACTTTCACCGATATTTTACTTTATTTATTTTACCACATTTTACTTGATTTTACCATATTTTACTTGATTTTACTATATTTCATTTTACTTTACCATATTTACTTTTCGTATATTTTGTTTTTATACCTCTACTGACATATTATTATCAAAATGCCTGAAAAACGTTCACAAACCCAAGTTGAAATTGAACCCTACAACCCTTCAGAAATATTTTCCATAATTCCTGAGTTTGAAGGAGACCCAATCTCATTTTGTCACATTCTTAGGCGCTTGTGATTGTGCGATTAAAATGTCTTCGGGAGACCAACGTATCTTATTAACGATTCACATTAAAAATAAACTAAGAGGTAAAGCAGCTCAACTAATAAACTCTAGAAAACTAACTTCATATACGGACATCAAAAATTTATTAAACCTTCATTTCGGAGATAGTAGTGATCTCACTTTTTTAATTCATGATCTACAAAGATTTCCACAGTTATCAAATGAATCACCCTTAACCTTTTTCAATAGACTACAAGTTCTAAATGCAAACATGCACGCCTCAATCCAAAAATCAGGCCTAACACAAGACCAAAAGACCAAAAGACCGCCCAATGCACGTTAATTGACTCTATGGCTTTGAATATTCTTTTAACCGGACTAGAACCCCGCTTAGGACAAATAATTAGGGCTAGTAACCCTAAAGATCTTATTATTAAAGCCACTAACCGTATCCGACGTGAACTTCAGTTATCGTATTTCGAATCACAAAAATCAAATAAAGATAGCCAAAATAATCCAAAACCTTCCCAACCGATGAGAAGAACCACATCTAATTTTTCCAAATGCACAAGTTGTGGTCGTATTGGCCATTTAAGTAGCGAATGTCGCTCATCACGTTTTCCTCCTTGCCAAAATCAATATAACGGTAGACCACAAAACTACCAAAATAATCCAAACCAATAACCTTCCAATCAATATAATGGAAGAACCCAAAAATTACTCAAGTAATCAAAACCAATACTCTTCCAATCAACAAAATTTAAAATCACGGAGATTGAATTTCCAGCATTTTCAGATGACAATGGACATTACGAATTTGTACGTATACCTTTCGGATTAAGGAATGCTCCTTCCACATTTCAACGAGTAATGGATAACATCCTCTTAGGAATTCAAAACCAGAGATGTTTAGTATATATGGACGACATAATCATCTATTCAGCCACCATTCACGAGCATTTGTCACAACTGACAGAAGTATTTAAAAGATTAACGAAAGCATATCTGAAGATAGAACCGGAAAAATGTGAATTCTTAAGAACACAAGTCGCATACTTAGGACACCTCTTAACTGAATACGGAGTAAAAACAAATCCTGCCAAGGTATCGTGCATAAAAAGTTTCCCAGAACCCAAGACAACTAAAGAAATAAAATCATTTTTAGGCCTAGTAGGTTACTACCGTAGATTTATACCGAATTTTGCCAAAATTTCCAAACCACTGTCCAAATTACTTCAAAAAGATGTCCCTTTTGTTGTTAATGCCGAATGTAAGGAAGCATTCAACGATCTCAAAAATATTCTAATGACAGACCCAATTCTCATATATCCAAATTTTGAAGAACCCTTTTTACTCACTACTGACGCTAGTGCTTTCGCAATTGGAGCCGTTTTATCACAAGGCCCAATAGGAAAAGATCTGCCAATCGCTTATGCCTCACGAACATTATGCAATGCAGAAACCAAATATTCCACAATAGAGAGAGAATTACTAGCTATAGTATGGGCAGTAAAACATTTCAGACCATATCTTTTCGGTCGCAAGTTTACTCTTATCACTGATCATTGACCTCTTACATGGCTATTTTCAATCAAAGACCCAGGAAGCCGCCTAGCACGCTGGTGCCTAAAACTTAAAGAATATAATTACAAAATAGAGCACCGTTCAGGAAAATCAACAGAAACGCAGATGCACTCTCAAGAATAAAAATAAACCATTTTAAGGACTGTGCTGATTTTCAATCAAAACTTGCTCTGCATGCATCTAACAGAGATGAAACCGAGACAGAAGAAGACGAAGAAGAAAAAGAGGACACAGAAGAAGAAATAGAAAAGATGTCCGAAGAATTCGAAAAATTTCTCGAATTATATAGAACAAAATCCATTATCGATTACCCCAAAATAGAAACGTCAAACGCAGAACTGTTAGATAAATATCACAAGAATATCGTTACCTTTTTCTGGCAGAATAAATTTGAGGACCTGCACGAAAAAATATTGCGTGACATATTCGAAGAAAATATAGAATACAGTAACCGAAGGATCAATATCGTATCTAGTAAAACCGTAAAATATCCAAAATATTTCATTATCCCATTACCTTTCCATCCACAAAGAGTAATGTCATAGTTATTTCTCATCCTTTATGCGAACCAAGAACAATTTGATGAATGAAAGACCTATTGCATAGAAAATAATCTCGAACTTCCCATTCTAGAAATATTTTCCTATATATTTGCAGACAAAGAACTTAAATTAAAAATCTGCCAAAATGAAATTAAACAGACAAGTGAAGACGAAACCCCACAAATTCTAGAACATTACCATTGTGGCAAAAATAACTTGCACAGAGGAATAAACGAAACCGTTAGACGTATAAAAGAAAAATATAATTGGAAGAACTTGGCAAAAGATGTCGAAAAATATATAAAAGCCTATGAAATTTGCCAAAAGGTCAAAATTTACAGAAAAAATCTAAGTGGACCATTAGTTATAACGGAAACACCAAAAGCGCCATTTGAAAGGATCAACATAGACATATTTGAATATCCCACTAGAAACCATCTAGAAACTATGCATTAACCATTAGAGATGAACTAACTAAATTCACTCAAACATACCCTTTAACCGATAAAAAAACAGTCACCGTAGCGAGTACACTCCTTCTATTTTTCCAACATTACGGAACACCTTTAAGAGTACATTATGACTGTGGTCGAGAATTCGAAAATGCCATAATTAAAGATCTATGCAACCTCTATGATATAAAATTAACATTTTCTAGTGTAAATCATCCACAATCGAATGGATCTGTAGAAAGAGTCCATGCCACACTATCAGAAATGATCCGAGCAAATAAAGCCGAAAATCACAATGATCACCCATTCGTGACCCTCCCTTATGCAGTGATGTTACAATAATACAAAAAACAAGACACACGGTCGTACGCCGTACGAACTAGTCTTTGGACATTGGTCAAAAAAGCCTAATTAGCAAATATGTTACAGACCTTAATAACCGTATGGAATACTTTTATAAAGTAGCCAAAGAGAAAACAGTAAGAGCAAAAGAAAAAGCTAAAGAAAGATTTGATGAAAATATTTCAACACAACGCCCTGATGTTAAAATCGGTAACAAAGTATACGTAAAACTTTAAATTTAATGGACCTTTTCAAATTCAAAAACCATACTTTGAATATATGTCTTCTTTACAGATTCTATGGACTACTTTCAGTCGCCTACTCCCAATTTTACCTCTCTCCCATTAATAATACAGTCGAAATCTTTTATCACAAAGAAGGTACCATTTGAATATCTAACGATAAATGGGCATTGTTTACAAGGAATTGCTCCCTATAAAAACTGCCATATCCAACAACGACATAGTTGTAGAAAACTTGCTAGATAAATTTACCAATGCCGATACACCAAGAAAACTTGAATTTCAATCCGAAGTACAAACACACATTAGTTTGATAAGACAAATTTCAAATTCCGTAAATTTAAAATATAGAGAAGTAATTGCCGACACACGAGCCTATAATCCACGCCAAAAACGAGGATTAATCAATGGTGTTGGAACCTTATGGAAATCTATTAGTGGAAATTTAGACGCATCAGACGGTGAATATTTCAATCAATGTATAAATAGGATCACTACAGATGAAAATCAAATAGAAACACTCCTAAAGAACCAAATTTCTGTTACAACTTCTGTCATAAAATATTTTAACACTACTATCCCAAAATTACAAATAGACGAAGAAACTTTTAATAAAGACATAAACGATATCGAAACAACTCTTATAGACATTGCTGACGACATATCATTTTACCGCGCACAATTACAAATCTTAAATTTGTGTGAATCGTTAATGGAAAGCTACATATTTTGGACACTTTTTCTTGGTTGCAAATTTTACACAGTTCAATTATTTCGTCCAATGATTTACTAGATTCATTGAAAACTATCTCATAATCATTACACAATAATGTATTACCATTGCCCATTTATACATCAAATATAGCCCAGTATATTGATATAATAAAACTTCAAGCATATTAACTCGATTCAAAAATTGTATTCGTCTTAGAAATTCCACTAGTCGAACCGGAAATCTATACCTTATATCATTTATATTCAATACCAATATTAGATAATCAAACTGGTCTTTTTCATACACTTTCTACAATACATAATATATAACGCGAGATGATGATTCAATTTCATATGTATTACCCCGAAACACAGAAGAATGCAAATCAATTAGTCCAAACCAAAGAATGTGCACAGATATTCTTCCCTATCCAATAGGCAGCGATACTATATGTGAAGCCAAGTTATTGAAACCAGTTAGCGTTCTACCAAGAACTTGTCAGATGTCAACGTTTTTAGCACAAGATTACAATGTGCAAGAAATTGACCGAAATTTATGGTTAATAATAGTATCCGATCCATTACCAGTTTCAATCAAGTGTGAAAGAAAAGACATCAGTACCCAGACAATTAAAGTAAACACGATTCTAAGATTACTACCCGAATGTACAGCATTTATTGGAAGTACTAGAGTTTACGCCAGAGATCAAATCGATAAATATCCAAATATAACCTACAGAAGTCATCCAGTTAATGTTCCATACAGATGTTGTGACCATTTCGAAAGAAGAAACCACATACCAAATTTGAAACCATTACAACTCAATAAGATCAATGCAGACGATTTAAATATTGCACAACACAACTTGGACCAATATTCAGAAGAACTCGACCGAATCATGAACCGACCATTCATCGAAGAACATTTGCCTTGGTTCACTATATTGTCTTTATCATTAATTATCATTCTAGTTTTTGTATACATCTTCTGCAAATGTCGAAGCAAAAGATTTCCAAGACTTGCCATGAACTATCCGCAGGACTCACCTCCACCTTCACCACCTCGCAGCAGTTCCATTAAACAAAAACTTAAAGGATTAACCGTTAAAAGAAGACCAGACGTACGCGCAGAAAATGAAGAAGTATCAAAAACCTCAATTGAACTTTAAAAGTCGAAGCAAGGCATCCACTTTTCACTAATGAGGGGAGCTGTTATATGTGAAAATAGTCACCTTGAACGACTCAAGGGTTACCGACACTTTGGTTTCGCAATATGAGTTTATTTCATCCATTGTTCTACGATATCTTATATATAGCTTTTTTATTATTTTAGTTCTGGTATTATTTGTGTACTACATAAATGATATATGGATGGAAGGTTATCTGAAAATAAATTATGGTTAAGTGCTTGAATAGATATTTTTGTGTTAAATGCGTAGTAACGCGTAAAAAAGAAAGAATGGTTAATTTATCTAACAAAAATATATAATAACCTATATTACATACTTATGAATGATTTATCTCCTATTTAGGGGTAATAAGTAATCAATATAAGTTGAGTTAGTGTCAAATTTGCAATGATCTTTATAAGCAATTGCTTACTGACTGTACTTTACATGTTCAGTTCAAATAATTAAACCTTGTCCCTTCAGAAAAGAGCGGTTTCAAACGGCAAAGTCAATTGCGAACAGGAAATCGTATTCCGTGCAAGCTTTCTCTAGTATAGGATAACTAAGAAGGTTTAATGAATCTTATACCTTTGGTATGAGTTTTTTCTGGTATATCTTGCAGATGTGTTGATCTGGCCAGTTTTTCCTTGATTTTAGTCGTCGTAAAATGGACTGGTGTTTGTGGTGTGGTTCTTGCGAATCTAGACTTTATTTCTTTCGTTATCTAGCTACTTATCTTCGTATATTGGATGGATTGATAGCTACGAAAGGGCAGAGCTTATGTATTGATGTGCAGTCTTAATATCCGCTGAATTTGGCTGATTAATTTATACCTTAAAATATGTGTTAAGGATGTGTTGGTGTCAACCATACTGGCAAACTGGCGGAGAATATTATTTCTCGTCCTCAGTTTGCCTTTTAGTTGTAAGTGTGATACAAACTATCTTCAAGGTATTTATAGGAAGTCCAGAGTTCAAGGATTTCATGAGACTTTTGGATGTTCAGTTTTGTGAAAGCGTCGTTGTTAGGGAAATTGAAGGAGAACACCCGAGTTTTTCCAGGGTTTGACTTAAAATTGATTTATAGTGTATTTTTATTGTGTTAAAGGTATCGTTTAGATTTTTCTCCACTTCAACAACAAAAGTTTTTGGGTTCTGTTTCAATAGATGTATCGTCTACATAATAACATAGTAATAGTATCTACTAATATGATTTTTTGTAAATGTTATACAGTCTAGATGCCATTACGCTACCCCAAGTGTGACCGTTCTTTTGCGTTCTCCATATGCTATCCTTACCATTAAGTTATACGAAAAATCTTCTGTTGTGTAGGCATACGCGGATATTACAAGTAAGTTTATTATCTAAGCAGATATATAGTTTTTGGAGAAATATCCTCTTATTTAAGGTGTCGTAAGCGGCATTTAGATTGATATTTGATCTTTGGTAGCTGTCTTTGCTGTATTGGGTAAGATTTAGTATTTGTGACGTACATGATATTCGCATCTTTACATTTTAATTCGAGTTTTTCTTCTATTATCGGTGAAATTATATTAAGGACCAGTTGCAGAAGTATTTTTAATAGCTGACAAAATAAAGATATTGCCGATAGTTTTTGTGGTCTTTGGAGATTTTGCCAGATTTAAGCAAGGCAACAACTTTAACTTGTCTGCACACGTTGGTTATCTGCATAGTTTGAATACAGCTGTTTATTCTCCGGAGAAGCCATTGTAGTGTTTTTGATCCAAATTTCGTAATTAGCTTTGTGCTCAGATCTTCAATGTCGGGAGTCGTATTATTTTTTGTTATGAGTAGAGTATCGGCCACCTCGGCGTGGGAAAATTTTACCGACCGTGGGAAAAAGCGGCGTCCTTTGATGTGGAGGCGCAACAGCTCGTCAGATCGTGACGTCTGAGGTATCTTCGGAAAGGGGAGGGGGTAACGAATACGTTAACACAACAAACACAGATGGCGGCGTATCACCAAAAGGACACTAAGCTTCTAAACAGCTCAACGTACAACAACGTGCAAGGTATCGATGAAAAGAGGAGGGAATAACGAATACGTAGACACAGAAAAAAAATGGCATATGCCAATATTATGACAAATAATAATTAATATGACAATATGCCATAAACACAGAACGGCGTATAGATTAAGTAATATTATTATAAGTATACAAGTAAGATATTTTAAAATAGACTAGCGTCATATCAAGAAGACACTACGACGTATCATCGTTCTTCTTCTTCTTACCGTCTATTACTCCTTGTAATATACAGGGTATACTTAGGAAGTCAAAGCATTTGATGTATTGCTGGAAAATATATAACGTAAAGAATACAATGACAAAAATCTAACATGGCGACCGGTCAAAGAGGCATTAGGTTTGTAGAACGACATGTGAGGTATCACAAGAAATAGAAAGAATACGGTACGAAACGTATAGTTACAGAGGAAATTTGCAGATTAAGTTAATGTTTACAGAATCACTAAAAAAAAACAAAAAAATAATAATTAAATTTTTTTTATTATTGTAAAATTCAAAATGTTTATTTATCACCATTGTCTTCACCATAACATCATATATTCGTTGTTATTGATCCAATCTTGACGTACGAGACATTAAATAAAAGGAAAGGAGAAAGCGTAAAGATTTGCATACTATATTTTATCTACGACGAACAAGTAATTCATTTTTAAAGTTGTTATTGTACTACCGGTCTCCGGTAAGAATATGTGTTGGTCATAGAAGGTTCTTCGATAGCCATTAGGCAACAATTTCCAATTTCCCCTATGTCAGGTATAATGACAAAGAAAAATCAAATTAAATACATTTTTTAGAGTATATAATAGTTATAGAATATATATAGTTTTAGAGTATATACTTTGGATGTCAAAATTGAAAATAAATATAGTATTTTATATGAAAGAAAAACTCAGTCATCGAGTGAAAACATGATTACCACAATAGGCTACGGTAACTCAAGCTGACAGATACGAAAAGACAATACAAATAATATAACAGGAAAAATATTTAAGCATAAAATGGAAATAAAAACAATAAAAATGTTTAAAAATAATTTATATTTCAACAAAAAATTACTCCAAGTGTACTGACAGTCATTTAATTATTAAATTTATTGATAATTCTGTATAAAAACATATACCTCATAAAAAACAAAGAAATAACGGAAATATCAGGCCAACAATTAAAATATAGTGTGTGGCTAATGGGTATTTATCAATACAATAGAAATCCTATAAACCGGTTCACAATTTGTCGATAGCTCACTACAAGTTTAACCCTAATTAGAGAACTGAAATACAGAGAGGATAGGTAATACGATATAATAGTAAAAATCAACCTGAAACTGACGGTTTAAGATGTTTTCGACTAACCCACCTTGTATCTGAAGGAATACAATAACTTATAATCCTATTACGAAGGTATTTTGAATGTTTACAGATGACCGACCAGTGTTATAGAGTATATGATTGAAACATTTATTTGAACTAAATAAATATATTTTTTAAATTGTACTTTTGTATTTTTTAATAAAACTTCTTTATTTTATTCAAAAATAAAAAAGTTTCTTGATATTTGTAAAAGATACATTTATTTAATTAAGGGGAAAGGCGCCAAATGTCTCCTGGCATAATTTCCAATGTGTTTTAAATGTATCCATTATTTTCGAATCCGGAGAAAACTAATAAATATGTTTGAAAAATTTAAACGCAGAATGAAAGATTACATTATTACTGAGGGCAAAAAGTCCCTGAAAACTTCTACAATGTTTTAATATGTTATGTAAGAGGGGTGAAAATAAAAGAGAAAATATATTATAATTTTGAATTGAAAATATTGCATGCAAAAGAAACTTTTTATTTATTCTAATAAATATTTCATTCTGCCTTTAAATTTTTCAAAAATGCTTTTTAGTTTTCTCAGGATTTGAAAAAAAAATGGATACATTTAAAACACATTGAACATTTTGACAGGCGACATTTTGCGCCTTTCCCCTTTAATACCTTACGATTACAACTACTATTACTTACCTTATATAATTACGATTAGAAAACTATTCAAATTCAAAATAAATAGGATCGACTTCGGAATCCGAGTCGTCTTGAGGGTTAATAATTAGCGGTTGGGTCTCTAAGGTTGCATCAATTATGTTATCAATATCCCACATTTTTTGTTCTTCTTCTATTACATGTCTTACTGCATCTTTCCAGTTTTGTTCTGTAGTATGTTGTAAAGACTCGTATAACAATTCACGTACAGCTTGTATTTTATATGACGTATTTTTTCTAGCCACATAACTTTTCATTTGTGCTCAAATGAGTTCAATTGGATTTATTTCGCAGTGGTAGGGTGGAAGTCTAAGGACTGTGATGTTTCGCCTTTCCGCCATTTTGTCAAATACGTATTTCTTGAACTTAGATTTGTGTTGCCGGGCAATTTTTAAAAGTTCTGCTTTTACCATTCCATCTTCGTAAGGCAGATACTTATTCCGCAGCCAGTCAAGAATATCCTGTTTCTTCCACGCAGTCGTTGGAAGTCTTTCTACTAGCCGTGAATGATAAGGTGCATTATCTAATACTATAATTGAATTTGGTGGTATGTGTTCAATCATCTGCTCAAAATACTCTTCGAAAACATCAGCTGTCATCTCCTCGTGATAGTCTTTTGTGCTTTTGGACTGAAATTCCAACAATCCATGCTTAAATCCTTTTTCACTGCCAATGTGAGAAATTATTAATCTACTGCCTTTACCAGAAGGTGGGGAGATACCAGTAGACCAACCTTCCCAATATTTTTTAGACTATGACCTGAGCTTACCCACGTTTCATCCTGGTAAAAGATTGGCCTTCCTTCAGCCCGGAATTTTCGTATGGATCTTAGATAATTTCTTCTCCAACATATTATTTCCTCCCGGTCAATCAAAAGTGATTTTCGGTCTGATTTCTCCCACCGGAAATTTAATTCTTTTAAAACTTGCCACAATTTAGTTCGTCCGATATGAGGCAAATCCGGGTCGTCTCTAACTTCTTGTAAAATTTTATTTAGGTTTGGTATTTCTTTTTAAAAAAAAAAAAATCCATGAATTTTCGTTCGAATACCATTTTTGGCAAATTCATCAATTTCAATAGGCTTTTTCCCTCTCTTTAAGTGTTCGTTTGTGTTTGGGTTAGCTATACCGTGTTTTTTTCTTTCTGATAGGAACCTATATATATATATATATATATATATATATATATATATATATATATATATATATATATATATATATATATATATAGTTGACTCTTCTACGCCAGTCATGTTGGCACAACTTTCGACTATGTTGCGAACAGTGTTTGTGGGATTCTGAGAAACCAGAGCATCGTGAACATTCAGGACAATAGTCTTCTATCTTGGTGAATAGACAGACTTACTGACTGTACGCAACAATACCGGTGTAAAACTTAATGATGTTGATGATGAAGCCATCACAAACAATTCAACAAAACGAGCACGAGCGAAAGGTACGTATATGTTCGTAGGTATATGGAATAAAAAATCACTCACGCACGCATATAATTCGGAAAAGAAATATTCGAGACGCTAATTACTGCCGTAGACGCGGAAACACCGACGAGCCGTAAATTACATGCGATCAAAAACGTACTAAACAAAAAAATTGTTTTCGTTCATAATAACTTCACCCTTTCAAGTTAAGTTTCGAATATAAACTGAACAGACGAGGCACGTGGCCAAAGCCGGCATCTTTATACCCATTATATTATAAAAAATCTGGGGAATTCCATCCTAATTATCTTGCAACGAATAGTACCTTCGGATATGAATTCCAGGTTTTCTAGTAGTGTGATTAAACGCGAAGATTAGTATTGAAATATCCAAAGAGATAAGGTATTCTTATTTACAAAATTGTTAATGGTTAAATTCTTATTTTTATTAATATAATATAATAACCAACATTAGCCGTGAAAGTTTTAATTGTTTTTTTTTGCTAAATGTATTAGTATTAAAATATTATTAATATTATATAGGTATAACAGTACTAAAACATTATATTATCATTTAATGAATAAACACCTCAGGAACGCTTATGATTTACGACCGTTTTATGAATTTGAGGCACATTTCGTGCTCTCAACAATTTGTGAACGGAGAATATAACTAAACAGAACAAATTATTGTCGATGTTTAGGCATATATATATATATATATATATATATATACAGGGTGAGTCATGAGGAACTTTACATACTTCTACCATATGTAGAGTCCCTCAGGGAGCATATCATGTGGCCACTAAAAAATGTCAACTCCTCTTCTTTATTAATTAACAGGGTGATTTGTGTAATTGACCATTTATTTCATTTTACTGTAGTGTTTATACGGCTCATTTGATTTTTTTAATTTTTGCATGATACAGTACACTACTATCAAGCATTCGACTGGTATTAGCTAAACTAAAAAATTCCAGGACTGGCTTTGGAAAAATTAATTTAGGGATTCGTATTAAATATTACACCCTGTATAATTTTTTTTTAAAATGCAATAAGTGATTTTCAAACTACAAAAATAGCCAATGAAAACGACATATGCGACAATGTTGTCGCACTTTTATTAAATTTTTAGTGAACGATCAAATCTTACCAAAAATAGAACAACCATAATGAAGTATCAAATTATAAGGTAATTAATTTACAAATATTATAAATATTATATAACAAATATTATAAATTTCAAACATTTTAATTGAAATGATAAACTGAGTCACTGCACAACAAAAAACAGTAACTACTAACAATAACGAAGAACAATTTAAAAAAAAACTAAAAATATGTACATAGTTATGATAAACCCATAAATTAGAACTGGAAAAGATACAATAATGGTAACAAAATAAAAATAATTCAAAATAGATTTTCGAAATGGAACCCTGCAGCCTGTACACATTTTTGTTGCCGAATTGTTAATTGACGTATTGAATTACGGATACTCTGGGGATCGTTTCTAATAGTATTACAACAATGTATAATTCTATCAATTAATTGTTGTCGGTTATTAATATTCACTGCGTAAACTAGTTGCTTCAATCGTCCCCAAATATGGTAATCAACGGGATTGAAATCAGGGGATCTTGAAGGCCACGAAATAGGACCTGCACGTCCTATCCACCTGTTGCCAAAAACATTATTGAGATGTTGTCTCACTGCCAGTAAAAAGTGTGGGGGTGCCCCATCATGCTGAAAATACATCCCTCGGATAGCAACGTTCACGTTGGCAAGCAAATTCGGCAAAATATTTTGTAGAAAGTTCAAATAGACCTGCCCTGTTAAAGGACCATCAAAAAAGTGAGGACCTACTAATTGGTTATTTGACACCAATCCACACGTTAACCGAAAACCTTAACTGAGAACGACGTTCTCGAATAGCATGGGGATTTTCTTCTGCCCACACATGTGAATTTCGTGAATTATTTATCCCGTCTCTGGTAAATTGGGCTTCATCTGTAAATAGTGCCCTGTATAGCGTTGGTCGATTATTGTTAGTCCATCTACAAAATTCCAACCTATCGATCTCATCTCCAGCATGTAGTCGCTGAACCATTTGAATGTGATATGGGTATAGATTATTTTTTTGTAAGACTCTACTTACTTTTGATTGAGTAACATTGAGTTCTCGACTTACTTGTCTAGTGCTTATTGTAGGGTTCATAGTAACGGCGTCCATAATGTCATCTTCCTGCGCTTCATCTACATGTCGCTCTGTTGTTCCACTAGGGAAAGTGCCATTTTCTCGCAAATAATTAAAAACTGGCCCAAATGTTGGATGACTGGGAGTTCGACAATTAGGAAATCTCCTGCGATATTCTCTACTAGCAGCCCTACCATTCCCATTACAGAATCCATAAACAAATATTAGGTCTGCATATTCTGTGGTCGAAAACTGATGTGGCATTTTGAACGAAAGTAACAAAAGCTCTACCAAAACTAACACAATGTACTTAACGTAGATATGACAGAAGAAATATGTATTCTTGTACACATAAATAACAATTGATAATGACAATAATGACAATGGGTATAAAATATCAAGAAACGTCAAACGGTCAACGCCAACCTTCATTTTAAACTTTTTTAGATTTATTTTTATTTAGTACAGTTGATGCAATGTATTATTATTTGACATAAAATTTTAATCATTTACAATCAACAAAAACTAACACATACAAGAGGTTTGACTTTTTAATCAATTTAATTTATTATTTATCGAAAATAATGCCCCAATACGATCTATGAGTAAAAATTTAAAATTGAAAAACAATTGATTCTATCGTAGAGATAATACAAAGTGACAGTAAAGATGTTAATTTTCTACGTATTAGATTATGTTGTAGGAACTCATTTTAATTAAAATGTTTGAAATTTATAACATTTGTTTAAATTAATACCTTATAATTTGATACTTCATTATGGTTGTTCTATTTTTGGTAAGATTTGATCGTTCACTAAAAATTTAATAAAAGTGCGACAACATTGTCACATATGTCGTTTTCATTGGCTATTTATGTAGATTGAAAATCACTTATTGCATTTTAAAAAAAATTTATACAGGGTGTAATATTTAATACGAATCCCTAAATTAATTTTTCCAAAGCCAGTCCTGGAATTTTTTAGTTTAGCTAATACCAGTCGAATGCTTGATAGTAGTGTACTGTATCATGCAAAAATTAAAAAAATCAAATGAGCCGTATAAACACTACAGTAAAATGAAATCAATGGTCAATTACACAAATCACCCTGTTAATTAATAAAGAAGAGGAGTTGACATTTTTTAGTGGCCACATGATATGCTCCCTGAGGGACTCTACATATGGTAGAAGTATGTAAAGTTCCTCATGACTCACCCTGTATTATAATAAAGCAGAACACTGACAAATCTTATCTTAAAGGCACTTAATATTTCGTTTAACCTTAACTGTATTTTTGTGTTTTTAGGTAAAGCTTTTGGAGAGACTACTAGTTCCAATACGGACAGGATTGTACAGTGTGATTCAGAAAATGAACTATACTCTTCTGACAGTAAACCATTTTCCTCTGATAATGAGACGGATCCAAACTATTTTCCCAGTGGTGAAGAAGAAGATGACAGTTTTGTGAATGAAACAAAAAACAAAGCAGTTCGAAACTTGTTTCAAAAAATGAAAATGGACAATAAAAAGGTAGATAATAATGTAATCAAAGAGGAAGACGCAGCAAATAAGTCTAAAAAATTTAAATCCAGGAAACGGAAATGTATACCAGAACAATGGGAAAAGAACTTAAGAAAAGAAAAGAGACTGACGGGAGAAAAATATGTTAATCGCGGAGGCCAGACTGTTGAAAAAAAGACACTAAAACCACCGTGTCACTGCAGCAAGAAATGCTATGATAAACTGAGTGTGGAGGATCGTAGCAAAATTAATAGCAAATTTTGGGCCTTACGCAATTGGGATCAGCGAAAACAAGTTGTTGCTCTCTCAGTCAATTCTGCTCCTATTTAAAGGAATCGCCCAAGAAATAATAGACAAGAAGGGCGACGGAAGCTTAGTTACGAATATCGTTTTACACTTAGAAATGAAATAATCTCTGTGTGTAAAATGATTTTTCTTAATACCTTGTCAATAGGAGAGAAATTTTTAAGAAACAGTATACGGAATCATGACGATACATCCTTGTCTTCACCTGATAAAAGACATAAACATAAACCAACTAGATCCGTCGGACAGAAAGCAAAGGATATTGCAAAAAGATATATTGAGAGCTTTCCAGTCACCGAAAGTCACTATGCTCGAAATAGTACCACCAAAAAATACTTAGACGCAAGCCTAGATATCACAAATATGTACAAATTATACAAAGAGTACTGCGAAGAAAACAATGTTAATTATGCGGATATTATAAAAGAATCATACTATCGTTTCTTATTTGTTACAGAATATAACCTTGCTTTTAAATTACCTAGCCTAGATACTTGTGACGATTGTGATAGAATTCAGAGATGTTTATTGGATGTTACAGATGCAGAAGAAAAAGAAATTATTTTAAAAGAAAAGGAAGTCCATCATAATGAATTACAAAGAAGATATACAAGTAAACAAGAAGACAAAATTAGATATAGATTAGAGGGTTCTAAGGAAAGAGTTTGTACAATGGACCTTCAAAAGTGCTTACCCACTCCTTGCGTTACCAATGCACAGAGCTTTTACAAATTAAAACTTTGGACCCTAAATTTTATAATTTGTGACATGACACTGGGTCAGACACATTGTATGGTATGGAATGAAAGTACAGGTAAGAGAGGAAGTAACGAAATTGCTTCTGGTTTATTTAAATGGCTATCAGTTTTACCGGAAGATGTAGAAGAAGTAACATTTTGGTCAGATAATTGTCCTGGCCAGAATAGAAACATTAACATTTTGTTTTTCTACTCATATGTTATGCATAAATTTCCGCATATCAAAACTGTGAATCACAAGTTTCTTTTAAGAGGACATACCCACATGGAAGTGGATGTGGCACAATCTGTTATAGAACATAAAAAACGACACACAAAAACTATGGACATATGTGACACTTATGACTGGGCACAACTAATTCGTTTTTCGTGTCATAAAAAACCATTCATTGTCTATGAAATGGAGTTAAAGGATTTCTTGTCATTTGACAGTCTAGGAAAAACTACTACTTCTCCATTTATCGGTAGGAAAAAGAATTGCAACAGTGAAGAGTTCCTTTTATCAAAAGTTGTCCATTTGCAATTTAAAAAGGAGCTTCCAGGACTCGTAAATTACAAAACTAGTTTTGATGATGCCGCTTTCAAACAAGTGAGCCTTATTAGGCAACCCCGAAAAGTTTTGGTTATTCCTGACACTATTCCTGTTTTATCAAATAGTCTGAGACGTATTTCCACACAGAAATATCGACACCTGCAAGATCTTCTACAATGGATACCAGAGACCTTAAGAGAATACAATAGAAATCTTCCTCATGGCCAGGGCGAGGAGAGTGAAGAAGATGATTAAGCAGTTTCTCTAATTTTTCTTTAAGTTTGTTTTGTTTGTTAGTTTAGTATGTTTTTTTCATTATGCAATGTTTCCTAGCCAATAAAAATAATATTTTATAGTTATTTCATAGGACTTCCGCCCAGTATTTTTTAAAGTGCAAAAGCCACATCTCCGTCGCCATTTTTTTTTCTGTAGCTTGTGTTAACTTTTTCCATGTTCCATTTGTATGTTAGCTTTATGTTTAAAAATAAAGTGTAGTTTCTATACAATAATGTATTATTTCCTGACAAAGACTTTGGTAAAATGTACATAGTATCTTTTAAATCATGGTATTTGGGCTCTCTTGTAAAATTTTAGTTTTGTGACATCCGCCCTTAGGGAATCAGGCCCCAGATATATATATATATATATATATATATATATATATATATATATATATATATATATATATATATATATATATATATATATATATATATATATATATATATATATATATATATATATATATATATATCGAGAAAAGGAGTACGACCGTCAATCCAATATAAATTAAAGATCACTCGAAGAGTGGTGGGATTTTCCAAACATCCATAGAAAGTTAATATAAGTGTGTTACCTCAAAAAGATATGTAGCAGTCAATGATATTGAAAATGTAAAGAAACTTACGACAATGGACATTATAAGATTATGTTATATAAACAATTAATTGAAACTAAATACAGTTTATAAATTAACTCAAACTTAGCACAGCAAAACAACAACATATTAAGCCCAATTCTGCAATATTAATGCATGATAAATTTGGCTCAAGTTACTAACGCCTTGCTGTTCTGTCATATTTTGACCTCAAGGCCACTGTATTTTCTCGTTGTTGGCGTGGATTCTACTTGTTGCTGCCATTTAACCGGC